>NC_141540.1:115960000-116260000 GCF_021556685.1 Rattus norvegicus
TGATCCTGAGTGTCCATCCTCTGCGGCCCAAAGCATCCATAATGATTATCAGCATTTTCAGCATTAGTCCCACATCCCCATATCCTTGAGCCCTTAGCTGCCCTCTGTCCTAGATCCCAAGCTCTCCTTCACCTCACCAGACTAGGTTGACAGAGGTGGAAAATACATGGGCCACCCAGAGCCCGTTACTCTTAGCAGAAACTAGAGTAGGGGTGTGGAGACCCAGCTGCAAACTGATTATCTCCACTAAGGCCTCCCTGTCTTGCAGCAAGAACTGCTTAAACTCACTACCTTCGGGCCCTCCTTGCCACATGTAGAACTTGGGTAAGAACCTTCTAGAACGAATGCATTGCCTCCCAACCTGCCTTACAGCTGACCAGTGGCAATGGGAGGTAAACTTCAAGAACAGCATGAGCTTTTTGTGTCCCTGCTACTTCCTGGTGGTCAATGGAGAAACTAGACAGCTAGAGCTCCATAAGTCTTGTGGAACCATGAGGCACAAGACACGGGATAAGTAAAAGCCATGGCATACTGGCAAAATGCAAGGTCACTGAAGTCATCGTGCTCCAGAAAGAGAGCCTTCATAAAGACAAGTCAAAGCATGAGGATAAGACAGAGCCAGGAGAGACACCAAGCAACACTCAGAGACCCAGCACTCCTCACCTGAAGTCTACAGCAGCCTGGCCATTCTTTTTTCAGTGCCAGTCTGCTCCCTTGGTGGTGAGCCTCCTTCACTTGGATTTCTGTCAGAGGCCAAAGATAGATGTGCTGTGAAGTAGGCCCTGCTCCATGGTCCGGCCATTGTTTGAGGGACCTGGGGAGGGAAAGGAGCCTGGACACACATGGATGACTTTCTATAGAGGAAATAGGCCAAGTGGATGACAGCAGGGGTCTCCATGTCATGGGGCAAGGCTTGGCCAGGCAGGGTCTGAGCATGGCCTCAATCCCAGTGGGGTCTAGTGTGATTGTACACCATGGAACAGGACTGGGCACCTGGCAGCTCCAGGCTCCCAAGCTGGGGTACCTCACTCACCCCATTTTGGCCAATTTAATATCCTCATGTAGCAACTTAATTGCTCCTACCCTGGAGTCAAGAGTGACATGATGTAGCCTTTATGATCCTTAGGACAGGTCACCTTGCCTCCAGCCCCTTAGGATATGCACATGCTAAATTCACACATAACCATGGCACATAATCCATATCGATGTGGTCATGTATGACCCTTGTGTACACTATATGCATGCTATGTGTTTCACATGTATGCATGTATGTTCATGTGGTATGCACACACACACACACACACACACACACACACACATTCATGTGCCCCCATACGTATATATTCATGAGTGGCACATAATTGTGAGTGTGCATGTGTGAGACCACATGTATATGTGATATACACACACAGGATGCAAATGAAGTCACATGGCAATACAACCTTCTTTTTTTTTTTTCTTTTTTTCGGGGCTGGGGACCGAACCCAGGACCTTGCGGTTCCTAGGCAAACGCTCTACCACTGAGCCAAATCCCCAACCCCCAACCTTCTTCTTTACAAATGCATCAGAGACTGAAGCCCAGGGGCTATGGGCATGAGATGAAGGAGAGCCCAGGGGGTTGGAAAGAGACTGGCTAAATGAAGATGTAGAGAAGCCTTTAAGGTCAGCATCAAAGGTCCTGGACCCTGCCTTGGGCTCCAGCCACAATGCCATCTCAATTCTTCTCCTGCCTCCCTCTCAGACTCTAGCAAGACCAGAGGTCACTTGGGGTAGGTGAGGATGAGTAGGGGTGTGTCCTCAGCTCAAAGTACTGCCCAGCCCTCATGCCATCCACTTCTGGGAAGTTTCCCTACTCCTTTGTTAGACTCTGACCCAAGAGCCCCAAGTTGCTGTGTAAGAATAGGGTAGAACACAGGCATCCCTGGAATCTTACAATAGCCTAAATCTCTTATCAAAGTCCTAGAAACTCTCTGGTGCGGAACCTTGGTTTGGAGTCAGGATCTTGATTATCTATCTGCCTCTAAAATAGATCAGATGACTTCTTCCAGAGCTAAAGGGGACCTCAACTCCCATGTGACCATTCTAAAGACAGCCAGACCCATCTTGCCCAGCAAATCTACTACTCAGGTACCCTGACATTTGAGGGATGTCTTAGTTAGGGTTTTACTGCTGTGAGCAGACACTATGACCAAGACAAGTCTTATAAAGGCAAACATTTAACTGGGGATGGCTTAAATGTTCAGAGATTCAGTCCATTATCATCAAGGGAGGAACATGGCAGCATCCAGTCAGAGATGGGGCTGGAAGAGCTGAGAGCTCTACATCTTCATCTGAAGGCTGCTAGCAGAATACTGACTTCCAGACAACTAGGATGAGGGTCTTAAGCCCATGCCCACAGTGACACACCTACTCCAACAAGGCCACATCTCCTAATAGTGCCACTCCCTGGGCTGAGCATATACAAACCATCACAAGGGACAGCAGTTGGGTTGGGTGGGGAGTGAGGGTTAAACCAAGCAGCCTCAGCTCAGCCTAAGAGAACAGAATGTTCAGATTCCTCTGGCTGCCCTTCCTCCACAGCCATAGACAGGGGATGGGAATGGGTGGATCCGGCCTCGTGTCCTGTTCTCTTTTTCTTTGTAGACAGTGACCTTTCCCACCTTCTAAGGGTTGGGGAGTTGCTGTTTTTCACGCCATCTAAATCTGGGGCCCACAGGTCTCCATCGCTACAGGTATTAAAGAGGTCAGCCCAGAGGGGGCCCAGTTACACAAGCTGAGCCCCAGCTCCTGACCCACATTTCCTCCCTGTCCCCTCCAGGTCCTGCAGGGAGTCCACACAGGGTGTGATGCTGGGCTGCAGGCCATGTGTGGGTGTTTGAGACTGTGCCTTTGTACACAGGGGCACACGTGCCCTAGCATGCTGTCCTTCAAGACTTTATCCTTCCTACAGGGCTTTTGGTGCTCTGGGCACAACACCCCACCCAACATCCTCCTCACATCACCCTTTTTGATCCCCCCCAAGTCCTATATAACTCCCCATCTCACCTTCCTGCTGAGTCAGCCTGCCATATCCCCACCACCCACAGATCCTTGAATTCATCCCTAAACGGGACTTACGGAGAGTAAGACCTTAAGGAAAGAGATGCTCAGAGCCTAGCCTCTGACCTGGAAGGGTTACAGTTGGAATTGGTCAGATAGCACGGTGTGCTGACTCTTCCCGCAGCTGCACGCCTTGGATGCAGGCCTCTGCCTGGTCACTGTAACTCCTTCATCATGGCTGAACACCTTCCAACACCCAGCCACCTTTGCTTTTTGAGTTGTCCAGCCCGAATCAGGGAACACCAGCACTGAAGCTTTTATTTCTGTTATCCTCAAGAACCAGAGCCAGACCATTGGTCATGGTATTGCCCTGCTCCCCATATTCCCCTCATGGCCTCCATGAGCATCATCAGTCACCATACACATACTCAGCCTTGTCTCTGCATGGGCTCAAACTTACCTGCCTGCAGCTGGCCTCGAAGCTCTGGGGCTGCCAGTGGGCATGTAGTCCTCCCACTAGGCTGCACAGGCTGGCTTATCTGCATCTAGCTCAGGATGCTAATTCTCTAAATAAATAGTAATGGGAACTGCTCAGGCTGGCTGAGTTGGGCTTTGCGGACTGTTTATTTATTTTTTTCCCTCTTTGCTTTGAATTTCTTTATCCCCCCCCCTCTAAATTGGCATGGTGTGGGGAATTCATAATTTGCCCTCCCACCTCGCTCCCATTTCGGCTCTACTCTGCCGCTTAATTATCTAATTTGTAATATTCCATCTACCCTTCCTTTTTTTTTCTCCCTCCAAACATCCCAACCTGTTAAAATAAATATGTATTTTTAATTTCAAGGCGCCTAATTCAATCTGGCAGACAGCAGTCCTCGCTTTCCAACAGGCCCCTCTGGGTGTGAGTTTTAGCGCCATCTCCAGACCCACTCTCCTACTGCTGTGCCAGTGGACACAGGAAAAGAGGTCTGAGACCATGGGCCGGAGGCAGATGGTTTCTGGCCTGAGCCCTGGGCCCCAGCTGGTCTGTTCTTTCTCTCCTTCCTGTATCCAGTCAGGTTCTGGTTTGTATAGGTTAGGAAGAAGCACTCTCCATGAGCACACCAAAAGCTCTGTAATAGAGCAGGCCAGACCCAGGCTAGTCAAGTGGTAGGTTATCCTCCTAACCCCTCCTCGTTTTCCCCAACACGATGGACCCAGGGAACTGTTTCTCTTTCTATCCCAGAAGTCACTGCTGACAGTCACATCCTCCCTAGAAACAATGTCCCTCCTGTCACAGACAGACAGACAGACAGACAGACAGACGGGCACAGGTGTGCACACAAGCACGCACACACACCCCACACACCATCCACAGACCTGACCTTTGACCTGACATGAGCTCCAATGCACAGGTTGGAGAATTGAAGACCTGCCACCCAAAGTAGGGATTTAGATCCCTGTAGGGACAGGGAAACTGAAGCTCCCATCCTGGGTCACCTGGTCAAGCCTGGCTCTGAAAACCCGAAAGGTCTTCTCTAGGAGAGACCTCAGACTCCGCTGCCATGCACCTGCAGTCATCCTCCTTCCCTAATGGATCATATGAACCCCCAGCTACGTGAAGGCTCACCTTTGATGGCTGCGCTTTGCATTTTTGTGCTCCTAATTTGGCCCGTTCTTTTACATTCTCTGGGTATGGTTGGCCAAACGAGGAGTGCGTTAGTTCAGAAAACATGGAGGATGGTAGTCATTCAATGTCCCTAAGTCCCAAGGGCCTGGGCTGGGGAACATGCAGGCATCCTTCTCTCTCAATGAACAGGGCTGCTGTCTGCACTGATGTGCATCAGTATATCCTACATCAGGTTGAGCCTAGGCCAGGTCCTGACCTCCACTGTGCATATCTTCAGCATGGACACTGGGGACTTGTTGTGGTTTGCCCTAGAGTTATCTGTATTTTGATGCTAATTCCACTGCCCCAAGGAGGGCTGCCTAGTCACGTACTCAGGACTCGGGTGACTTCAACAGAACCTTCTCCCCATTGAATTTGTAAAATATAGGTGAGGGGCAGGTACAGGATAGAAGGAGGCCTGTGATTGGATGAGAAGGAAGGATGGGCAGGAGAGAGGTTTGAAGGAGGAGGAGGAGACTGGAACGGAAAGGAGGAAGAAACAGGAGAGACAGGGAGAGAAGCCGTGGCAGGACAATATGGCGGGTGACGTTAAGATTCCACGCTGTACCTTTACAGGTTGTTAAAAATGTTTTTGAAGGATGGATGTGTATTGGGCTTTGTATGTTTAGGTGGGCAATTATATCTTAACAATTGGGCCAAAGGTTATTGTGTTGTGTGTTCTTTTATGTAACGGTTTGAGTGTAGGAAAGTGTGGCAGCTGGAGACTCCGGGCTGCTGCAGAGTTGGAATGTGTGCTTCTGGCAAGATATCCAGCAGATATCTAGGGGCACTGCGGTGCCGAATCAGTGGGGTAAAAGACAGCGTTTTTTATTTATTATATTTTTACAACAGAGTCTGCTTGCCTTACCTTGTTTCCTGTCCCTCTTAGCTTCTGAGACCAATAGGAACATCAGAAGGGCATAAAGTGATAAAAAGGGCAGCAAGATACATGTCCACACCCTCTGGTAGGGTTGGTTACAATGGGATACAGCAGTTGCCAAATGTGGAGCCATAGTCATGTGCCCTCCTGATGGAGTGTTGGCAATCTCCACAGATCTAAGGTACGCAAGCCCTTACACCCAGCACTTCTGCATGCCAGAGAACCCCCATGCGGATGTGAGATGGATGGGGATGTGGTGCTGCGAGCTCTAGGAAGAGAGGCAGAAGTGGAACCTGGCCACACAGACCCATCCATTCTCAGCGTACCACATATGATCACGCACTGTGTCTGTGGAGGAACTGGTGACGTTGAACATGTGAGAATACCATTCAGGGGCCGATCTGGGTGAAAGACTTGGTGTGCATCCCCACAGTGGATTACTATTCAGTCCCAAGAATGAGTAAGCATGGAGCCAAAACTTTGCCAGAAATGTATCTTCCTATAAATCAGATTCTGCAAAAGCACCACGTAGAAGGAGTGTGATCTGGATGCCTATGACAGTGATGGTTCTTAGGAGCCCGAGGACTCCTCCTGGTGCTATTCATACTGATATGCAGCTTGAGAAAGATGCAGAGAAGGAGGAATGTTCCAGAGCCATAGTTAAAGGCAGCAGGAAGAGACCTGGACACTGTAAATCCCAAGGCTGGAATGCAAAGTGGGAGGTGGGCTGTACAGCCCACTTGCTTTTCAGTGGAGCTGAAATATCGTGTCAACTTCAAAGGAAAATTTGTACTCAGGGATCCAGAGTTGTGAGAACTTCTTCCCTGGGGAGACACCAATGTCTACTCCCTCCTTACGAGACTCCAAGAACAGAGTACAATTCCACCCTAATTCACCCTTTAGTTATAAGGCTTACTCACACAGTCTGGGTGAGAGGATTCATGCAGACGCATGGGTGACACTAAGGCAGCTGCCCTGGAAAGTCTTTACTCAGCATTGATAATGGCTTCCCCATAGCTACATAGATAGAGCCCCTTCTCAATTAACCTCCCCTGGCCTTTGTACCCTAAAACCTCCACAGGCTCAGGCCATCTGCAGTTAGGGAAGAACTGCATACAAATTGCTGAGAAGAGCAACCAGAATTTAAGGTGAGGGTCCGGTGACCGTGCCTTCATCTATGAAGGAATGTCAACAGTTCACAAGCTTGATGGGGATGGATCTGTGGCAGGCCGGCACATCTTCACAATCTGGTGAAGACACTGGCTGTTTCATCTGGAGAGCTGCATTCTGTAACAGCCAGCACACCCCTGAGCCTTGGCAGGTGGATATATGCAGGTTCCCCTTAAGAGGAAGAACTTCCTGGGATCTGAAGGTGTCTCACCTCCTGGTAGTGGGGAATCTAGAAGGACATCTTCCTAGGCTTGGTGCAAACGGCTCAGGGAGATGATACCCAGGGGTGTCCTATCTCTCCACCACAGCTCCTTGAAAGCACAGGAACCTTGTTTTGCTCCTTGTACTGCCGAGCCTCCAACTGCTCACAGAACCTGACTACCTCAGTCTCAACAAGACCCTGCTGCATCCAGAGCTCCCTCTCTGGGAGTCATAGGCTAAGGCAGCACCCATCTGGGCCCTTCAGAGATGCAAAGCATTCAAGGCATAGTGGGTGAGGAGGACCCTGTAGGGAAGGAGAAGACTTGTATAATATAGACGATCCTCTCACCTGCATGCACACTTGTGTGCATGTATGAATGATGTGTGAGCTATTGTGTGCACCATTGCATGCTTGTACATACAGGCATCCCTGATCCCAAAGTGTGGGAGTTTCAGCTCAGATCAGGCCAAGTATAGGCAGATATCCAGAGGCTCTGAGGACCTGTGGAACCCAGCTGGGCTACTTGGAGTCAGTTCTAGTTGAGAATGAAGAGGAGGCAGAAGGCTCTGACTCTGGACTGTAGTTGTGGGACAGTAAGAGATGGCTGCAGAGAAATGGAGGGGGTTTGGGTTGGAGTAGCTAGCCCCATCTGCTTACAATGTTCTCTTCCACTCACCGTCTTCTCTACAGTTGTTAAATCAGATGACCTGGACCAACTCTGTACCAAGGGTAAGATAAATGCAGATGAGAGTGCATTCCTGTCTATCCGGGGTTCTACCAAGGGGCATGTTAGCATAGCATAGCACAGGGGTCATCAGACTGGGGAATGATATGGTCTTATATGGTCTCAGTTAGTGTCCCTATTTCTGTGATGAGATACGTTGACCATGGCAACTCTTATCAAGGGAAACATTTCATTGGGGCTGACTTACAGTTTTAGCGGCTTAGTCCATTATCATCAGGGAGGGAGCATGGCAACTGCAGGCAGACATGGTGCTGGAGAAGGAGCTAAGAGTTCTACATCTTGATCTGAAGGTAAAGAACTGCATGCCACTTAACACATCTGAGACTTCAAACCTGCCTGCACAGTTGGCACACCTCCAACAATACCACACCTCTTAATAGTGCCACTCTCTATGGGTCCAAGCATTCAAACACATAAGTCTATGGAGCTATTTCTATTCAGACCACCACAAGTGTGTTGCGATGGCCACAAATAGAATGCAAAAACATTAAGAGAGTATCTCTGTGGACATATAGAAGAGCATCCGACTCCTGTTTGAGCTCCCTGGCTCATTCAACCAGGAAGGGCCATTGTATTTAATATTTTCAAAACCAAAGTCATCATTCCCACTACCATCACCAATCGACACCACTACTACCATAATTGTTCACTACCATTTATCACCACTATCACACTCAAAACTACTACTACCACCACCACGGAGCCATTATTCCCACACTATCACCATGACCACCACCTTCATCACCACACTGTCACCATGACCACCATGACGATTATCACTACCACCATCATGGCAAACACCACTGTCACCACTACCATCATTACCACCACTAAGATCATCACTTCTACCACCATGACCATTACCACCACCACCACCACCACCACCACCACCACCACCACCACCACCACCACCACCACCACCACCACCACCGTGTTCTTCAGAAAACTATGAGCAGAGAACTGTACAAACTCTCTGGGAGTCTGTATGGCCTACTTGGCAGCTTGGTCTAGAGCTTGGTGACCCCCAATATAACATTATTTCATGCCTCCTCGTAGCTGTAATTTTGTCACTGTTAGGAATTGTGGTATAGATATCTGAGATTCAACTCCTTGTGGGAGTCAGGATCCATGGGCTGAGAACTGCTGGTTTAGAAGACCAGGAGAGGGTCACCAGGCAAGGTGATTGTTATTTCTGAACCTCAGTTTCCCCCGCCTTTAACCTTTCTACCCTCCATGTTCTCAGAGTGGAATTACCGGAAATGTCTAAATGTGTTCTGTGAGCTCGGAAATGCCAGGCCAAGGCTCTGGATTTTCACTGCGTCCAGCCACACCCTTCCTCAGCCTCTCCTAGCAGCCACCCAATTGTGAGTCTTGGGAAGCTGTGGTTCCAGGAATCAACCTCAGAATCTGGAAGATTGATTCTGCCATTGACTGGAATGCAAACAATATGCAAATGAACATGCAAATTTCCTGTAGTCCTTTGAGAGATCAGCAAAGTCCTTTGGAAAGGGCTGCTCTGCCTCTGGTAGGCGTGTGAGGGACTGGGTTGGGAATGTTGTAGGAAGAAATAAAGGGCTTTGAAACCTTGGTACTTGGCCCATCAGCTGTCTTCGCAGATGTCCAAGCTGCTCTTCATTGTCTCGAGTGTCCCCTCCTCCTCTTCCTCTTCCGCTTCCTTCTCCTCTCTTCCCACCTCTCTCCTTGACCATCTCTATGCCTTTTCTCACCCTCCAATCTCCCTCCCTTGCCAGTGTCCTCAGAGGTTTTGTTTATCTATACCAGTGCAATCTCCACTGAGAAAACTGAGAGGATGCCACTTTATTGTCCCTCTGATGGTCCCGCCCCACAGTCCCACCTCCAACTTGAAAGTCATGGAGATATAGAGACCAAGACTACACTCCTTATAAGGAAAAGGAGTCTTTTTCCCAAGATTGCCATGCCAAAACATGGAGACACACGGAAGAGGGTGACTTGCCCTGGAAGAACATGTGATGGGGAAGATTTTTAGCTGGGGCCTCTCTGGGGCCTTCACTTCCTCATAACTATTCCTCGGGATAAGATACCTTTCGGATTTATTTTTCTTTCTTTCTTTTTTAAAATCAGTCTCTTTGTAGCCAGGATTTGACTAGTGATCCTCCTGCCTCAGCCTCCCAAGTAGGGTTTGCAGGCCTGTACCAGCATACATTGATCCTGTGATATATGTATGTATGTATGTATGTATGTATGTATGTTGTGTGTGTGTGTGTGTGTGTGTGTGTGTGTGCCCCTGGAACTGGAATTGCAGACAGCTGTGAGCTTCTTGTCATGAACTCTCCACAAAAGCAGCGAGAACTCTTAACTGCTGAGCTATTTCTCCAGTCCCTTGTGTTATGCTGGGGTTGGTTTGCTTGCTTTGTTTAAATAGATGTTTCTGTAGAGAAATTTTAACTTCCAGAAATTTTGCTCCGACAGGGCAGGGTCCCACCTGTTCCCTTTGTCTCCTGACCTTCATTTCCTCTGTTGTTGTTTTAGTTACGTTCTCTCATTCTTACAGATTGATTATTTTATTGTATGTGTATATGTGTTTGTGTGTGCCCAAGTGTATATGTGTACTATGTGTTTGCAGTACCCACGGAAGTCAAAAAAGAACATAGGATTCCCTGGAACTGCAGTTTAAGGTGGCTGTCAGCTGCTGTGTGGCTGCTGGGAATTGAACCTGAGTTCTCTGTACTGGCAATAAACGCTTAGCGGCTGCGCCATCTTTCCCCTAGTATTCACATCTTGTCTTTGGGTGATTCATTCCCTAGATTAATCAGCCACGATTATATGGACCAGAGCTCACCCTGGATGCAGGTCCCTCTAAGTGTGGAGACATGTTTAAAGACTTGTATAAACCATTATAATACCTCATGAAGCGGTCTCAGTAGCCTGATATTCTCACCTCATCATCCTTCCCGGCCCCAGCGAGTGGCAGGCACTGCTCTTCGCACTGTGTGTGCAGTTTGCTCTTTTCCATGACATCTAAGGGTTAAGACTGCATGCATAGTCTGTACCCTTTTCCCCTGACTGCCTTCACTCTGCAACATACACGGAAGGTTCCTCGGGGTCTTCTCATGGCCTCCTAACCCCTCCTCGGTGTTGAGTACCATCCATTATCTCTTTGAGCCATTATGGTTAAAGCTGCTATGAACACCCACATCCAGGACGGTGTGACTGTGTGTCCCCACGTCCTGTGGGTATGTACCAAGGAACTCAGTTCCGTTCTGCCTTGTCGCCAGTGACCGCTGAGGTCCTCAGTGACCCACATCCTGGACAACACTTGGTGGCACTCTTCCCAAAGGTGGACTTTCTCACAGGTTCAGGGTGTGTCCTTCCTCTGCCTCAGTTTGCATTCCTCAAGGACACTGACTTGACATTGACACCGTACCCACTTTAAGGCCAGGTCTCCCAAGTACCCACCACTGACCTGCACCTGGCTGTGTAGGCCAGGCTGTTCTTAGAACCCATGGCCACCCTGCTGAGCCTGCCTACCTAGTACTGTGTAGCACCATGTCCGCCTGACATCTGCTTCCGTTGTCACTTTGCTGTTCTGTTGTTGTTGTTTGTTTTGCTTATTTTCCAGCTGTATGTCTCTCTCCCATGGTGCACCTCTGCATTCTTGCTCATTTTCAGATTGTTTTCTTACTCTTGAGTTTAAAAATTGGCTACGTCACCCTTACATCCCCAGCAGATCTTATCGAAGATGTTTACTCCCCACTCCACCCCCCCTCCCTGAGTCTGTGCCTCGATTCTCTCTTAACCCCATGCCTTTTGCAGAAAAGGTTTAATTTTTTACAATTTGTTTGATTTGATTGATTTGATGATTCTGGGTTACATAAGACCATTTTCACGTAACTGCATTCTAAACTCAGGGCCCGTTCTTCCGGTAGCCGGCTCCCCCTTCCCTGCGCACGCCTCCATCTTCCCTTTAGGACGCTTTGTTCTCTGATTCTGCTTCTGCTTTCGTGTAACCTACACATGTACGATTTTACGAATCCATAAAGTAATGAGGGAGAACACAGTTGTCTCAGACAGGCTTCATTCATTTGCTATTGTTTTCTCCAGTTGCATCTGGTTTCCTACATACAGCATAACTCCCTTCTCCTCTGTGACTGAAATTACGTCCCTCGTGCGTGTGGCCCACATTTTTAATCTGCTCCTCTGCTGACAGACCGCTAGGCACAACTGGCAGTTGTGACTAGTGCTGAGGTCAACAGCGATGTGCAAGTGTCCCTGTGGCATGTCGCTCCAGAGTGAGTCACACAGTGGGTCTGCTTTCCGTTCCTCCAGAGACCTCCAAGTTGATCTCCATAGTGCCTAGACTGTTTTGCCTTCCAGCTAGCCATATATAAGGGCACCCTTTGTTCAGATACCTGCCAGCATCTGTTGTGACCAGCTTTCCTGATGCCAGGTATTTGACGGGAGTGAGGCTAGCTCTCACTGTACTTATATCTGTATTTCTCTGATGGCTATTGAGGCCACACTATTTTCTAATAGGTTTACTGGTCATTTGTATTTCACCTTTCGAGAACCATCTTCTCTTCCTGTGAGAACATTTATTGTTTGGATTTTAGTGTTGAGGTTTTTGAGTTCTCTGTATATTCTAGCTATTAATCCTCAGGCAGATATATAACTTGACAGAGATCTTCTCTTACTTTGTAGGCTGGTTCCTTTCTTAACTTTCTTTGCTGTGCAGAAGCCTTTTAATGTCACGAGGTCCCATTTACCCGTTGTTGACACTGCCAGGGTGGCTGAACTCCTGCTCAGAAAGTGCCACCTCCACATGGGCGCTCACACTTTTACCTGGATGCTTTATTGTTTGCGTGTTTGTTTCACTTCGGTTTTGAGAGGTCTCTCTCTGCAGCCCTGGCTCTCCTGGAATTCACTGTGTAGACCAGGCTGGACTTGAACTCATAGAGGATACATCTACCTCTGCCTCCAGAGGGCTAGGATTAAAGGCATGAGCCACGATGCCTGGGGCATGTTAGGGGCTCTGAAATCGAGTGCTCTAGCACTTGGGTGGAGCCACAGTAAGCTGACCATTACTACAGTCTGGCCCTAGAGTGGCCCCTCAGGCTCATGTGTTGAATGTGGTGTTCAGAGGTGGGGCTTTGAGAAGTGCCCAGAGAGTGAGGGTTCTGATCTCAGCAGCGGGTTAGCCACTGATGGTTTCTTAGATGTTTAGTCACTGTAGCAAAAGAAAACAGAAAAAAAAAAAAAAAGAAAAAGGACACACACAGTTCAAGATTAAGAGAGATGCTGACTTGTTCTGGTTCATGGCCCATACCATCGTGGTGGGGAGAACAAGGCAGAACTGAGCAACCTACATCACAGAGGCCGGGAAGCAGCGACAGTACCACTGATATCCCGGGTGCCCTCGGCTCATCCGCCTCTCAAGCCGATCACGTGGAAGATGAATGTGCGCCATCACGGCTGCTTTGGGAAGTGTTAGGGCTTCTGGGAAGTGGCAGAGGCAGCAGGAGGCAAGGCCTGTCACTGAATTACACATGTGTGTCCTTAGCATGACACTCTTGGGTTTCCCCGCTTTCTGCTGCCACCAGGGAGCAGTTTCTCTACAGTGTATAACTAATGCTCTGCCTCACTTTGCACTGGAGGGCTGGGGCTGGCAGGCCAAGGACCGGAATCTCTGAAATCATTAGCCAAACGAATATCTCCTGCTTCAAGATGGGGTCTGACATTCTCTGGGCGTTCTGACCCGGTGACACAAAGTTGGCAAGCATTGATTGTACAAGTCACCTCTGCCTACTGGGAGTAGTGTCAGCATCGTTTTCAGAAGACTCAATCTAAATTTCCAGATAGCCAAACTTCTGGCAGCTCAACCCTGTTGTCAAGCACCTTCTTGTTCTAGAGCAGGGAGGTATTTCTGGGCTCCCTGGCCTCCTGGAACAAGGGGTACCTCACACCTAGTTGACTGTTCAACCAGAGTTCTCACTCATGGGTGAATCAGGTTTGACCTAGCCAAAGGAGCAACGCTCTCATGAGATGGGCCACCTACGGTCAGGCACTCCTTACAACCAATGAGATTGTTAGGTAGAATCTCTGTGTTAGCCTCCAGGATAACAGACCCACACACTGGAGGACTCAGATCATAGAACTTCGTTGCCTCAAAGTTCTGGAGGTGGGCAGTCCAAGCAAGGCTCTGATTGTGAAGCTAGGCTGTAGGGAAGAGCCACTCCACACACTTGTCCCTCCAGTTACTGATCTGTGGTGGGCCTCAACTTGGGGCTACTCCAGTTCAGTGTTTGTTCCGTCTGCTCACAGACTTTCTAGAGCCTATCTGTTTCCTTCCTTCCTTCCTTCCTTCCTTCCTTCCTTCCCTCCCCTTCCTTCCTTCCTTTTCAAACTCATCTCACTTCAAAGTAAGGTCATGTCCTTGGGGGCCTCAGCATATGAAGCTCAGCCCTTTGTCTCTCTACCCCTGCCTGCTGCAGGCCTGTCCTTCCAAGTTCTCCCTTCCCCTGACTCTGTCCCTAAAAAGCAGGAGCTGTGCACATAGAAAACCCTCCACCACCCTTCCTGTGCCCTAGAGGTGGAGATGGGAGGGTGCGATGCTACCACCATACAACTACCCAGAGGAAAGTGAGGCACTGAGGAAGGAAGAGATCTGGGATGGAGGGACCCCACAGGGAGGCACTGGGGTCCCTGGTTCTTTGTGTTTGTCTTAGAAATGTCAGCTGTTTGAATCTACCCTGCATCTCATAAACAGAAGAGTACAAAGGGTTGCCATCAAGGGAATGGAAGCAAGTCTGAGTGATGGGTTCTGGTCCTCAGAGGGAAGTTCACCCAAGCTGTGCCTTTGCAGGGAGGTATCCCAGTTGTGCTGGGCCTCTAATGGGTTCTCTCTGCCCCCAAGTATCCCTGCAGATATGATCAACACACCACTTTAAGTCCAGTTCAAGAAGAGGACTCCCTGGGAAATATGGAGAAGAGAGAGAACTTAAAGCTATTCCCCCAACCTAGCCTCAATCTTCTTATCACAACCCAGTCTTAATCTTCTTGTCTAACAGGGACAAACTAGAGACACTGTGGGGTGGTGCAGTGTCAGGATCATTGGCACATGGAGGGGCGGGCCCTGGTGAGGTGCTTGGTTGGCCTCGACACAGGCCATCTTTCAAGGGTGGGGAGTGGTAGACTGGAACAGATGACCACAGGTCCACTGAGGAAAAAAAAACTGCCTGTAAGGGCTGAGGTGGAGGGGCACTGGTCTGACCTGGGTACTGCCCCAAACCCATCCTCTCACAGATGGCTATAGGGTTCCACCTCACAATGCCATATCCCCAAGCCTGATGTCTGAAGCTTTTCTCTGAAACTCCCTTGGGTAGAAACTCTGCCCATCTCCGCCCGTCTGTTTCCTTGGCACCCAGGTTGTGTTACAATCTGGGATGCCCAGACCAGTTCCCATCTAGGACAACCAAAGACAACTTACCCTCTTGGTGAACTGTAGGGTAGGGCTCAGGCTAGGCTATGAGGAACTATGTGGCTGCCCCAGTAGTGTTGATAATCTTCTGATGACAACTTAGGTCACTGTGTCTGTAAAGCTTACACATCCGTGCCAATAGGGGCCTGAAAAGGGCAGGAGGCATGGAAGGTAAGAACATGGCCTCTGCCCAAGCGAGGCTAACTGACGGTCCACATACAGGGAGCCTATGCAATGCCAAGGCTGCGCGGGTGAGCACACAGAACCAGCCAGGCCCACCTCCAGCCTGCTCCCGTTGGCTCCCAGCTCTGTCTGCCTCTCTGTATTGATTTTTCACTGTGCGGTTTATTAAATGCCTAAACCCCTTCCAATGAGAGCTAGCTTGGCATTCTGTATTCCTAGAGGCTCACTAAGTCCAGATATGGAGCCTGAAGGGGCAGCTGAGGCAACTGTTTGCAGATGTCTTGAAGCCTATAGTCTCAGCTTTAGGAACCAGGATGGATGGTTGGCTAATGTGGGCAAGATGCCAGGCCCAAAAGAGGTTTGATAAACTGTATGACCACAGTTGGTGCCCATCTACAGGCATCGGTGAAATGAGCACCAGGACTTAGTCTATGATTGCAGATCCTGGGCCAGTGACTAACCTAGATTCGGGGCTTAATTAATGCTTCTAAATATGTGCCCAGATTTATAAATCAGTCAGAAATTGAGGGCATGTATATAAGCAGTGATCTGGGATCACAACGACCTCTCAATCAGTAATGAGAAGTTAGTGCTCAGTGTCAGAGTAGGGGTCACAGCATACACACAGAACCAAGGCTCTGTTAATGAATTGGAGCTTAAACTATGGACGGAGATCAGTAAATAACCAGAGATAAGTATATGACCAGTCCCCAGACTCAGACAGTAAAAGAAGGAAGATCAGAGCTCTCTCTAGGGATTTGGAGATGTGGTTCAGTGGTAGAGTACCTGCCAGACATGCATGAAGCTCTGGCTTCCATTGTTAGCAACACACGCACACACACGCACGCACTCACGCACGCACGCACGCACGCACTCACGCACGCACACACTCACTCACTCACTCACGCACACGCAGCTTTCTGAAGTGCTTCATGCTCTCCCTGAAACATTTCTCCTCCTTCCCTTTCTGCTCTGTTAGTCTTGATGACCTCCTTCAAAGGACTGGTCCATGACTCAGACTCTGGAGTCTGTCCTAGACCCTGGCTGTGTGACCTTGGGCAGTCATCCCCTCTTTAGCTGCAGTACTGCCCACTTTGGATGGGGGCCCTACCCTGCCACCTCTCCTTGCTATGTGAGGACAGAGGGAGGTAGAGAACAAACCAGGTTAGCGGAGCTGCTGAGGAACCTTCCAGAACACAGGCCTAGGCCTCACCATTTGTAGGAGACTTTATGGCCTCAGGGGACCTCCTCTCCAGGAGGCTTAGGGCTTTGCCACCTCCACAGCCTGGTTGGTGCCACCTCGCTTCTCCCTGACCTGCATTCAATGTTCCTAGGCCCTGAGGGGTGTTGGGAAAACCCGCTGATCACACCTGGTTTGCACTCTGAGAGCTGTAACAAGGAGTGACTGGAAATAGCTTGAGCTCCTCAGGGCAGGTAGAGCAGGTCCTAAGGCGTGGGCAGGGAACACTCAGGTTATAAATATACACGGAGCTCTTTTGGGAAGGGCACTTCTACTTAGATCTAGTAGCCCTGGTCCCTTGGAGAGGGTCCATTCCCTGGTCTGGGCAGGATTGGTTGAAAAGGCAGAAGCTTTAAAGCCCTTGCCAGTGGCTGAGGGAGAAATAACTCAAAGCATCTGTCCCCTCCACCCCATCCCCATCTCCATCCCCATCTCTACCCTCTGAGTGTTCACCCAATGTCTCTTCCTTTGACTTCCTCCCTGACAACCTGCCAGAGTCCTGGCCAATAGGAACCAATTATGGGTCTCAGGCACCTTTCCCTCCCTGAGTTTTATCCAGTGTGCAAGAAAATGTAGCCTGCCTCAGCCTGACAAGGGCAGCTGGCCAGTGAACAGATGTGAACTGGATGGAGTCCCGGTCAGGACTACCATGCTCCCCTTAAGCTCAAACAGAACTTCCTGTGCCCTTCTCCCAGCAAACCGGTGCTTGAGTGACCCAGCTGAGGCACCATTAGAAGCACGTATGCTGACTGAATCTTTCTAAGCCAGATACCCTACACGAGTCCTGAATCCATAAGGTCAGACAGTTGCCCCAGGACTTGGGGCAGACAGACCTGGCTTCTCCTGAGTCTTCACAGAGCAGGCAGAGCCATGAGGTCATTATCCATGCAAGACTGCAGTAGGGTACTTGGGCCATGCAAGATCCGCTCCTGAGGGCCCGGGCCACAAAAAGCTGAAGCCCTGGGGAGCTCTTTGCTCACTTCCCTGTTTAGGGATAACTCAGACAGCTGGCCCCGTCTCCCAAGGGGGTGTCCCATGGGCTGGGCATTAACCAGGAAGGCAGTCACAGTTTCCAGATTCTGGAGGTGAGGGAGTCTGGGTTGAGTTAGAAGAGCTAATGAACTAAGACCATTTGCTGTAGAATATGTCAGGTGCTCTGAGGGACCGGCAAAAGGGTATAGCTCTGTAGATTGCACTGAGGTTGCAGAATCTGACCTGGCTGGTGGCTGGACTGAGACAGAGGTACCTATGAAACATCCAGGGCCAGTAAGGCTACCTAGAAGGAGAGCCTCAGAACTCAGAACCTTTGATGTACAGGAAAGCTTCATGTACTAACCAGAGACCTGTGGTTATCTGGAGCATCTCCCTAGCCTCCCCCCACCCCTGCTCCACACACACACTTGGGCCAGAGAACCCATGTGCTCACTTGGACCTGTCAAAGAACATGCGGTGGGGGTGGGGGTGGAGGGCATCACTATTGTCCTTGTTTGCAGATGAACCAGATAAAGCACAGATAAAGTGAGAAATTCTCCTGAACTCACAGGGCTGGAAACAAGAGAAGCTAGGAACCAGCTTAGTTGTCTGTAGGATTCATGAAGCTGTCATTTCCTTACCTGGTGGTCTTGATGGGAAAGGAGAAAAAATTCGGGGCTGGTCCTTTTCAGCCATCTGAAACCACAGGATTTATAGAGATAAGGACAAGTGTCAAGCATTTGGCCCTGCAGCCTGTAAGGAGCAGGTATGGTAGTGCCAGTCCCATCCAGAACACCAGTCTAGTACAGCAGGCACCAGCTATGTGACACATGAGGCTGTTTACATTTAAATGAGCTTAATGTCAGAAAAATGAATTTCTATCCTCAGGCCACAAGTGACATTTCCAGTTCGTAGCCACTGTGGCACGTGGGGCAAGCCAGACAGAGTGGACACCAGGCTCTGCCACGATCACAGTAGAACTATGTTTACCTCAAGGCAGATGCTTCCCTTGATGCTGGGACTCATCAGAGAAGGCCAAGCCGTCTCTGCCTTTTGTCATCCTGAGACCTAAGGAGAGGGATTTGGATATGGGTGGACAGGGCTACAAAGGCCAGACTCCTGTCTCCCCACATCTGGACAAGAGCCCTGGGATGGTGCTTATGCAGTAACCACCTCTTGGGAACTGCTCTTACCTGTACTCGCCCTAAGTAAGGATGGTTCCCAGAAAGCATCCTTGAGGCCCCAGTCTGTCCCTGGGGTGGATTGGTGGTACCAGAGATGATGAAAGAATTCTGAGGTGCATCACCGAAACAGAGTGGTGGTTGAGCAATTGCTCCTAGAACCCCTTGGGGTAGCCTTGACTGGCCTCAAGGTGCCAAACCTGAAAGGTCTATCACCATCTTTCTCTGGGCCCAGGCAGTAACAGAGGTCCTTGGGGGTGGAGGTGGGGACCAAGGAGGTAGCAGAATCTGACTTGGCTGGTGGTTGGGCTGAGGCAGAGGTACCTGTGAAACACCTGGGGTCACATAAGGAGACGAGCGAGGCTTCCTAGGAGAGTCTCAGAATTCAGAACCTCGGTGATGTGGGAGCTAAGGAAAACCTGCTCTTAGCATCAGTTCCTCCGACATTACATCTTGACATTTTCAGAGTATGGTAGAATTAAGGCGGAGCTGGGTGGGGGTTAGGGTATTGGTGGGGCAGAGCTGGCAGAGGGCAGAGCCTTTCGGCTGCTGAGTTTTAGAATGGCAGCACTCTGCCCTAACTGGAAAGCTTGCTGGAGGCGTTATCATCGCCCGGTGCATAAGGGGATCAACGTGCAACATATTGTAGGATCATGGCTCAGGCTGACTAGGGTCAGAGTTCAGTTTATGAACAGGACAAGGTCTCTACATAGCCAGAATCAGGACTCTGGCTACAACTAAGGTCAAGGGCTAAGTGTGTGATCAGGGTCAGAGTTCAAGTTGGAGTAGAGTTTCTGGTTAGTGAGTTCAATGTCATGGTGGAATCTAGCTGTGGGCATAGTCTGTTTTCTGACCAAGAATGGTGTTAAGAAGATACTAAGCTAAAAGTTTCGTTCTCCCTGGCTTTATGAGACTCCTGGTTGGGACCCAGTCACTTGGGGCTTGCTCAGTAGAGACCACTCAAGGCTTCTCAGCAAGGGCCATACCCTTGGAAGGAAACAGATTTGGGTATGGAATGGTGCCTGGTGGGTCTAGGCTACTGTGGGTATTGGGAAAGGAGCTACTGCTTGTTAATTGGTAGCAAATGCCCTCACTTAGAGTTGTAGGATCCTGAAGCAATGTGGCTGGAGGAATTGTTTCAAGTTAGTTGTGTCTGGTGGAGGGGGTATCACAGGAGGACCAGGACAACTGAGTCTGCTGGTGTGTGACTGCTTCAGAGTGGCATTCCCTGTCTCCATTTCTCTCACTGCAAAGACATAAGGGTGCCCCCACTGAGGTCTTACCTTGCACCAGACTCTGGATCATAAACTTTGGTGAGGGAAAAGTACAGAAAGGGCAAGAGTAAGCTCCCACACAGGGAGAGGAACGGTTAGCCCCTTATGCCCAAGAAGCTACAATCTGGGAAGAGAGACTTCTTTGCCCTGCTGTCTCAGGTCAACATGTCTCAACCTTGCCCCAAGAGTCTCCAGGCCAAATCCCCATATCCCTGCCAGGGACTTCTGCTACCCTCTCTTATCAGCAAGAAACAAGTGTGGAAAGCGCTTGGATCCTGACTCAAAGCCTCACTGCTGCTCAGCTGCCTCTTGGCCTGATATCAGAGGCCCCCTGGTGACCACAGGCTGTTACTGCAACAAGAAGGCCAAAGCAGGGCTAACTAAACTCAAGGGGCTGCAAAATTCAGAGGCCCAGCAGGAGCAGATGAGGGTCGTGAGAGGCCTCCTGGGAGGGATATTGCCTCCTTTCTGTGATTTCAAATACCTTGGGAAGAAGGGCATTTCTCAGGAAGCCTAGATGAATTCGATACTGATGAATAGGATAGGCTGGGAAGGACCTTGCTGGATTTAATGTGGTCCTGCTCTCAGTCCCTCAGGACATCCTGCAAATTGAGGCCTTGCTGGAGTAACTGGTATGCAGAATAACATGTTCAGTACCTGGGTGCCTAATTGACTTGAGGTGCTCCCCGACACACACACACACACACACACACACACACACACACACACACACAGTTAGTTGCAGGAAGAGTGTTGACTGTGACGTTGATGGAAGGCACCAATCAGATGCTTTGGCTGGGGTTACAGGACAGCAGTGTGGGTCCTGACACCGGGCAGAAAGAGTGTTGACAGTGAGTGTGAGTTTGCATTGTCGTTGACAAATGTCCCTGAGGACAAATGCAAACATCTGGATCAGATGTGTTCTTGGGTAGCAGTGGTACCAGTGATCTGCCCAAGTGTGCAAAGTAGTGGACCCTGTACAAAAGGTCTTGAATTCAGGGCGGATCACAAGTTGTGGAACAGGAGGGCAAGGGGTTTGATGCAGAAGCATCCTGGTGGAGAAGGACACATGGCAGCTTTCCTGAGACCAGGGTTCCAGGACTTTTTGTCAGTCTAGACCCTGGAGTGTTGAAACTTTTGACATTGGAACATGGCATCATGGCCTACAAATGTGTTGGGTCACATTCATTGCTATCCTGGGATGTATGGATCCGGTGCACTGCTGGGTGCACATGCCCCATAGAGAGGGACCCCTTTGGGCCCCTAACAGAGGAGGCACAAGGGATCTTATGATGGGAGACAAGCAACTGAGTAGGCCTCCCTCCACCCCTGGGTGGAAACTGGCATGGAGGGACACTTTCAAACCCACCTCCTTTTGACTCTGTCCCTGGCGGGCTCCCCTCCTCTCAGCATCACAGGACAAGAGGTCCTCCCCTAGGTTAGTCTAGACGGGTCAGACCCAACTGAAGCCGTTCAGTGCCCCACCCCTGGAAGGGCCCCAGTCCCTGCCTCTGACTCCATCTCTACCCATCACTCATCCAACCCACCCACCCACTCATCCACCTATGCATGCATCATCCTTCTTCTGCATGGCCCACCCCACAGTACCACCCACCAAATCCACTTTTTCCCAGTCCTGCTCACCCTCACCCGCCTCCGCAATTCCACCACCGACCCTGACCCTGACGGCTATCTGTCCATACATCTACCTTCCCAACAGCCTCTACCTACATTCACCTGCCTCCTCCACCCACACACCTACAGGTCTGTGCACAGCCCTTAACTCCTCTTCTCCATCCATTTGTTTGTTGGTCCACCACTTGTCACCCAGATGCAGCCACTCTCCTGCTCCTGGAGGAGAGCACAGTCCCAACTCTTGGCTTTCCTGCTGCGTGGGGCAGGAGTCGGCTGTCTTAGGTGCGCGCGCCTGAGCGTCGCACCCCTTCTCCGTGATCCCGCTCCCCTCCCCCCCAGCCCGCCCCCCGCTCGCGCTCCCCCTCTAATGTGTGATCTGGAAGCTCTATAAAGCCTGATGTAATCCGTAATGCAGTCTCTGGCTCCCGATTCGGGATCCAGTTTCAGAGACCGAGAGATTGGGGAGCGCCGGCAGCCGGGCGGGGGAGCAGCTTGCCTCTCTCCTCCTCCTTCTCCGCGTCCTCGGCCTCCTCCTCCTTCTGCCCGCGCCGCCCCGCCCCCGGCTCCGCTCCGCTCCCCCCCCCCCTCAGGAAGGGAAAAAAGGCGAGAAGAG
This sequence comes from Rattus norvegicus, assembly GCF_021556685.1. Lineage (NCBI taxonomy): Eukaryota > Metazoa > Chordata > Mammalia > Rodentia > Muridae > Rattus > Rattus norvegicus. The sequence continues at coordinate 115,982,239 of NC_141540.1, forward strand.
CCGGGCAGGCGAGAGGACCGGAGCGGCGGCGCGGCCGGAGAGGGAGCGGCGGGCGCAGGCGGTGGTGGCGGCGGCGGCGGCGGGCGCGGCGTTGGCGGCGGCCCCGGCAGAGCGAGCTGAGCGGGCGAGCCGGCGGCACAAGCGTCCGCGCCGCGTCCTGGCCCGACTCCGGGCCCGCGCGCCTAGCACAACCCGCAGCCAGGGCATCTGGACCCCTCTGGCGCCCGGGGGGCTCCGCCAGGCAGGGGGTGGGGAGGAGCCTGAGAGCGCCCGCGGGTGCGCTCTTGGGAACGTCTCGGCGGGGCCCAAAGAGAGTCGGGGGCGGCAGCGACAGTAGCCCCAGCTCGGATCGGGCGCGCGGCTCGGCGGCTGGCGACGCGGTGCGCTCCGGGGGCTTTGCAAGTCGCTGGATCAAGTCCTTGCTCGCCCGTGGGGCCTCTGCTGCTGGGGAAGGTAAGAGAGGCTCCGGAGGGGGTGGGGGCGCGGCGAAAGGGGGCGTCTCGCTCTGGGAGGGGGTCGGAGGAGGGGTGGCCTCCCGGACTTCCCAACTTCGCCGTTTGGGGCTTCGCAGCTCTCAGGATTAGGCTTGGAGCTCGGGAGTTTGAACAGCCGCACCCCCACCCCCAGCCCCATTCCCCCAGCCCCCTTCCTCTTCCACCGGAGGCAATGGAATCTGGCAGGTCCCTGCGCTCCCGCATTGGGCGGGCTGAGGAGGGGGCGCCCTGGACGTGGGAGAGGCTTCTTGGTGCTCCTCACCTCCCCCTCATCCTTACCAGGCAGAGCCGGGCCAACCTGGCAGGCTGAGCAGAAGGACCCTCTGCTCTATCACCCCCACAGACCCTGGGCGCGCTGGGGAAGGCGTTCCCGTGGTGCTCCGACACCACAGAGATGCTAGCAGGGGTCTGAGGGAGCCCCACCTGGCTCCCTATGCCGGCCCAAGGAGACTCGCAAGAGACAACCCAATGTGTCTCCCATTCCCTGATCTTACCCAGAGCCCGTTACATATATTATAGGGCCCCGCTGCATCTCACCCCCACCCCCAGCACAGAGCTGGAGGCGGGCAGAAAAGCCCCCAGACTTCCCGTCACAGCTCTCACCTACAGACCCGACAATGGCAGAGGAGACCCCCAGAGGCTTATCTCCAAATTCGGAAAAAGGGCTGTCCTCGCGCCCCCACCATCACAACTGACACGCGCATACGCCCTAGCTCGTTCCTTCCCGGTGTTCTTTTCTGTTCGGTTGGACAGGCGGCGCAGATAGGCTGCCCTGAACTTTAGGTCGGCCCGCTGCCCTCTCCGACCGAAGCAGCGGGGCTGGGCACCGAGCACTCCCGGTTACGTTTCTCCAGTGGGCAGAGGCCACCAGCCTCCGCCGCTGCGCTCTTTCGGAGCTGCGTGCTGCTGCCTCTAGGAATGAGCATGGCCCCCGCCCCCTCCTGAAATTCTGAGGGCTCCGGATCCGGCTGGGAGCCCTTTGCTCTGGTGCTCTGAGCAGCCTAAGCAGAACAGAAATTATCCCGGGCCCCAGGGAGGTGGGCGGCTGAATGGAGAATCGCAGCGAAGCTAGGTGGCTTGAGGGTTGGTCGGAGGCTGCGGCTCTGTGCTTGGGTCCCTACGCCTGGCCGCGGTGGCTCCTGCTTGGTCACTCCCAGGCAACACAGAGGGCTGCACCAGCCTGGCACCCTCTGTGGCCTGTTGGGCACCCTTACCCTTTCCACTTTTATTTTGGGCTTCCAAGTTTCTCGGAGCGCGCGGACTGGGCTAAGACTAGCCCAACCCTAATCCACTCCTCCTGCACCCCTTCCCTCCCTGAAGTCCCCATTACATTCCTCTCCCCTGGGTCTGGGGCGCAGATTCCTTAGCGGCAACTCGGAGGGAGTTGAAAGGCATGAAGGCGCGTGGGTGGGCACGGGGCGCGCACTCCCGCCCCAGAGGAGCCGCTCCGCATACGTGTTGGGGAGGGGGTTGGGAGGTCTGCGCGTCTGCACCCTGGGGGCCCAAGGAGACCCTCTATGTTCTGTAGCCATAAACACACGCCCCTCGTGGGAGCTACTGCAGGGACACAAAACAGCAGGCTGAGGCGTGGGGAGAGAGGCTGGGGTCCTTTTTCTTTATCTGAGAGGCAATATCCCGTATTTAGGATCGGAGAAAGCGAATTTAACATCTCCCAGAACCTTCAAGCCTTCCATTTCTCTGAGACCCTTGCAGCAGCCGCAGCAGCAAGGGAGGTCGAGGAGGTAGCTGCTCCTTTCTCAACCGCGGGTGGCCTCAAAACTCTGCTCTCGGACGCCGCCGGGGTGCCTTAGGGTCTAGTTTTGAGTACCCAAGCAAGGTCAAGCAAGCGAAGGAGGGGGTAGGGGCTCCTGGGCGCGTCCCCGCGCGCGCAGATTTTGGGCCTTGGAAGGGGGTGTGGGTTGCGCGCCGAGTCAGTCCGGAGAGCCTGCTTGCCGGCTCCCGGTCTCTAGAGGTGGACATGGCGCGAGTTCGGAGATCCCGGAGCGCCTAGCTCCCCGCACGGGGCCCTACGCCCTCCCTCTCCCCTTGATCTCAGCTGTTCGGCACTGCCTTCAGACTTGTTGCTTCTCAACCAGGGGACTGGAAACCGGCGGGGTAGCTCCTTAGCCCTTGAGGCCGTAGCAAAGCCCCAAGGCCAAGGGATGTGCCAGGGCCCGCGGACGCGCGATGCACTGGGAGCGCGACCAGGGAGTTTGCTGCTTCGGATCGGAGAGAAGGACGCTTGTCCCTGCCTCGATCCCGCGCGGGGGCGTAGAGGAGGCGATTTTGTCGCCTTCGGCTTCATACCGCACTCCTATGGACCTTGAGCCCTGGAGGGGCCGCCGCCAAGTTGCTGAGCCCTCCGAGACCCTTCCTTTGCTCATAGGCTCTTGGGCCTCAGTAGCTGAGACCGCGAAATGGGAATGCGCTTTAGGTTCTTGGAACGTTTGCAGCCCCGACCCCTCGCGCCCATCTGGAGATCCGACGTTCTGGGTCCGCAATGTGCTGGGTCTGCAGCGTCCAGGCCGGCTGGGTTCCGAGGCGGCTCTGCGCCTGCGGACACAACGGTTAGGCCAGGGAGCAGCGGGCCCCAGGCAGGGCCCGGCGAGCGGCAGGGGCCTGGGCAGCTTCCCATGGCACCCTGGTCTCCTGGCTGCCCGCCTGGCCCAGTTCTGCCTCCCGGAGCGGGTCTGGGGACGCGGAGTCAGTCCCCAGGGGATGCCGCGGGCTCCAGGCCCAAGCGACCGGCGCCGGGCTGCGGTGTTGGAGGGCGGGAGGGCCCCGGCGCGCTGCTGCGGACGACCAAGAGAGGGCGCCCGAGCTGCGCTGCGCCGCGCCGCGCCGTGCGGCGCCGGCCCTGCCCGCCCCTTCCGTCTCCTCTGCTGCGGACCCGCGCTCCAGGCCCCATCTTGGGCACCCCCTAGCCGCCCTCTCTTGTCCCTTGGCTCCTGCTGCCAGAGTCAGTGACGCATCCGGTGTCTCAGACTGAGCCTGCATCACCCTCTCCCAAACTCTCCTTGCCTAGGTGTGCAACGTACAAGCGTGACTGTGTGTTTGTGGGCACGTGTACATACGTGCCAATGGATGCACGTGCTTATGGAACAGTCTGCAGGCTCCAAGCACATGTGTGCATGCGTGCACCCTTCCACATGTATGCATGTACGACCAATGGATGGAAAAGACTCTAGCACCCTCCCCCTCCTAAGTAAGGGGAGGATTCTGTGAACCTGAAGGGTTCTACAACCTGAACGGTTCTGGAAACATGCCTGAAAGTTCACTCACATGGCCCTTGTGCTGCCTGGGGCGCAGCTGCACCACAACATAGACCTGTGAAATCCGGGTAAACACGGAGCTTTAAGGATCCTGTGCACAACCCACATACACACAAATGAAATTTTGCACAGCAAACACGGGGGGGCGTGCCCATTTTACAAATATGCTGAAAGTATAAGGTTAGGCAAAGCCTCCTCACCCCACAGACACCCCCCAAATACTTGGGTTAATGGGAATATATTAGGGTACAGGGGCCTGACAATCTCCCAGGGGCTGAGGTAGCCCAGTGGTGTAGCCAGGAGGACCAAGACTAAAGGGCCTCGAAGCAGGAGTAAGGCAGTAATAAGAACAGAAATGATTAAGATGGGGAAAGCTTTGCAAAGGCCCTGGGAGAACAAATGCAGGTGTCAGGACTAGTCAGAAACTGGACAGGGAGGTGAGGAGCAGACAGAACCCAGGAACCCTAAGGGCTCTGGCTTGTTCTCTGGAAGCTAGGAGTTATCCAGGACTAGTCACTTGGGCTGACAGACTTACCAAAGAGGTGGTAGATACCCCTTAGGGTAGTAGGCCTCAGGGATACCAATCAGGAGACAAAATGTATGCACTGTTGCATGGAGCTGCCATACCCCTGGCTTCGTGCCACAGAAGGTATAGGTAAATTTGTCACACAGGAAAGTACCCAGGATAATATGACCCAAGGTAGCCCATGTGCCATTGTGCAACAGACGTACAAACATCCCACAGAGAGACACACAAAGTGCTCACATACCCCTGCCCAAACCCTGTACCTACTGTGGGCTCATTGGGACTCATGTCAGTGTAAGCACACAGCAAATGGAACACATTTCACATGTATCCATGTGTGTCCACATGTGTACATGATGAGGTGTGGGAATGTGCTTCAGGGAATGTACTGGTAGTTGGGAAGGTCCATGTTACTTGCTCCAAGATTATGCAGTCTGAGGAAGAGCATGCCTCTGGCCTCCTGCACCCTCTGCCAGTCAGGCTATGGTGATTTCCACTCTACAGTCTATATTGCATACTCGCCCGCTGCACCCTTCCCTCCCTCCACACCAACATCAGCTGACATCATATTGGTCTCTGAGGTTCTTCTTGCTCCACCCATCAGTCCTACCATCTCATGCCCATGCACAAGTGCCCATCTTTGTCCATACCATCACCCCTCAATCTCCTCCTTCAGAACTGTTCAAGGCCCCCAACTTGTCTACCACCTATCTTCCCACTCCCAGGAGGTCTATGGTCAAGAGTGCTGTGCTCCCACCCCCACACCTTCCCCACCCCCATCCTTGCTACTGTAGGGCCTGTAACTGCTGTCTCTTCCTTGAAGCCGTCTTCTGCCTGGGCTCTTTGTATGGACCCTGCTTCTCAGAATCCACCTGGCAGAGTTAGCATGTCACTTGTCCCTGGAAGGACCAGTGGCTTCAGAAGATCAGCAGCTGAAGGCTGTTCTTCAAAAAAGTGACTGCCTATGCATTAGTGTGTGTGGTGTGTGTGTGTGTGTGTGTGTGTGTGTGTGTGTGTGCAGGTAGGGTATGACTAACACACTTCTGAGTGTGAGGGTGCACCTACAATATATGTGAGGGTGTATGAATGTGTATTTGTGTAGACAGTGTGTGCCAGCTCCCTGAGTTACAAGGGTGTGCGAGTGTTGTATGTGCAGTGTACAGTGTGGTACCATGAGTGTGCGGTATGGTAGGCACACAGCATTGTATGTAAGTCCAAATGTGCAAACATGGTATGCTGAATGGTACATGAGAGACTGACCACTGGGCAGGGGCCAGGAACACAGGTGTGCACAAGCCTGTGGCATGCCGGGCAAGGTTGTGTACTCTGGGGTCCAGTGTGTTACGGTCACAGGGTGATGCTGCCAGAGCCATCAGCATGCTAGCCTGGGCTGCACGGGGGTTGAGTCTCAGACTGGGCATCAGGAGCATGTGGGAGACAGACAGGACACAGGCTCAGAGCACCATCTCCCCAGCAGTGAAGCCATATTCGTTTTCACTCAGATTTTGAAACTCCTAATGAGTTCCCGGAACCCGTGCACCACGCCTAGTGGAAGCACTCCTACTTTGGGCACTCCGTATGCTGGCTCTCTAGCAATCTCCCTTTGACCAACCCCCCATCCACCTGCCATGGCAGAACAGTCGCTGTCTAGAGTCACACTGCCAACAAGTACGCCTAGGTTTCCGTTCAGTGACTTCCGGTCTACTACGGATTCAGGGGCATGAAAAAAAAAAAGTCTGAGCATAGATGGCAGAGGTTAGGCCTGGATCTTTGTGCCCTTCCCTCAGTCTCCCCACATCTGAGCTTGTCAAGGTCAGCTGCAAGAGTCTGGGCTGCCCTCACCTGGCCTGGGGAATTCCAAGGCCATACCTTAGGGTGTTTCTTCTATCTTTCTGTCACTCCACATGTCCTTCAATTCAACGTCCCAACCGAAAGTCAGCTCCGCAAAAGTGGTCAGCACAGGCATACACATCCTAGCCCCTCAGTGCTTAACTGCCCACATGCAGAACATGCCCTGCCTTCCTCAGCCCTGACCTCCCAAGCAAGATGCTCCTAGTTGCCCTTGGTAGCGGCTGGGGTGGGGCCTGCTCTCCAGACCGTAGCCTCCCGTTACATCCCCATCTGAACACCGGCTTAAGGTGAGTCCTGTTGTAGCTGGAGAGGAGTGGCCACTTAAGAGACTTGCCAGAGGCCTTGGCTCAGGAACATCCTTCCCCCTTTTCCTCTACCTGGCTCTACCAGGAGGATCCCTGCTTGTCCACCATAGCCTCAGACCTGCCCTGGGTTTCTTAGGCCTGAGCATCAGGAAAGAGGCACAGGCCTTTAGTGCCAGGTGGGTTGGGTGATGGCTACTACACAGGAAGGAGAGCAATAACGCAGGGGTCAAGGGGCAAGGGGCAGTGGGGTAGAATAATAAGGATAACAGTCTTTTTCTTCTCAAAGGACCTGGAGCTAATGCTTGACTTCCCTGTGGTAGAGGCTTCTGTTGTGCTGCCCTCTCTGGGTGGTCTAAGCCAAGGCAGATTGTGCAGTGGTCTAGAGAAGAGCTGGACACAGGCAGAGCACCCCTAGATACTGCCAGAGTAGCCCCATGTTCTATCTGACTGTTCCTCCCGGCAGTTTAGCATAGTTTCCAGCCCCATCCCCTGAGTGGCTCCTACTTCTATCTCAGGGTCTTCTGTCCCATGTATCTTGTGGGACTGAGGCAAGGACCACCCCACCTCTCTGCGATGGGTGGAGCTTCAAGGGGCCTTGCTTGCACCAGGCTGCACCAGTCAGCCTGAGGCCATGGCTGGGGAACGAGCCATGCGTGTTTTTGTACCTCCTGGAAGGCCTTTCACAGATTCTTGGCTCCCTTTGGACCCTGTGTCCTGAGGGCTTCACACAGGTTGCCTTGAGCCTACATCAGAGGCTCTACTAGGGCCCCATAGGCAGGTGGTGGGGCCACCTCTGCAACTGGTGACTGAGACTTGGGAGGCCCATTGGAGCGGGGGTAGAGAAAGCATTGTGAGCAAGAAGGACACCCCCGGCCCTCCCCCGTCTCCTGGGCAGTTCTCAGTGCCCAGGGCGCCTGCCCCTCCCCCATTGCAGCCTCATCTAGTACACAGGCGGGCACTGTTTGGATGCAGCAGGATTACAGAGTGGCTTTTGTGGCTGGTGTCTAGGATGCCATTGGCAGCCTGGGGCAGGGAGGGAACACCAGGCCCGGGCCCCTGTTTGATCTGTTGATATGGGCTAGCGCAGGGCGTTGAGAAGAGATGGACACACTGAGGCTAGAGAAGGATGTCTGACAGCATCCTATCCATACCCCTCGAACATGATGCGGAGACCAAGTTACTGGGCCTGATTGCTCTGTGTGTGTGTGTGTGTGTGTGTGTGTGTGTGTGTGTGTGTGTGTGTTGTTGTTGTTGTTGTTGTTGTTGTTGTTGTTGTTGTTGCTTGCTTGCTTGCTCTGGACTGGTTGCTTCCTAGGCTGGGGTGGATCAAGGTGGGAATCTGCTCTTTGGATATAGAGTGCCACGCCTCACCCCCAAAGACTTGAATCTAGGGTTATAAGGTGCTATGCTTATTTTTGCCTGCAGGTGGCGCTCAGGGAGCCAAGTCACTACTTCCCCTTTCTCCTTTCCTGATTCCTGCTGTTCACTCCACCTGCTGGGGCATCTATGAATTCTATTAGTAGGACTTCCCCATTGACACCTTACTACCACCTCCTACTCTCTGAGGCTCCTCTGGGGACTGTAGAAGATGTCTTGTCCTGTAGCCAGCCTTCTCTACAGAGCAGTGATGGCTAGACAGAAGGGAGAGCTTCCTGGAAGTAGAACAATTGGCCCTTGAGAAAAGTTGGGAGAAAGAGGGGCCTGTGGAAGATCTGGTACAAATTGAACACTTCTTTTCTGGGAACCAGAGTGAGTAGAAGGCATATATACTGGCCAGTATTACTCAGACCTGGAGATAGGTAATCTTTACCAGCTATGTGACCTTTGGTTTGGGAGGACAAGGTAGTCTCTCCTTTTCCCAGAGAGTCAGTGCTAGCCTTCTATTAAGTCAGGAACATGTAGCCTGAGGATCCCTCAACAATTGGGATAGGAGACACAAACCATATCTAGCCTGTCTTAAAGCTTATAGGCTCTAAAATTATGTGGGGTACCCATGACAGGCCAGGGTACAGCTCCTTTCAGGGTTCCTGATGAATGCTGGGAATATCTCTGGATAATGAGGCTGTTGAGCTCCGGCAAGGACCACCATGCATTCACCAGGGAAGTAAGCATGGCCTTAAGAGGTGTGGAACTTAGGGAGCCTGGTGCAGCCCTGGGGAACCCAGGCACTCTCTCAAGGAGCAGCCTATGTACTAGCTGTGGCAGAGGAAAGTGACACAGGCTACATAGGGCAGAGGAGGATCTGTGTGCATGCTAGGTGGCTAGAGGCCCTCTTCCTGTAGGACTCAGCTGTCCTTTTAGCCTAGCTCCTGGTCACCAAGGTTTTCTGAAACTTGCTGCCCAGGTGAATCCAACGTTCCTGACTGACTCAGCTCCCTCTGGATAGCCCAGTGGGTGTACTTCTGAGTCTGGGTTCCCCAGCACACTGTATAACACACGCCTTGCTCATGCTTATATACATGCATACATGCATATAAACAGGTCTTGCACAGATACATGTAAATGCAGTCACACAAAGGACACACACAACTGCTCCACTTCCCCATTTCAGTGAGGGCCACCAGCTGCCCTCACTTCCCCATTCCTCAGATGTCATCCATTGCCTGTGACCCTCTGTCCCTACTGAGAAAGCCCCCAGCCCCGCCACCACCGTCAACACTGTGTCCCCTGAAACCACGGAAGATTCTAGTGAAGATCAGACGAGGCCTGAACTAAAACTTACTCTCAGAACCCCATTTGGGCTCTGCTCTCGAAGATGCCAGCCTTGGGTTGACAGCCTTAGGTTAACAGCCTTAGGTTGAGCTTGGCCTCGCCTCTGCTAACAGGGAGCCAATCTCTGTTGAGTACCATGCAGAGTTCTCTACTAGAGTACTTGCTTTGGCTGAGAGGGATCAGAGAGGACTTGTGGGAGGAGCCAGGCAGATGTAGAGGCCTTTGCTGAAGGATCACTGGGGAAAGGACAGACTGGCGTGTAGGCAGGGTCCCAGTGTGCTGACATGCAGACTTCTTCCTATACCTACCTAGCAACAGAGCACAGGCAGGCCCTGCTATGGCTCTCTCTTGTGTTGGCTGTGATGCCCTTGGGCCAGCTGTGACCTTTCTAAGGCTGAGAGTGAAGCCGGCTCTGGTCTGAGATGCTCTGGAGCAACACTGCTCAACCTGTGGGTGGTGACCCCTTTGAGAGTTGCATATCAGATATCCTGCACATCAGATATTTACACTACAATCCAAACGGTAGCAAAATTATGAAGTCAAAATGAAGTCATTTTATGGCTAGGGGTCACCACAACCTGAGGAACTGTACTAAAGGGTTGCAGCATTGGGAAGGTTGAAAACCACTGCTTCAGAAGATGCCTCTGGAAGAGGCAGGAGCCTCAGCACCTCCCTTCCTTGGTGGCCCCTTCCCCACCTACAGGAGTTTGAGGACTCGGTAGGTGGGGTTTGTTGAAGGCTTTGGAGTTGTCCAAGGGAAAGGGTACCTGAGAGGTCATTGCTCTCACCTGCGCCCTTTTCCACCTCTCTCACTGTGACTTCCTACATCCTTAATAACCAGTCTAGAAACGTTCCCCTACCATAACTATCTTTGGCTCTAGGCCCTGCTTTCTGCCTCCTCTGTACCCTCTTTTGGTCCTCAGCCTGCAAGTGAGCCCTTGGATGTCTGGTGGCTCATTTAAGGGACAGCTCTGTGGCTGCACTGCCACCGGCCTCCATGGCCACCTTCTGTCCCTGGAACAGACACTGGGAACCTATGTCCTTGGCCAGTACTCAAGGAGTAGTTGGCCATCTTACAGGAGTTGACCAATGACAAGGATCTGGCCAGCAGGAACACTGGAAGGGCCCATGCTCAGCTAGCGTCCTTGGGGTCCTGGGATGGTGGCGAGTAAGGGGAAGGCAAGGACCCTCTGTGGAGCTTATTGGCTGTCTGTGAAGTGGATCCCTTAGGCTCTCTGCTGAGCAACAGAATGTTGGCCCAGAGCAATATGTACCATGCACTGTCCTTTCAGAAACTCAGAGGAGCTGGCCTGAGTTTCTCACCCAGCTGACCCTTGGAGGCCAGTGTCCCTGGACTCTGTGGACACCACTGATACCCTCACCCTGCCTGGGTAGGTTAGGAGCTCAGAATATACTCCAGGCCACGCCCATTTTCCAAATGGGAGGGTGGTGATTGTATCTGACTTCAGATCTGAAAGTGGGGGCTCCAGAGCCAATGCCCTCCTGTAAGGAGAGAGCCCAGGAACCAGTGGTCCTTTCAAGCTCTGTAGGCCCCTTGGTAAAAAGGCAGTGGATTTAGAGATCATCACAGCCATCACAAGATGGCCTGGGCTTTCTGAGTACCATGAGGGAGGCAGAGTGAGGTTGGCTGGCTGGGGTGGAATTGTGAGTGCACGGGCAGTTGTACCAGGCTTGGCTAAATGTTTCCTGCAGACCTTACCAATATTACCATGGGCCTGTCGCTGACTTCTGCTTTTCCTAGTGGGAGTATACACCCCTGGGGGGGCTCTGCTGAGGGACTTGTGTCAGGAACATCAACAGAGTGGAGGGCAGACTGGGGCTCAGGCCATGGCTTTTCTGGTTCCATAATGGGGAGGGTCCTCAGGGAGGGTCTGTGGGGGTTGCATCAAAGGTCACCCCTAAACCCCTAAAGGTGTTTACCTCAGAGCTGGCAGAAATAGATAGAAGACATGGAGAGGGTTTCCCCGGTGCATGAGGTTGCCATGGTTGTAAGTTAGCAATACAGGGTTGGATTTTTTTAAAGACCACGATGGGGCTGGAGTGTGTGTATGTATGCTTTGACCCTCCTTCAGAGGGTTAGTTGGGATCCTGCCCACTCTATAGAGGCACAAACCGAGGCTCTGTGAGGACTGTCCAGCTTCAAGCCTCCTTGGCTTCCATCACCTCAGAAACCTCCATCCAGGTTGGGGCTGAGCCTGGAGGCTGCTGCCTGCTCAGGAGGCTGTCCAGGAAGGACGCCAGGATGGAATGCTGAGCTGTACTGATCTTGAATTGCTGGTCGGTTGGGCCCAGGCTGCAGACACAGAGAGTCCCTGGGGTTGGGCAGGTTGCTACATACACAGTCAGCCTCGCCAACGATCTGCACCCAGAGGCTGAGAGGGCAAGGAAGGAGGAGCCTGGCAATGACCTCCCTTCTTTCCCTATTGGTTCACCTGTGGAGGGACAGTGAGGAAACTGATGTCTCTAACACGCCATGTCTGGGCTGGGTGGCATGCTTCATGCTGAGCCCAGACTAACTCTCAAGTTTGTACCCTGAGGGGTGCATGAGGAGCCACCTGGTGGCGACAGTCCTGCGGATGGAAGGTCTTGCTAATGGTCAGTCCAGGATTTGGGTTGTGCTTTCTTACCCACTTCCTATGACCTTGAGGAAGCCACATATCCTCTGTGCCTCAGCTTCCTCAACATGAACCGTGGGGTAACTGTGTAGCCACACAGAGCTAGAGGTAAGGTGAGGGCACAAGAGGCAGGTAGGAGAATGAGGAAGGGAGTCTCCAGCCGTAGTGCTTGGGGCAGGGACTGCCTTGGATGGGAAACAGGTAGCGAGTGCTGTCATAGCAACACCATGTCTGAAGCCCTTCCCCTCCAGGGCTGCATCCTACCTCCTTTGATGGCAGTTAGTACCCGGTCCAGGTTTATGGAAAGGTATTCGGTCTGTTGGGAGCCCTGGGAATGCCACAGTGACTTCTCTCCTCTTCTACCTGCTTCTGTCCCTGTATTATTGACAGATTTTCAGGAACGAGAAAGGCCACTGAGCTGGAAGTGAAGGTCAAGAGAGCGTCTGAGGGAGTCAGGCTCTGACTCCTGAGGGCCCAGAGGGTGTGAGCAGATCCAGGCAGGGCCCATGGCTAACCAGGCAGGCTACAGAGGGTCTGAAACAGCCAGACTCCTACATCTAGAGGCCCAGAGAGTGCAAGAAGATTCAGGGCCCATGATCAACCAGGCATGGTGATAAAGGCCTGGGGAGCATAGTTTGTCCTCCTTACTCAGGAAAGGAGAGGAGGAGGTCCCCTGGGTTGGGTCACTGGTGGAGACAGAGGAGTAAGTAGACATAACAAGTGTCATACTGCTATGCCTCACTAGACCTACTAAGTTTCTGCCTCTTTAAGCTCTGAGACCATGATTTTTCTTTCAGCTACCATTGGAAGCCACAGGCAAGCACCAGGAACCTGGACTTTAGGAGTCATTGCTGGTCTCACTGTCTCCTGAAACCCTGCCCTGTCCCCACCTTGCCTTCACCCAGCCCCTGCCTCTGGCTCACTGCCCTGGACGGCCCTGCCTGCTGCCGGACCCTGGCATGTCAAGGCCTGGCCTGCACTTGCCTGCCCAGCCCGCGGAACCCCAGCGGCCCCGCGAGCTAGGATGAGGGGCCAGGCTGCTGCCCCGGGCCCCATCTGGATCCTTGCTCCACTCCTGCTGTTACTATTGCTACTGGGGCGCTGGGCACGTGCTGCCTCTGGGGCAGACATAGGGCCTGGGACAGAGCAGTGCACCACATTGGTGCAGGGCAAGTTCTTCGGATACTTCTCCGCGGCTGCTGTGTTTCCAGCCAACGCCTCACGCTGCTCTTGGACTCTTCGCAACCCGGACCCTCGTCGTTACACGCTCTACATGAAGGTGGCCAAGGCACCTGCACCCTGCAGCGGCCCTGGCCGAGTTCGCACCTACCAGTTCGACTCTTTCTTGGAATCCACGCGCACCTACCTGGGTGTGGAGAGCTTTGACGAAGTTCTGCGGCTCTGCGATCCCTCTGCACCCCTAGCCTTCCTGCAGGCCAGCAAACAGTTCCTACAGATGCAGCGCCAACAGCCACCCCAAGATGGTGACCTTGGTCCCCAGGGCTCTGGTGACGACTTCTCTGTGGAGTACCTGGTGGTGGGCAATCGCAACCCCAGCCACGCTGCCTGTCAGATGCTGTGCCGTTGGCTGGATGCCTGTCTAGCTGGCAGCCGCAGCTCACACCCCTGTGGCATCATGCAGACTCCCTGTGCCTGCCTGGGTGGAGAAGCTGGAGACACTGCTTCCAGCCCCTTGGTCCCCCGTGGGGACGTCTGCTTGAGAGACGGCGTAGCTGGTGGCCCTGAGAACTGCCTCACCAGCCTGACCCAGGACCGAGGTGGGCACGGCTCAGCAGGTGAGTGGCATCCTGAGAACCTTGTACAGTTCAAGGGCAGATGAACTGAGACCATGCGGGTGGGTGCAGTCCCCAAGGCTGGGGTCTGTCCAGCATCACTCTCTGGGTTGAGAGACCACAAGTAGAATTCAAATCGCCAATGGCTCTACATTCCCAGGATAAAAAGCCTAGTCTGCATAGGGTGTGGCCTGTGAGTAAACAAAGGAAGGCCAGTTTCCTCAAACCACTTCCTCAGTTTAAATCTTCCACAGTGGGAGGACACTTATCTACAACAATGACATTTTCGAGCATCCCTAGGCTACAGTACCTGGTGTCTAGGGACAAAAGTGGATGTCAGTAATGCCCCAGGGTGGTGCATGGGAGCGCACAGAGACAGAGTATTCCTAGGGCTGTTGCAAGGAAGTGAGGTTTTAGGGCTCAGTGTAGCATGTCTAAAGCAGCTGCCACTGAGGTGTGGTAGTGAGAGCAGGAATAAAATGCCGTCCTTGTCCAGTGGCCACAGGAAGAAGACACGTCACCCGACAGCATGTAGCCATCACAGGCAGAACCAGGGGTTCAAGGACACCCAAAAGCCCAGTGTTGAGGAAGCCATTGTCTTTACTCAAGGCTAGAGGTCTCGTGGGTAGTGGCCTCAGGATGGCAGGGTCCAGGTGGGGTTGATGGCTGGTCATGGAGCTATCAATGTATCTTTATAAGTGTCCTGTCTGTGACAGGAGGTAGGCCCTGCCTGCTGTGACCTAGAGATAGGGGTATCGAAGATTTGAGCTGGAGACATGAGCTGAGTCAACATCAAGGAGACATTGGGGTACAAAAAGACAAAGTCTGTTCCCTGCCTGGTGTGTAGGGCCAAGGCGAGGCCTGGCTAAGGACCTGATGCCAGGAGGGTTGCAGTGGGATGCTGAATCCCTTGGGGTATCCAGCAGCCTTAGCGTTTCAGAGACCACGAGGTCATACTGGCTGCAAAGGAATTGTCCAACCCCAAGCACATTTCTGGTCAAGATCCTGAGACAGGCAGGTCTGGATCTCTGTGAGGCCGAGGACGGGCTGACCTCTCCAGGGTCCTCAGAGGAAATTCTGAACACGCCACTATAATGGGAAGAAGGGTAGAGGACCAGCCTTCCTGCTGGCAGGCTGAAGGTCATTGTGACCTTGACAAAGGCAGGTTTCATTGTGTGACAGGAATGGGAGTGGACCCAAGGGGAACCCTGGAGGAATAGCATGTTGACTCCCTAGAAGACTAGAGAGTTGGGGTGGGAAGATGCAGGAGGACAGGTCCAGTTTTCACAGTAGATCTGGCCATGTGTTGTACTCTACTACTCCCCTTCATTTAACTGCTGTGAGCCTTGGTTCCTACATCTGCAAAATGCTTCTCAGGGTTGCACCATCACCTTGATTTTATTTGTTTCTGGCTGGGGCCACAGTCATACCCCCGGGCAGGAGCCTGTCCTCAGTGGCATATTGGGGCAGCTACTGTGCCAGGGAGCTGCTGAATGTTGCTCCAAACCCCTTGGCTCAGCTGGCAGCAGCCAAGGCCTCCAGGGCTGGCATGATAGATGCTGGGGGCACCAAATGCAGGTGCTTGTGTGCTATGGGACCAGAGGCAGTGTGTAGCTGCATTTATTTCCCAAGGAATGAGTGTGTGAGCACCTTGCTGCAGGAACTGTGAAGTGGCCAGGTTTCTCTGTGGAGTGTTTACATGACCTTGAGGACAGAAGGACTTTGGGAGGGCTCAGTGCAGAGGGCTCCTCACTGGAGCCAGGATGGCGAGGTGGCTGATGTTGACCTAGTCGTTTGCAATGGGAAGGAGGAGGAGGAAGGAGGAGGAGGCGAGCTTTTGGTGCAACTGATGGACTGTGGATGAAAGGGTGTGGGTGTGGAGGCAGGAAGAGCAAGCCTGGCCCCCAGCATCCCGTCAGGAATGAGGACATCCATGTGGGACAGAGGAAGCAGGACTGCAGATGCAGCCTAAGGACAATTCTGAGGTCAGAGTAGAAGCTGAGGCTGTGAGACGTGTGTAACACAGGACATAGGGTGTGTGAGCACAGCTCTGGTCCCTGGTGAATGAGCATTGGCCTTGGAACCCCACTTTGGAGTCTTGAGCCTGACCCTAGCTCCCCTGTGTTTCTAGGCCAGCCTCTCAGTCCTCATCCCTGGGGGCCTGAGAATGCCTTCTTCTGTCTTTGATAAGAATGGGGTGCAGCAGCCAATGGTGAAGAATTAGTGTTCTTGTTTATTGCTATGCCAACTCTTGGGGCTTAGGAGCAGACAAAGGCAAGGGTGTGTGCAGATTGAGCTTGGCCAGTCTGAGGATCCAGTGAGTATATAAGTTCTGACAGTGCTGGCTAGTGGTACTCAGAGGCAAGTGGGAGGTGTGTATACATGAATGTACATGCATGAATTATACATGTGTGTATGGTATGGTGCACTGTGTACACACATGTACACTTATGCATATGTGTGTGGTGACTGCACCCATATTTGTATATGTATGTAAAGTGTATTTTGCACATATGTGTTCATGCGGTCACATGTTCACATGTATGACACATGAAAACCCAGTGGGTATACTGATTTGATTATTGTGTTTGCAGGTTTTTTTACATATGTATGTACACCCTCATGTATGTATGTCAGCATTGTATGAGCCCACATATGTTCTTGTTTATTGCTAGGCAGACTCCTAGCAATGCTTAAAAAATTATACATGTACATGTGTGAACACATGGGTGCTCATGCAGTACATTGTGACTATATATGTATCTGTGGGTATATGTATATGTGCCTGGTATACATGTGCCATGCACTGAGCATATATGTTCATGTGTGCATGGTGAGTGTGTGCATGTGTATCTAGGGCGGGCTCTGACTGTTTGACTTGCTTGGCTGCTGGTCTATTGGAAGATAGTCTGGAGAATACAAAGGCTGGGCCCCAGCATGTGAGGCAGGGAGTGTGCTCTTATGAGTAGGATAGTCTGTGACCACTGAGCTCACATCAGGTGACTGCATCCTGCATTCAGACTATGCCACTTCCTGGCCATAGGAGGAGAAGGAGCCCAATAGTGACAGCAATGGCTGGTCACTGACTGTGACTTTGTTCAAGAAGTGTCCTATAGGTGAGTTTCCCCTTCACGTGACCATGAGTCAGACCTCAGCAGAGGCTGTCCCTGCCCTGCTCATACTTTTCACAGTTGCTCTGCCCTCCTGAGGACCTCTGTCTCAGGCCCTCCCTAGGCTCTTCCCTGCAGCCTTGTGTGCCCTATCCAGTGAAGCACTTCATTCCTTTCTGCTGTCCTTGACAGGTATCACTTTCAACCATGCCGTACGACTCCTCCAGTGGGCCTCTTACTCACTGCCTGTGTTAATTGTGAGCACCACAGACGCTGGGCACACATCCCACTCACTGATGCTTCCGTAGTGTGGAGGACTAGGCCCAAAGTAGGCACTCCCACATGCTCGTGAAATCAGGCCAGAGGTAGGTCAGGTCGCAGAGCCTGTAAGGGATGGACTAACAGCAGACTCCCAGGTGACATCATATGCACTGAGCTGTGCCTCGGTGGTGGCAGTGGCTAAGGACACAAGTTAGGCAACCCTATGCTGAGTCAGGATGTACAGCTGATGCCCTGCTCTTGCCTGCTGAGCTCTGCACCCAGGGCCTTTGCCCTCACCGTCTTCTGGGAACGGGCAAGCTTGGGCACCCATCCCCTCCTAGGTCAGGAGATGTATGACCGAGATGAAGAGTCAGCAGGCAGCCCACTGAGTGTGTGGCCCATTTTCAGCCCTGCCCCTCCCTGCTACGACCTGTCCAAATACCACAAGGCCATGCCACATGTTGGATTCCAGGCTCCGGCAACTATCCCTGCTGCCTAGTCTTTTAAGGCTGTCGGACCCTGGCACCAACCCTTCTCATGCACTGTTCCCAACTCCCTGTCTCCCTGTTTCCTCCTCCATCTCTCTCATGTCTCTGCCGCTGTTGAGATGGATCATTTTTCTCAAGGGTTGCTTTAAAAATTCATGTTTTAATTAAAGAATATTATTGCAGAAATGACGTGTAAGATAATGAAAAAGCAGGATTCTGGGGGGTGGGGCCTGTGAGTCTCCGTGAGTCTGTGAGTGTGTCATCGTATGTCCCTGTGAATGTGGCCCATGAGCCCTTGCATATCTCGGAGTTTGTCCCTGTGAGTGTGTCCTGTGAGCTTGTCCCTTTGTGTTTTCATGGGTCCTTGTGAGTATGTCTCTATGCTCCCCCCATTTGTTCCCGTGACTGTCCCTGTGTTTCCCTGTGAGTATCCTTGCAGGTATGTTCTTTTGAGTGTATCCCTGTGAGTGTTGCTGTGAGTGTGCACTCCAGAATACATGCCCATCCTGGTGTATATGCATTGTTCAATGTGTCTGTGTGCACATGACTGAGCTGGAAGGCAGGGTGCGTATACAAGCTACAGGCCTGGGGGCTCTGGAGTGCTCGAGGCGCTGATGGCTTCCTAAAGACTAGAGCAGATTCCCTCGCTGTGACTTCAGCCCTGGTCCTACTTGGCCAGGGATACCCCAATGTCTGTGCGTCTCAGTTCCTCAAGACACCCAGGAGGAGGTAAAGCAGTATGTAGAAGGGAGGCTGGGCCTAGAAAGAGCCTCTAGGTGTGGTTTGGACTGCAGTGGAACTTGTGGGGGTGATACAGGTACCGTGGTCCACTGTGAAGATTCTGTGGCCATCTTGGCTCTGTGTATGGGTGTGCATTTTAGAAAAATATCGAAACAGGCTCAAGTGCGCTTTACAGACAGCTCTCGTAGAAGGAAGGAACAGGACGGGGCCCTGTGGAAATGCTGGATTTGGTGGGCACCATCACCCACAGGGAAATTCCCGTGTGCCCTCCCTCTCACTGTGTCACCTGCTTCAGCTCTGTGCCAGAACTGTACCTGCTCGGCCAGGGGCAAGGAGTCCTTGTCACCTGAACTTGGGTCCCACGATGATGGGATGAGGGTCAGCAGTCTCTACCACCTACTCTGGTAACTGAGGACAGAGGCTATTTGTCTAAGGTTCCCAACCTTTAAATAGGACACCATCTCAGGACAAGGAACACCCAGCAGCAAGAATTTCCTACAGATGGTCCCTGCTTGCTCATCCAGTTCCTTGTTTCCCACCCCTGAGAATTGGGGTTGGGACAGTACTCGTTTGTAGAGTTGCCTAAGGCCTAAAGGAGGCTGTGTGGCTATGGGGGATCAGGGAGACCAGGGCTGCACAGTCAACAGTAGACTTGGCCTCTCACTCTACCCTGGGATCTGAGTGCTGTTCCTTGCCAACCCCGACAGTTGCTGGCAGCTTGCAGCTGGCTGAATCAGGATCTGCCCAGTGAAGGGCTGTGTGGACAGGTTTCTCTCAGCCCCTGCTTTTACCCTTAGTTTCTCCCTTGTTCCTGGTCCAGGCGCTCCAGACTCAGCTGTTAGTACCGGTGTCTAAGTACTTCGTAACAGTCCTGCTCCAGCTGGGTCCTTGTGGGGGTGACCAGGGGTCTTGCTAGCCCTCTGGGCCCGGACTGTCCCTGGATCTGCCATGCAAGAAAGATCTGCTGTCCAACCTGCTGGAGTAGGGATCCCTCTGCTGGAAGAAGTTGGAAGTGCATGGTGCCCCTCCTCCAAAGGGGATCCCAGGAACTGAGGAGAGACTGGCTGGGGGAAGGGGATCTCCTTTCTTTCCCCGTTTCAGCCCACTTGGGGTGCAGGGTCAGGAGATCCCACCACCCTCACCCCAGGGCATTAGGGTAGGAAGGGTACCGGAGCCTCGTCAGTACACACCCTCCCTCCTGGGTGGCCGGCCTGCCTGGCCGATAATTGGCTCTATTCATGCCTGTAATGAGATGGAAATGAGGCCGCCAGACAGAGGAAGCATTGAGCAAGGAAGAATGACAGCTTCTTTCCGGGCCTGGAGGGGCAGCCCACCCCTGAGCCCTGCCTGCTCCTTCACTGCCCCCTTGTGCCCACCCAGCCCTGACGCACCTCTGTGTCCCCCGGTGCCCTTCACTTTGGCCCCAGGGTTTCTCCCTTCATAACACTCCCTCTGGCATGGATGTTTTCAGTCTGGGCAAACATTTATCATGTCAGCTGTGTGTGAGGACACACATTAAAAATGAAAATGATAATAAAAACAGCAGTTACCATTTTCTGAACATTCATTAGTGGAGGGAGTGTGGCCAACGTTGGGGAATCAGTCTGTGGCTGAGGTCAGGGCCCAGTATGTGATGGAGGGACAGGGACCCTCTGCCTAGGATCTAAAGATCAGGGACAAGGGTACAGGGCCAGATATTGGTCTGTGACAAGGGTGAGGAATCAGAATATGTCTAAGATCAGAGCTTAGTGTATAACCACGACCAGGACTCAGTGTATGAACAGGGTTAGGAAGCAGTGCATGGCCTGGATCCGGGTTCTGTGTGACCAGAGTCAAGGCTGGGCCAGAGGAGGGCATCCATCCTCAGACACAGGGTCCCATCTCCCCCAGCTTCTGATATGCCCCACCTCTTCTGTCCCCTCCCCCTCCCACATCCTCACCACCTGGGTCACCAAGGTAACCAGCCCCGAAATAGTGGGTGTTTTGGCAGCTGAGGCCTAACCTGGGTCTATCCTGAAAGGCTGTGTGCTGCAGCGGTTGCCATGGGAACTGAGTGGCATCCTCCGATTAGCCCAGCTTGGACACCCTCTCTGCCACCCACTGCCAGTTTTCACATCACTCAGGCTTCCTTGTGGGGGCTGGGCTGGAGCAGTGAGGGGGCACAAGCAGGATACAGAACCCTGACCCCACCCTGGGCCTGCCTCAGAGACTCCTGGCTCCTTTGTCTGGAAGCACGCGATGGGAATATGGCTGCAGCAGGTGAGACTCCTGAGGCCGGAATGCTGAACCGTGGTTGGTCCTGGCAGGTGGCCTTCCTGGGGCTGGCAGGTGGGGCAGAGATCTGGAGTCAGATTTGGTTCAGGACCTGGAGTCTGACCTGGTTGAGCTGTTCCTGCTTGTCCCGAGTTAAAAGCATGTGACCAGCAGCCTCAGAGCAGCCACCTGGGGCCCGCTCTGTGAACAGCTGCTGTCCTGTCCTTTCTGTTATGCATGTGAGGCTGTGCTGCAGACTCTCTGCTCTTTGTCTTGGTGGGGGTCCCATGGTTCTCCTTTTCCTGTATCCTGGTTGTGCCCTTACCCCCACCCCTAGGACTCTCCTGGTGAAGGTGAAGATGGTTTTGATAATATAGCTATTATTCAGATCTCCCAATCCTGACCCCCGAGCTTGGCATCTTGGCAGAGGTGGGGGTTGGGGTTCAGCAACAGGCATAGGAGCCTGGAAGGTGTCCCTTCCCATCCTACCCACCTCAGAAGAGTTAGCTCTCACTAAAGGGTCAGTGACTCACTCCCTGGAATCCCAGCGCCCCCTGCTGGTCCAGATGAGCACAAGCAAGGGACGCTGGGCCAGCTCTGGCTGTGGTCTTTTCTCCAAACCCTGGAATTTGACTCTCCTTGGGCAGAGAGGTGATAAGGCCAAGGAGATGCCATGGTCCATGGGGTCATCAGGCAGGACCACTCACATTCTGGAACCTACCATCTCTGAGTTCTCAGCTCAGACAGGGCCTCTTCATACCACCGTTCAAGCCAGGTGTGTGGCCCAGAGTAGCCTGGACCCATTTATCCTGCTTTGCTCAGTAGGTGGGCAGATCTGTAGTCTAAAGGGGGTGTGGAGGCTACCAGTTATGGGAGTAGCCATTCCCTACCCTGGCTCTGGAGTGAAGATGTGGAGACCTTGGCAATGACCTCAACCAGATAGGAATGCCAAAGGACGATTTCAGGGGTTTGAAGTTCCATGGGGAGGCTAGATCCAGGTGTTTCTGACCGGTGGCCCACATTGGTCACCAGGCCTCACACTGAGAGGCAGCATGGGATGAGCAGGAGGTGACTGTTCACTCAAAAAGTCAGCCTGGGACCACGGTGTGTACCTATCCCAGACCTCCTGGCTCAGGGTTGACACCAGCTCTCCAGATCGAGTTGGGACCTGAGGGCAAAGTTCCCCTTGCCCTACCTTGCTGTCTACCCCTGCCAGACCTTGTTTCTCCTTACCCTTTCAAAGCCCATGGCTACCCTTTCTGGCCTCTGCTATGGGCCAGATGGCAGGCCCCTGAGCCTCTCTTGTTCCCCCAGGTGGCTGGAAACTGTGGTCCTTGTGGGGCGAATGTACGCGGGACTGCGGGGGAGGCCTACAAACTCGAACCCGCACTTGCTCGCCCACCCTTGGCGTGGAGGGCAGAGGCTGTGAGGGCGTTCTGGAAGAAGGCCGCCTGTGCAATCGCAAGGCCTGCGGTCGTAAGTGGGCAGGGCAAGGGCGGGGCCGAAGTGGTGGGTGGGACCAAGTAGGGGAGGAGTCAGGGCCAGAAAAGGGGCGGAGTAGGACGTTAATGTGAAGAAGATAGGCGGGATTTTGATGGGATAAACTTGGTTGGGGACAGAGATACCTTAAAGGTGGAGCCTTAAAGGCCTTGCCTCATCCCAAATAGGTAGGACCCAGGAGGAGGCAGGGTGCCTGGAGCTTGATGTGGGTTCAGATTCTTCAAGCAGTGCCACAAGCAAGCTGCAGTCAAGTCAGTCAGCTCCAGCAGGATAGGCCTCCGGGATGTATTTCTCTAATAAGGCTTTCTAATGACCTCATGCATTTTTTAGCTGCTTCCATAAAGTTAAATCAGGTTCTAATGAGACTGTCATTTTTCCGGTTTTGTTTTGCTTTTTTGGATGCTCTTTCCTGAGGAGACAACTCTTCTCAGGAGCCTGGGGGTGGGGTGGAGGCCCTGTGTATCTCACAAGGTGGGAGGCATGGGATGTTGGGTAAGAGGAGGCAGCAGACACTCTAAGGAGTTGTCCTGCAGCCCTGGAGGATGAAAGGAGAGACAGGAGAGACCTGGTGCCAGGAAAAATGCTCTGCATGGGGCCTCCCAGTTGTACGTTGGGGTTAGACTGCTCTGGTGACAGTAGGTGGCCAGCTGTGGCCAAGGACAGAGGGAATCCCACTGGGATGCTGACCTGAGCCCATCCCGCAGCCACTGGGCGCACCAGCTCACGGAGCCAGTCCCTGAGGTCCACGGATGCCCGGCGTCGTGAGGAGTTTGGGGATGAGCTGCAACAGTTTGGGTTCCCATCCCCCCAGACTGGTGAGCTGGCAGGGTGGGTAGGGCTGGCCCACACATAGCCCAAGGCGGGGAGGGGAGAGTGTTGTCTTCCAGGGCCAGGTTAGTAATGGCTGCTGGTTGCCATTAGTAATTCTAATAACTTACTGCTATAATTCATCTCGTTTAGTTGGTGCCAGACTCCTGCTCCAGGCAGACTGGCTTAGGGGAGTTGATAGGAGACTTAGAACCCTGTCCCAGCCAGATCCAGACCTTGGGGGAACCAAGCCAGTGGAGAAGTAGGGCATTTTAAGACCTACAGAACCCCAGCCTGTTGCCCCAAAGCAAGGTCCTGCCTCCCCAATGGGTCTCCAAAGCTGGCACTGCCCTATGGGAAGGGGCATGGCAGGTCCATGATGCTACAGGACTGGACCCACAGGTGACCCAGCAGCTGAGGAGTGGTCCCCATGGAGCGTATGCTCCAGCACCTGTGGCGAGGGATGGCAGACCCGTACGCGCTTCTGCGTGTCATCCTCGTACAGTACTCAGTGCAGTGGACCTCTGAGGGAGCAGCGGCTCTGCAACAACTCAGCAGTGTGTCCAGGTGGGTGGGGCAGAGCCCAGGTGGGCGTGACAGGGTCCGGGTGGGCGGGGCAGAGCCCAGGTGGGTGGGGCAAAGCCCAGGTGGGTGGGGCTTAGGGTAGTGGGGTGGGTCCTCTGGACAAGGGGACCACTTGCGGCTTCCTGTCTCTCC
This sequence comes from Rattus norvegicus, assembly GCF_021556685.1. Classification (NCBI taxonomy): domain Eukaryota; kingdom Metazoa; phylum Chordata; class Mammalia; order Rodentia; family Muridae; genus Rattus; species Rattus norvegicus. The sequence goes on from NC_141540.1 coordinate 116,005,705, forward strand.
ACAGTGCATGGAGCCTGGGATGAGTGGTCACCCTGGAGCCTCTGCTCCAGTACCTGTGGCCGTGGCTTCCGTGACCGTACTCGCACTTGCAGGCCCCCTCAGTTTGGAGGCAACCCCTGTGAGGGTCCGGAGAAGCAAACCAAGTTCTGCAACATTGCCCTGTGCCCTGGTAGGTGAGAGGGAGGGAGTGGCTGGGGGTTGAGAGATGGACCCAGCAAGCCACTTGCCAATTCAGGAACCCAGCTTGATACACCTCAGGATGCTCAGAGGTTAAAACCTCAGACCACACTAGTTTGAGATATGACCCTGTGTTATTCCTTCCCAAATCCCAGGTGTGTTGTTGCATGGTGCCCCCGGGGTGTTCTTGTGTGTCCCAGGCCTCGGGGTTCTGGGTATTCACACCAGCTTCCTGTTTCCTTCCTCCCCCGGGCCGGGCAGTGGACGGAAACTGGAATGAATGGTCCAGCTGGAGCACCTGCTCTGCCAGTTGCTCCCAAGGCCGCCAGCAACGGACCCGGGAGTGCAATGGTCCTTCCTATGGGGGTGCCGAGTGCCAGGGCCACTGGGTGGAGACTCGAGACTGCTTCCTGCAGCAATGCCCAGGTCAGGATGCCCTCTCAGGGCTCAGGGGGGAAAAGGGTGGGGCCCACTGGGGAGGTATGGCTGTTGGGGGTTGGTGTAGGGTAGGAATGGGGTTGGAGTTCAGGTTACAGTGTCAGGATGAAAGTACAGGGCAGGGGTTGGGGATTTAGCTCAGTGGTAGAGTGCTTGCCTCGCAAACGCAAGGCCCTGGGTTCGGTCCCCAGCTCCGAAAAAAAGAAAAAGAAAAGAAAAAAAAAAAGAAAAAGAAAGTACAGGGCAGTGAAGGTGGAGGTGGGGTTAAGGGTAGTGTGGTCGGGTCAGGGTGCAGGGTACGGTTTGGGGGTCGAAATACAGCATGGAGATGGTGGGGTTGAGTGCAGTTTAGAGTGCTGGAGTGGGGTGAAGTGTTAAGCAGGTTGAGGATGGAGTAGTGGAGTAAAGGTTAGGTGACAAGGTTCAGCTGCTCGTGAGATCCGGCTTCTTTTCTAAGTCAAGCTGATTTCAGACCTCCCCTTCACTGATCTCAACTCCGTCTCCTCATGGCTCTCGACCCAACCCTCTGGTGTCCTTGGTCTTTGTCTTGCCCCTATGTCTCCGTTTCTCTATGTCTCCCTGACCCCACTTCCCTACTGATCCTGGGCCCCACCTCCTCTTCCTGCCATCTGTGCCCCTCGTTTGGCCATCCCTTGCAGTGGACGGCAAATGGCAGGCCTGGGCATCATGGGGCAGCTGCAGCGTCACGTGTGGAGGTGGAAGCCAGCGACGGGAGCGTGTCTGCTCTGGACCTTTCTTTGGGGGAGCAGCCTGCCAGGGCCCCCAAGATGAGTACCGACAGTGTGGCGCTCAGCGATGTCCCGGTGAGACCCTTCCCGCTGCATTCTGACTCAAAGGGATTGGGAACAACTGAGTGTCACTGCCCCTCAACCCTGTCCACCTCACTGTCTGGACCGTTGCAGAGCCCCATGAGATTTGTGATGAGGACAACTTTGGGGCCGTGGTCTGGAAGGAGACCCCAGCTGGAGAGGTGGCTGCAGTCCGGTGTCCCCGCAATGCCACAGGTAAGAGTGGTGGTGGTCTGAGAGTCCCTGCCTTGTCTTGTCCTTGGACGTTGTCCCCATGGACCTTGTGTGGGACCCAAAGCTCATGCTGCTTCTGGTATCTAGGACATCCTGGCAGCCATTGTGTCCTAAGTTCATGCGGAGCAGAGCCCATGCCAGGTCCTCTGCTCAAGAGGTCTCTTTGAGCATAGACAGCTCTGCTATCCTTATACCAATGCCCCTGTAGAGGGGAAAGCAGGAAGAGAGCAACCAAGATTCCTACCCTGGGTTTGCAGTCTACAGGAAGGACATTGCCTTTGAACACCAGGAGTTAGAATCCCATGTTAGCCCTGGGGCTGACGAAGTACTTTCAGAGAATATGAAAAACAGAGTGGGCACCACGGGAAAGGGGCCTGCCCAGCCACATGCACTGGTCTTCTTCACTTTGAAAGAATGTGGGTACTTGGGAGGTCTCCGGGAGGGAGGGTGGGAGCCCAGTTCAAACCCTGACTCTGCCTTCCTTTGCTGTATTCCTTTTGGGGAGTGATTTGGTTTCTCTGAGCTTCAGTTTTCTCTTCTATAAAATGAGGAGTTGAGGTAACCTTTTGCATCGGGCTGCTGTGGGCAGTAGGTAAATTGGTCCACAGGGGCAGGGAAGATGGTGGGTTCTGAATATTGCAGGCCATGCTTGTTGTGCCCATCCTTGGCTACACCTTCCTGCTGGCATATTAGAAACCCAAAGAAACAGAAGAAAGGCAACACCCATTCCTCATGGTGCCCTCCTCTGACTTCCTTCTAACCTATGATCACATAGCATTTACCTCATTTTTGCTAAGAATTTGCCCAGGTTGCTGCATCGGGCCACTCTATGGTTCCTGTCTGGTAACAGGGCTTGAAACATCCCATGTGATTGTCTTCATGTATTTATTTACTCTACTGTCCCTGCTCAGACAGTCTTCTGGGGTCCCTTCTATCTGAAAGTGGGGCTTTGTGTTTTGGGGTGTTGATTTTTGGTACCAAGTAGCCCCTAAAACTGTACCAGTGTCCATTGGCCCCAAGCCCCCTGAAGTCCTGTGACTGTGCTGGGGTATGGCAAGGGGGCTAGAGGACAGCTGTCCCTAGGTCTCTAGATTTCAAGGGACTCCAAGAATGGCTCTGGATGACCCCAGAAGACCCTGCTTGGCTGTGGATCCCACCCTCACATTGCAAGGTTCCTAAAGATACGGTGCTTGTTAGGGACCCAGAATAAGGCTGGTTATGTGACACACAGGAACAAAGTCAGCATGGCCTGCTTCTAGGTCCCCAGGGTCCCAAATAGAGCACTCCTGCCTGAGGGTTGTGGGTAGGACCCCCAGAGCTTCTTGGTGAGCAATCATGTGAGGAAAGAAGGTCTCCCCAGGCCTTATCCTGCGCCGCTGTGAGCTGGACGAGGAGGGCATCGCCTTCTGGGAGCCACCCACCTACATCCGCTGTGTCTCCATTGACTACCGGAACATCCAGATGATGGTGAGGTTGACCCAGGGGCTTCGGGACACCATTCCCACTCCTTGGACATGAGGTTGGGGGCTGCAGGGACCTTCAGGCAGCGGAGGTCCCTGGCCCTGACCTGGCTGTGACCCGCAGCGGTGCCAGCACCCAATCCCTTCCATTTCCCCAGACCCGAGAGCACCTGGCGAAGGCGCAGCGGGGGCTGCCAGGGGAGGGGGTCTCAGAGGTCATCCAGACACTGCTGGAGATCTCACAGGATGGCACCAGCTACAGCGGCGACCTGCTCTCCACCATCGATGTCCTGAGGAACATGACAGAGATCTTCCGCAGGGCTTACTATAGCCCCACACCCGGGGATGTGCAGGTGGGGACAGCTCCAGCGGGGGACACTTGGGGAACTGTCAAAGGAACCAACCCAGAGCCCAGGCAGAGATGAGGTCTTCAATGCTGAGTGTGGGCTGGGCTGTGACCACACCATAGTAATGAGTCTTAAACATGGTTACATACTGAATCCTGGCCTGGTCATAGGATGATTTCTGTTCCAGATCATATCCTGGTCACAAACTCTGACCTTAATGATAAACCAGGTCCTGTCCTTGGTCAAAGGCTAAGCTCTGACTCTTGTCATAATAGCCATAGATTAAATCAATCATCCTGGAATCTGCTCACACACTGAGCCCTGGCCTTGGTCCCATATATGCCCTCACCTTAATCACATACTGAGCCTTGATCTAATTCTGGCTACACTCTGTCCTCTGATCCTGGTCATACATAGCCTTGATCCCAGTCACTGACTGAGTCCTGATCTGGGTCAATTGTTGAGCCCTGGTTCTAGTAGTATAAACGGAGCCCTCACCCTAGTCATAGGCTGAGCTGTGATCTTCCTCATGCACTGATGCCTTGCCCCATTTCTCTGGTTCTTCTTATTTCCAGAACTTTGTCCAGATCATCAGCAACCTGCTGGCGGAGGAGAACCGGGACAAGTGGGAGGAGGCACAGCTGGTATGTGTGGAGGCCTGGCGCCCTCAGTGCTAGCCACGGGACAAGGATAGCAGCAGGCAGCTCTAGGCCTTCTACACCTCAGGCCAGCCATGTTGGGGCCTTGTTGGGTCTTCTGTATGAGTCTCCACACTGCTCCCAGTGGGTTGCACGACCTTGAAATCACCCCTTAACCTTGTGGCTTTTGTTTCTCTACCCATCTGTGGAAGTGCTGTGGCTTTTCCCTGGGGCTGGAGAGGTGGGGGAGGGGATGAGAAGAACAGGAACTGTGTTAAGAACACTAGGTGTGTCCTGGGTGGGGGGAGAGGATGGGGATGGGGAGTCCTCCCCATCTGGTCTACAGTTGTATTCCAGCTGACCACAAGCCTGCTATCACACTAACCCCGGGGCAGTAACCCTCACGGGGAGTATTTGGAACACTTTCCCTCACTCCAGCTTAGGGACCCCTGTGATACGCTCAGCAGCTTCTCTGACCTTGTCTATAAAATGACTTAGAGGCCAGGAGCCTGCTACCCTGCTATGCAAGGGAATGACCCACAGGGCCCAGAAAAAGAGGTAGCAGAGAAGGGAAGGAGGCAGGGGTGGGGCCACAAGCATCTCCCCCAACTTGAGCTTCCCTGCTTCTCTCTATCTCAGATGGGCCCCAACGCCAAGGAGCTCTTTCGACTGGTGGAAGACTTTGTGGATGTCATCGGCTTCCGCATGAAGGATTTGAGGGATGCCTACCAGGTGACAGACAATCTGGGTAAGCCCCTCCATGCCCTGGTCCTGTGACTCTTTTTTTTTTCCTCATCTATAAGATAAGAAATCACCACACCCTTCTGCAGCCACATGGTAGCCTGGGGCTTAGGTCTGGGGGGTTGATACCAGGAGCCTTTGGGACCTCAGACTTAGGCAAGGACTTGGAGATCTCTGAATGCCAGGGACACACTCAGGAATCCAGCCACCCCTGAGGTTGAAGCTCTCTTCATCCTATTACCCCAGAGCCACCTCTGCAGCTGCTGTTTCTCTGCCCTCGGGTTCTACAAAGCCTAGGTGCAGTAGGACAGGAGACTGGTGTTTGCCTGGTTGCTGTTTTCTCCTTCCTGTATCATAAGAGTGGAGTAGACTGGGCAGCAGATCCGAGGGTAACTGGTGGCTGTCCTCATAAGTATACATTAGTGCTTGAGATGTTCCTCAACCTAGGCTCCACCTCTTCGTCCCTAAGAATGGGACTCCAGCCTCCCACTCTGAGTCTCCCCAGCACTGGCTGTGTCCCCACCTCTTCCAGCATGAGACTGATGTTTTGTGGCCTTGGACCTGATACCTGTCTCTGCCCTCCTTCTCCCCTCTACCTCCACCAGGTCAGACTATGTACCACAGGCTAACTATGTCCCCTTCCCCCTCTAGGCCTCTTGCTAAGATGCCACCCCCCCCCCCCCAGCCAAGACTCCAGGCTCCATGGCCTTTAGTGCCATGCCTTTACAAGCAAAATGCCTGTGGCCTCATCTTTTCAAGGCCTGAAAGCCAAGTGGGCCCAAAGCCCCCAGTGTCCATCTGAGCCTGTTATCCCAGTTCCAGAGAAGCCCTGACATGCCACCCCAGGCATATCTCTAAAATGTCTGAACCCCTGATTCTGCTCCCCGTCACAGGACCTAGGAGTCCCATGCTCCTGCCTCTGGGCCTCCCTGCCTTCCACCGACAGGGCCATATTTCAGGGGGTCGCTACCACAGTCTGATCTGATCTCACCCTGTGCTCTCTGCCACTTTTTTCCCCTGTCCCTGGGATATGTCCCTCTTTTTTTCCTGTCCCCCAAGGTTTCTGATGAGTTGATCTCCAACCTCCTCTTCCTCTTTCAAGAAAGGTAGGGGTTGGGGAGTGTATTCGAGGTAACCGAGCTTCGGGCATAGGGTCTCTCTATTTGCGTGGGAGGTCTCCGTGAGAGAGGGGCAGCAGGTGTGGAGGGAGAATTCAGAGTAGTCAGGTAGGATGTTACTCTTCTGCATCCTAGCCCAGGAAACCTCTGCCAGGGGAACTAGTCTTTGGAGCCCTCCCAGTTCACACAAGACCAGGCTCCAGCCTAGCACCAACCTTAGCAAGACGTCCTAGAGGATGTCCCTGTTTGCCACACATCTTATTCTAGCACACACACACTAGAGTAGTGATCAAAGGCCAAGGGGGACAGGACTGGGAGACAGAGGGAGGGCCCTTGTAAGAGAGGTGGCTTTCAGGCTGGAGAGTGGCTAAGCTGTTAAAGGCTAGGTTCACAACCAAAAATATAAGAGAGGTGGCTTTCCTAGCTCCCTTTCATGCCCTGTAACCCACTGTAGGCATACACTCTACCCTTTAACCACTGACATAGCCTGGGGTTACTTGTAACTTTACTGAAGAGCAGGAACAGCTGAGCTCTAGGGTACATTCTCTAGGTACACTCCTTGTCCTGTCCACCTTTCCTCTGTGCCACCTACCCTGCTTGGCCAGGCTCAGCAGCCTCCCCACCTGGCCCTGCCCTCCTGGGACTCTGAGGCATTGGGAGCCCAAGGATTCTCTCACAGTGTTCCATAAAGTATCTGCCGTCCAGAGGCCATGGGGACAGACAAGCCTTCCTCTGAATGCCAGCACTTGGCTGGCCCTTGGTGCTGAGCGCTCCCCAGTGAAATGAGTGCTCTATCTCATTTGGCACATGTCTGAGTCTGCATGCAGGGCCATACAGGTGCTGAGGATATGTGGGCAGTAGACCCCTCTGGGTGTGCACACAGAATGGAGGCCGTCACTGGTGGCAGCAAAGGGGGGACGGGTTTGATGTTCCCATACAGAGTATGACCTATGACCCAGAGATGAGTGCCTAGCTCCTGTAGATCTTTCTGTGCCCACAGAAGACACCTGGCCATAGTGACTGAGCTTGATTCTCAGTACTCACCAGTCTAAACAGGACCTGGTTGGGTCTCAGTCTTTAAGATAAGACTTCCTGTAGGGATTCTGGCCTGCTGTCTCGTACAGTCCCCATCGGCCATCTTTAGACTCTGGGGATTTTACTCATGTGGGAGCGGGAGACTGTGGAGGAACTAGTGAGTATGGTAGTTAGGGTCTACAGGCTTAGTGCTCATACCTGACAGAAACCTGGCCATGTGGGCCCGGCCCACTCTTAGCCTCGGGAAACGTGTTCCACTGCCTTGCCCCAAAGCCTAATGCCTCGTCCCAGCTGACTTCCAGGTCGGTGATGCTGTGTTTGTGTTGCCCCTACCCTGCCTCAGTGCTCAGCATCCACAAGCTTCCAGCCAGTGGGGCCACCGACATCAGTTTCCCTATGAAGGGCTGGCGTGCCACTGGAGACTGGGCCAAGGTGCCAGAGGACAGGGTCACCGTGTCCAAGAGTGTGTTTTCCACAGGGCTGGCAGGTGAGGCTTGGGATTGGGATGGGCCTGCTAAGAACCAGGATCCTAGAGCCTGAGACTCATCGCCTTGAGATATTGTATAGGGTTCCGTGAATTTTCTCTAGTGACGGGATATCCCTGGTATTCGTTGTTATTCCTGAGGCCATCTCCTTGCCACAAGCACCCTTTGCCTCCGTGGGAGGGTACCCAGGGAAACTTCCTAGCCAGAAGGCCAAGCAGAGTGAAAGGACTTGGGTGGATCACTCAACAACAAGGACGCAGGTTCCCAGGTCCCCATATCTCTTGTGCGGTCACTTGAGGAGATGAGCGAGTTCCCTCTCCCCATATAGGTCCAGGCGGTTGCTCCGGATCCCAGCTGCCCTCCTCATCTGTGGTGGGACATACCTTCTCCTGTCAGGACCTTGGACATGACTGTATAGATGAGACAATGGAGGCCACTGGGCGAGGTGCAGGATAGTGGGCAGTAGCAGGGTTGGGGTAACCTGTGCTCCCTTCCAGAAGCTGACGATTCATCTGTGTTCGTGGTTGGTACTGTGCTCTACCGGAACTTGGGCAGCTTCCTAGCCCTGCAGAGGTGGGTGACTTGGGAAGGGGATGGCCTGAGCTCCTACAGGTGGCCAGTAAGAGACTGGTAGGCTGGGCATGGTGGTATGGGGATGCGCAAAGCATGCCCCGACGCTGGGGCTGGGCTACAAGACTGGCTCAGGGCCACCCCACACCTCTGACAGCCTTTGCCACTTTGATGTCCCCAGGAACACAACTGTCCTCAACTCTAAGGTCATCTCCGTGACTGTGAAGCCCCCACCTCGATCGCTCCTCACACCCTTGGAGATCGAGTTCGCCCACATGTACAATGTGAGTGCTGCCCACGTGTGTGGGTGCCCGGGTACCTTGGTCAGGTCTGAGTGCATCCCCGTTCACTCCTCTCAGGCAGTAGCTTTTGGGGTTACTAGCAGAGTGACTCTCGTCTGGATTCCAAGTGAGGAAACTGAGTCTTTGAGCTCCCAGGACCACATAGCAGATTGGTGTGGATGCTGAGTTAGCCCATTCTGACCTGCCCCCTAACCTATCCCTGTGCTCAATGCCTCCACTCCAGACTCTGATCCCCCGGGGGAGGGGGATCTGCTTGATACTTCCTGTGCCCATGACCCAGCATCCTGGGAGCTGTATGACAGGCCATCTACCCCAAACCAGGTCTCCAAACCTCTAGGATTTGCTCCCTTCCCTGCCCAGGTTGCTGGGAACATGTGATCGCCACTTTCTGCCAGAGTCAGGGCTGACCAGCAGGCTATATCATTCAGGGCCTCTGGGATGACAGTGCCAGGAGCGTCCTTCCAAAGCTCCCTAGGACTCCAGGCCACTGCTGCCATGCGACCCTTGCAGGCCCCCAGCTCCAGGGATGCCTGGATACCTTGCTGGGCATGAGGAGACCTTGGTGGCTGTCAGTCCTCTTATATGGCTGTTCAGAGACTAGAGCTGAAGCTCCTGCATCCCACTGTCTCTGCTTCCGGTTTGGTTGAGTAAGAACCCCAAGGGGGTAAGGCAACTGCATTACTCAGCCGGGATGTGGCAGTACCAGGTCCTAGTCCTCAGACCAGGGGTGTGGGGAGTCTCAGGAAGAACTCAAACCTGTCCCTTTGTCCTTTGTGACCTTGGTGGGGATTGTTTACCTTCTCTGTGCCTTTATCAAACAGGGACAAGTGATTCCCGAGAGTCTTCAGGGCACATAGCCACTGTGAGCATAGTACTGACCCCACTGTGGTTTCTCCCATCTCTCCAGGGCTCAGCCAAGTAGCCCTCACAGTGATGGTGTCCTGCACTGCTCTTCAGATCCTCCTGCTTCCAGGACCAAGCACAGCGACAGGGCAGCTTCCCCCTCCTCCCCCACTCCCTTAGGCAACTCTACCACTTCCCCATAAGACATGGCTTTATCCTTTAGCCCAGCCCTATCATGAGGTCTGGATAGGAACCGAAGTCATGTGTTGGGCACTGGAGAGAGAGGGTCAAGCCAGGCCTAAGTGACACAAGCACTCCTCTCTGCTCTGAACTATAGGGGTTTTCCCTCTTATACAACGCAGTCTTTTGGGGGAATGTCACCAGGCGTGTGTGTAGTGCCTCTGTGAGTGGATTCAGTGACCCAGGTTGGGGCTAAATACGGCAGTGGCCCTGACCTCCCTTCTTTATCTCCTAGGGCACCACCAACCAGACTTGTATCCTGTGGGATGAGACAGATGGGTAAGTTCTTTTGGACTTAGTAGCCCTGGGACTCTAGGATGGTGGGTGGTGGGAGGAGCTTGCAGCATGCTTGGGTAGTGGGGGGCAGGTTTAAGGTGGTGGAGCCACCATTCCCTGGACCTCTGGCCACTAGTACATCTGCATGGTCCTCCCTTTCTTCCTGCTCAGGTCTGACTTCAGAACCTATTGGCCTGCCCTTCTTATTCTCCTTGGGAAGTCCATGACTCCAGGAAGGAGGGCCAGAGAGATGTGCCCTAGCTAGGTGCTGAAGTGGGGCACTCAGGCTATTCTGTCTTGGTGTCGGGTTTGGTGCAAGTGTCAAGCACTGAGAGTCAGGAATGTGGCTGTGTGGACTAAGACAGCTTCAGGGTTGAGGACCCTGAGACTCCAGCTAACCCAGTGGTGTTGGGGCTTCCTGGTGTCCCCAGCAGCATCATGTGATCCTGGGCCCTGTGCTTAGGCCTTTTCAAGTGCATAGTGGTCATCAGCCTGCTCCAGGGCACTCTGTAAATGAGTGGGGCCTCCTGGCTGGAATAAGAGGCCCAGGTGGAATGAAGGGGAGGTGTGGAGGGACCTCCTGAGGGAGAAAGTATTTGGCAGGCTGACATAGAGTTCATGGAAGCCAGGAGCTTGCTTGGGTTGAAGGGTTGAGGGAGGACTGGAGGTGGGGCTGTGCCTATGGGCCTTGGCATGTGTTTAGGATGGTCTGGTTGGAAGTAAAGAACAGAGATCTTGTTCCCTTTCCCAGGATGGGTGGCGTGGGAACTCAAGTGGTCCCAGGCATGGGCAGTGTGTGTAGCAAGCCTAGGCGCTGCAGGTTATGTAGTTATGGGTGTGATCTAGGCATCTGGGAAGGTCTCTCAAGTGACTGGCTTGGGAGATGACAAAGACTCTAAGAGAGGTATGACCGCAGCACCAGCAGGAAGGCTTGGAGGGCTCAGGGAGGCTGGAGAAGCATGGGCGGGAGGCAGGATAGAGGGGTGATGGTGGCCAACAGTGAGCTATCATGTGGGACTAGTTATCCCCACCCATCTTCTGGTGACTGGGACCACTGAGGTCCCAGTCACCTCTGCATCCCAGGAATGAGGGGCAGTGCACAGTAGAAAAGTAGATCCAAATGAATGTCAGGTCCTGTCCTACACCAACAGGAGGTCAGAGACTCTGTAACAGGTTGTGTGGCACATTTCCAAGCAGGGTCACTGTGGCCTCTGTGTGTATGTATGTTGTGGGGGAGGCTGATCTCTACACAGGGTTCTGGCAAACTCTGTGCAGTGGGTGTCTGAGGGGCAATCAACCTGTTCACCCTCTTAGTCCATACTGGCACCTTGCAGAGCCCTCCTCTAGTAATGTAAAGACCAGCCTCCTGGTGGGGACAGCCCATCAGATAAGTCAAGGACACTCTCCCTCACCAGGTTATAGCCCACCAGGCACCTCATGAGTTGAGGATCCTATCCTTGGAGCTGTCAGCTGCCTGATATTGGGTAGAATCAGGGCAGCTCAAGGACTCCGGTGAGCCTTCAGATGTTGTAAGTTAGTGTGACCTCTACCTGACTTATTTTTACAACTGTGGTAATGACCTCAGTCTTACTCTTCTGCCCCAGCCCTAGAGAACTGGAGCATGGAAGGTCGGACCCCAGGAGAACAGAATGGTACCAATTCAGTTGAGTGGCCCACTTCTAGGCAGAGACCCAAGTCCAACCTGGGATTACTCTTCCATCCCCATTTACAATTACAAGGACTCCAGAGGCTACAGCCAGCCAGAAGGCCAGTGGTGATTAAGGAGAATGCTCAGAACAGGCATCTAGAACTGTTGAGCTGAGGCTAGAGGAGGACTGGATGGTGGACAGGCTGGCTTTTGTAACTTCTCTGAGTCCTATCTACCCTTCTCCCCTTTGCTGAGTGGCTCCTTGGTCCACAGCTTGTAGTCATTACTTCTACTATGACTTGTGAATGTGAGCGTTTTCCTATTGGCCTGAAGGGGGCAGAGCAACGGCCTACTTTCCTCAGTGTGCCTGACATGCCTGGTATGGCCTGTGCTTGCCTGTGCTTGGCTGAGAATAGGCCTAGGGGCCAAGGAACGGCCTGGCCACTAGGGGGAGAGGACAGCCTTCTGTGACTGCCACCTGATAGAGGGTGACCTTTTTGTACTGTACTTGTGACCCATAACCAAACCATCCTAATCTAGGGTAGAGTCCAGATCCCCAACTGAAAGTGGGCTGAGACCAGGCACTAGTCATACCTGAGTGCTGACCCTCACTGAGACATTGAGCCCTAGTTCTGGTCAAACGCTTATCATAGGTTAAGTGTTAACACTAGTCACACACCACGCTCCTGTTCAGACACTAAATGCTGATTCTCATCACAAACTGAGCCCTGATCTTGGTTACACACTGAGCCCTGACCTGAGTCACACATTTATATTCCTAACTCTGTGCATACTGAACCTAGATCCTGCTCATACACACAGTCTTGATCTAGCTCACACACTAAATGCTAATTCTCATCATACACTGAGCTCTGTTCCTGGTCACACACTGAGCTCTGACCCTGGTCCTACACTGAGCTCTGTTCCTGGTCACACACTGAGCTCTGACCCTGGTCCTACACTGAGCTCTGACCCTGGTCCTACACTGAGCTCTGACCCTGGTCCTACACTGAGCTCTGACCCTGGTCCTACACTAGCTCTGTTCCTGGTCACACACTGGGCTCTGCCCCTGGTCACACACTGAACTCTGCCCCTGGTCCTACACTGAGCTCTGTTCCTGGTCACACACTGAGCTCTGCCCCTGGTCCTACACTGAGCTCTCTTCCTGGTCACACACTGAGCTCTGCCCCTGGTCACACACTGAACCCTGATCTTGGCCCTAGGGTGAGCCCTGCCCCTTGTCTCTGTTGGAACCGTTAATGTCTGTTGACACTCATTCCATATATGACACATGTTTCGAGGATCACCTTCTTTTCCAGCCACACATGACAGTTGATAGTGTGACACATTCTTGTAGGGAACAAGCCAGAGGCTCTCACCTACAATGTAGACCCTCTTCCCTTTCCTCTAGGAATATCCACATACCTGCAAGGACTCTGGTAGTGTGCACACTGGAGGTCTCTGTCTAAGTGCCTTAAACATCTGTTCAGAGCCTCTGATGTAACCCTATCCTTATGTAATGTCTGTCATCTATGTCACTGGATCTGGGTCTTGAACTCTAGGTTGGCAACTGGATTCAAGAGCTGTCTTTACCCACCTAGAGAAGCATCGCCAGTGATTCTGAGAGTCTGGGGTAAGAAGTGAGAAGGAAGAGGAGGATGGGAGGGGCGAGTCCTTGCTGGCATATACTAACCAGGCTGCATCCACAGAGAGCTCCAGCTTTGTGTGTCTCCACTGAGAGGGACAATGACAGTCACAGGTGTATTCCCACAGTCTCCTACCACCTGCTAGGATGAGAACTGATTGTGTGTGGGAATGGACATCAGGAAGCAGGGCAGCATGGGTGAGATGGTTGAGCAGGTCATGGTGGTCAGTGCTGGGCAAGGTAGGAGATCAGGAGTGGAATGGAGTGAGGTTAGAACAGCAGGGGTATAGGGTGAATGACTGAATGGAGGATGAGATCCAGAGGCATCCAAAGGACAAACAGGTGCCTGAAAAGGGACCAGATGTCACAGGAAGTAGGCCCTTGTAATACAGAAAGGCCTGAGCTCTGACCTCGGGTGTTGACAGAGCTGTCCCTCTTCACGGCTTTTCTTTTCAAACTCTTGATCCTTTCCTGGGTGGAACTGCCAAGTCCCACTAGGTCCACCCAATTCTCTCACAAAGTTCCTGCCCCACTGTCTTTGTCAGTCAGGTCACAGCCTTAGGCTTGAAGGTTCCCACTGAGCCCAGTACTATGTTCAGGGACCCTCTCTTGGACACCCCGGCAAAGGCATATCTTAGGAGTCTGACCCCTCTTTCTGTTTGTTTGCCTGTTTGTTTGTTTGTTTGTTTGTTTGAGACAGGGTTTCTTTGTGTAGCTCTGCCTATCCTAGATAGAATTCACTCCATAGACCAGTCTGACCTCAGACACAGAGATCTGCCTGCCTCTGCCTCCCAAGCTCTGGTGTTAAAAGTGTGTGTGCCACCACAGGCCAGATCAAGAGTCTGTTTCTTTAAAAGTTCATCACCTTGGAGAAGGCAGGTAGTACTGACAGGCCTACCTGCTAGGGCCACCTGTGCCTGTCATTCTTCATTGTGTTTGCTCCTACTGGGGCAAAGGAAAGAAAAGGGAGCAGGGAGGGTGAATTTAAGGTGACTTCCTACAGAGGCCTCTGGGTTGGAGAGCTGGAAGGGGTGCATTGGGTCATGAAGGCACATCCAGGAACAAGACCCTCACCCCACCCAGAATTTGGGGTGGGGTGAAGCATCCACTGCTCTGATCCTGCTTTTCTAAGGGGTCCCATCTTCTCTCCCCTGTCTTTCCATCAGTGATGCAGTCTGTCTCTGGTGTTACCTTGGGGTAGGCACCAGGTCTTATCCACAGGGTCCTGACTGTAAGGCACATGGTGGCCTTGCAACAGATGTTGTCCAGGGTATGAGTGTGCCCAATCTTAATGAGGTTACCTTCTCCCTGGGGAGAGTGGTAATTCACCTACTCATTCATCCACTCCATCATTTACTCCTTGAACACAGGACAAAGACTTGTAGCCCAGTTCTCCCCACGCTCACCTGTGAATACACCTAGCAGGATGCCCTTGGGTACCAGCCAAGTCCTGTCCTGAGGGCTGCAGGTCTTTGGGATCCCATAATCCAAGCTTTTCCAGCTATGGAGTACTTGGTTCTGTCCCCACTGGCTATGCAATCACAGGCTTCAGTTCCCAACTCTAAGATGAGACAGGGAGAGGGGGGCTTACTTTCAGGACTCTGTAGGGACCCCACCAAGCTGCCTCTGCCTGCCTAGTCTTCTTCCTCACCACCCCACACTCCTTTGTCTCCTCTCTTTTCTTTGCTCCCTTTTGGAGACAGGATAGTATTCAGTAACTCAGGTGGCCTGGAACTCATGGCAATTCTTCTGCCTCAGCTGGGATTGCAAGAGTGAGCTTTTACAAGAAGCCTTACCTTGATACTTGGCAGGACTGCAGTTGCTTCCCTCAAAACATGGCTAAGGAGGAGCTTCAGAGTGGATGGAGGATTTGAATTGGGGCAGAGCTGAAGGGCTTTCCCATCATCCTTTGCCACTTCAGAGATCCATTTGTCCTGCAGGTTCCCCAGGCTGCTGGGTTTTTGTCTGCAACATTCCACTAGACATGGAGGGGTAGTCCCAAGGCTGAGCTAGTGGGGCATATAGGCTCGTAATACCCACTACAAGTGAACCCTGGCCTGGACCTGTCCTGAGGCCTTTGTCTGACTACCTGGTTACATGGGCAAGCTTCCGTCATGTTGAGCCTTGTTTTCTCCACTTATGGAATGGCTGCCATGGTTGGTGATGTGCTGAGGGTCAGAAGGTATCCTAAAGGACACCAATAAGCCTCACAGACACAGTACTATCCCATAGGCCAGCGGCACATACTGGCTGGCTGGAGTATACCTTGGCAGGAGGGTATGGGAGTCCAAGGCCACAGTATAGAGTATACAGAAGCCCAGCAGAGTGCAGTTGGAGATGGTAGAGCTGCAAGGAGAGGTCCAAGGAGAGAGGGGTAGGGAATGGGGCAGAGAACATATAGGTCAGGGAAGTGACTCCCCAGGCCTGGGGGTCCCTTTTCTAATCACTGTACCTCTTTTTAGATGTGGAAACTAGGCTCTTTGTCCTCAGACTTAAGGAGAGGTGGAATTGGTTTGGGCCCTGTTCTCAGACTGCAGGGCAAATGGAAAGGAAGACACATGGAAGGCCTTTCCAGTTAGCTGGGAGGTTTGAGTGATGTGGGAGCCTGCTCCTGGCCCTCGCCTGCAAGTGTCAGAATGATGGAGGTAACCAGGTCTTCTGGATCAGGTGAACAGTGAGGTGTAGCAAGGAGGGTGGTAGTGTCAAAGGCAATCATGAGGGCTGTCTGTCTGTCTGTTCTCACTACCCTGGCCTGTCAGGGAGCACACTGAGGCTCCAGAGGGAGGAGCATGCACCAGCACTGTGCTGGGTGCATCAAGCTGAAGAAGATTCTTGCATTTGGGGGACATTGTCCATGCTCAAGACAGGCTGATGTTGCAGGGCAGTAACATGCTCACAGCAAGCAGGGGCTCACAGTGCCTGTGAAGGAGAGCACATTGGACCAGGTAGCGTTACCAGGCTGTGAACTTTGGCTGGTGCAGAAGGTCCTAGCATTGGTGATGTGCGGTGGGGACTGCACTTGTGGACATGGTGATAATGTCTGTGCTGATGTAGGTGCTGCTGGTGCTGGCCTGAGGATGCGTTGATGAGGGAGGAGGAGGGCTGGGTAATGTCTATGTTGAGAGCGACTGAGTGGTACTTGCTGGAGCTTGTGCAATGAGTAGGAGGCGTGGAGAATGGGGTGGTGTGAGAGGTGCTAGTGACAGGGTGGTGGTGGTCGTCATGGATCTGTGATCTGTGCTGCTGCTGCTGCTGCTGCTGCTGCTGCTTGTGCTGCTGCTGCTTGTGCTGCTGCTGCTGCTGCTGCTGCTGCTGCTGCTGCTGCTGCTGGTAGTGGTAGTGTTGGTGGTGGTGGTGGTAGTGGTAGTGGTGGTGGTGGTAGTGGTGGTATTGTTGATGGTGGTGAATCTGAGGCTGGTGGTGGTGGTGGTGGTGAATCTGAGGCTGCTGGTGGTGGTGTGACCCACCATCCATCATGATAGTTGCTGTGGATGGGAGTGATGGCGCTGTGGAGGGGTGTGTCGATAACATGATGGCGGTACTTATGCTTCTCTTGGTGATGGCATTGGTGATGGTGTGGGGGGGTGATTGACAGTCTTGGTTATGTGATGCTGATGATGGCAGAGGTGATGGTCTTGATGTAAGAGGCATGCTGGCAATGTGGGGTTAGCCATGATGACAACAGCTTTGACATGACAGTGGCCATAGAGAGGGCAGGTCTCAGAACCTGGCAGTGGCCACGAAAGGAGCATTGGTAATGCTGCAGTGACCTTGGAGGTGGTGCCAGGATGTGACAGTGGTTATGGAGGTGGGATGGTGCTGGTGATGAGGTGGTGGGTGTGGAGGTGGGATCAGAGATGAGGTGACCATGCAGGGGCGGGGGTTGGTGGTGCAGTGGTGGTTATGGAGGTGGTGGTGATGGTGGTGGTAGCCATGGGAGTAGTGGTGAGGACATGGTAGTCATAGAGACAGTTTCGGTACATGGAAACAGTGGTAGAGGTGGTGGAGGTAGTCGAGTATCCTGGGGTGGGGATGTCGCTGGTGGTAAATACTGACTGCAGATGCTATTGGCCTGTGTTGTTCAATGTTTGGTGATGGGCGTAGGTTTTGTGGGAGGGGGCTGGGGCTGGAAAGGTTTACAGGCCCCCTATGGGCATTAGCTCCCTTCTTCATGGCATAAGTCAAGAGTTAAGCCAAAGTGACCATGGGGACATGATAGGGCAAGTAGAGGAGGAAGGTTTACACATGGAAGTCTGGAAGGATGTCTTGTAGATGAGGCTAGTTTGGCTAGGGTCTCCATTAGGGTGTAGATCATCTTGACCTAGGGCAATACCAGGAATGCTCAGTGCTCAGCCAGGGCTAGCTCAGCTATCATTGAAACGATAGGGTTTGAGGGCTGTGTCGTCTGGACAGTAGCCCCTTGACTGGCAGGACTGTGACAGGCCAGTATGTGTGTCTGTAGGAGTCATAGACAGGAACCTAGGAGAGAGACAGGGGCTCAGTTTGGGTATCAAGCACCTTTCTGAACCAGGTACAGTCAGCAGGACCCTGTTCTCCAGGGTAGGTCATTGTCCACTGTTAGCAGGTTCCCCACTTAGTCCTACAGACAACCATGACCTATGTGCCCTGCCTGGGTAACCCGAGAGGAGCCACTAAGCATAGAGGGGGACATTCTGAGACTAGAAGCCCCAGGGTAGTGTCTGGCGCCAGGTAGGAGAGACGAAGAGACTGGTGTCAGGGTCCGGGGGAACAGGAGAAGCCCCAAAGGCCCTGCACAGATCTGAGGTGCACAGAAGGGCTCAGATGGCCACCTATCTTTAGTCGAGGGCACCAGACTTCAAGTGTTTGGATCTCTGAAAGCCAGACCAGGACTAGAGTCTCAGAAACAGCACAGGAGGGGTGCCAACTCAGCAGGGGGATGGACTGACGCCAAGGCTGGGCATAGTGGTCCAGAACATAGGTGACAGGAAGAAAAGACAGAGCTCGAGCATCTGAGTGAGCCTTTCGGAGGCAGCAGCAGCCATCTTGATGCGGAGAGAGAAGTCGGTAGATGTCTCTGGGAAATGGGCACACCTGACAGAGGAGGTGTGACTAAATCGTCTGGGAACCGGGACAGAGATGGATCAGGGGAGCTGATTTCTGGGGTACAGATGGGAGCTGGCTCATGGGGGTTCTCAAAGGCCCAGTTGAGAACCCCCTCAACTGCAGAGGCTTCAGTCCCAACCCCTGCCCAGAGCCTAAGATCCCCCGCTGAGGTGCACCGTGCCCACTCCTGGCTGTTTTATACCCTGTGGGTGGACACCCTATGAGTCATTCATACTGGGGTGTGAATTAGCCCATCAGATCCAAGGGGACCCCGACAGGCACAGTCCTATAATAGCACCTGCTCGTGGGCTGGCGGGAGGCATCACGATGCAGTAGGGCCCTTGCTCAGTGGGTGGTGGTCTCCATGCACTCTCTGCATACTGTCCCCTCAATTTCCTCGAACACATAGGCCCTGAAGAATCTATCGTTCTCTGAACAAGTACAGGTTACTGCGTACCCACTGCCTAACAGGCAGCTGAGCTCTGAGTTGGATAGGGTCAGGAATCTCTGTTCACTCCTTCTCCTGGGCTGGCGAGTATTAGGAGAGCAGGACCAGAAGCTGAGTTTGTGGCCAGCTGCAGGGATGTCCCCTCAGGGTGTTCCAATTTTGTTGGGTCCACCTCTTTTGGACGCTACTTGAGGTGCCTGCAGGGAGATGCTGGGCAATCAACCGGTAGTGAATATCGTTCTTGTACCACTGTCCCTGGGACCTGGGGATAGGGTTGTGACTCTGCCCTTGGAGTTGAGGGTTAAATGCAGTAAGGGATACACTGGCTCGGGGGCTACAGTGGGAGTTGTGGCTGTAGAAGTCAGGTGGTGGTCGATCCCAGCAGGTTCCCTTTGGATCACCAGGCCAACAGGAGACAACCACCCTGACAGAGGCTGCTAGGACAGGTGAACAGCAGGTGCAGACGCTGGGGAGGCAGGGAATGGACACGTTTCCCATGGACAGAGTGAGCGAGTGGTATCCACGGAGCCTTACTGGGCCTTTATCCTTCCTTTTTGCCTTACTTTCCTGGGGTCTGTACTGGATACCCTACCCTGCAGATATGCCTGCTCGGCAGGGGATGACTGTGATTTGTCAGGACCTGTGCTTGGGGTAGAGGAAGTTGAATCAGGCCAGGGGGTCATTAGACGTGGAGTGACGGGACAGAGAATGGCGTCCAGGGCCAAGTGTGGTGATATCACTGGAGGTCACGGCAGGAGGCAAATAGAATTTCCGTGATGAAGAAAGGTCACTCGTGGCATATAGAGAGATGGGCGTTATCTAGATCCATCCAGGTACCCGTCTGAGGGTGGCAGGCCTCCACCTACACAGGAGGGGAGTTCCTCGTTATGATCCCTCTCTATTCTGTGTCCAGAAAGGGGTCACTGGCCCAGCTCCTTCCCCAGTTCTAGATCTGTTGCCATGACTTGGGGGGTGGGGTGGGCAGGTATGACTGGCCCAGATTCCTTAGTCCTGGTCCAGGATAGGGACCTGGCTGGATGACCCAGATCACGTTTCTGAGGCTCAGACGACAGGTGACAACAGCTTCTGCTGTGGGCGTAGCAAGCAAGCAAGCAAGAAAGGGGCACCTGCGTGTGCTGCAATTGAGAGTCGAGATTCGTGCAGTAGAGTGGCTTTCAGTCAGGCTTGGGGAAGAACTTCCAGATGTTAGGAACCAAAATTTTATGGAAGGGGAAATAGGGGCTTTCCCCCACCTTCAACAGGTAGGGCGTCAAAAGTACAAGAGTCCACCAACTAGGGCAACCTCTACACTTTTGCTGAAATAACTGTGGCCCAGGGCTTTGGGGGTAGCTCCATGGCTTCTCGGACTGAGCTCTCCTCCTGGCTTGCAGCCCGTCTGGATTCTGGGTTGCTGAAAGGGCCTGATCAGATCTACTTTCAGCCAGGGTTCAGATGGGGACAGTTGGGGGCAGCAGTAGAGAGAAGCTGGAATCTAGGCCCCGCTGCCATCTTGCTGTGTGGTCAGCTGCACCCGCACAGCTTCCTTTTAGAGTCTACAAAGCTGACCTGAGGCTTGTGATGGAGAAAGGAAGATGAAACACACAGGTGCCTCAGAGCAGAGCGGAAGCTGGGGAGGGAGGTGAAGAGAGGACTTGTCCCTGGGCTGCACGTGGGGTGCCCACGATACTCCTAACACACGTGGCACTTGACTAGAGAGGTAGGCAGGCAGAGGCGGGCCCATATGGTAGTCTGGGCAGCTAACAGAGGCTAGTTCTGCCCTCTTTCCATGCCAAGCCTGGCCGGCTGGCTGGCTGGTTCTCTGGGCCCACACAGGTACCTTCTCTGATTTCCACAGCCTGGAACTGGAGAGTCTGGCCCTGATGACCCTCATCTGGGTAAGGCGGCAGCCACTCCTCCCCTGCCCCTGGGAGACTAAGCTAATTGGTGCCACAGCAGAGGTCCTGGGCAACTCTGGCTCTCAGGCTGGCGGTCTCCCAGGTGGTGGCCAGCAGCAGTCAGCCTGGCGTCCTGTAGACCCGACAGGGTGTCTGGGAAACCGCCAGGCTGCCAGCCTAGCTCCCCTCACCCTGCCTTAGGGTGTTGTCCTCTGAAGCCTTCCCAGCAACCATCAGGCAGGTACGATAGCTGAGAGCTCAGTGTGTCCTGTTCTAAAGAGCGGCCACACGGCCAACAACGAGGACAGGGCAGCAGCAGCCTGCCAGTCTAGCACACAGGGCTTTCTTGGAATGTGTGCATGCTGGTGACATTTGTTAGTCTGTGCTGGCCTTCTGTGTCTGGTCTGTCGTCTGTGGCATGAGACTGTCCCTTTGTCACTCCTAACCTTGAGAGAGGTACAGTGAGAGCCAGGACTCCATGGCTCCTGACCTGAAGAGTGGGCATGGTGAGGGATAGTGCATATCTGACACACAAGGTGATCTTAGAAAATCTCTAGGGATGGTGCAGAATCTGGGGCACTGTTCAAAGCAAGGGGCTTTGAGCAGGGGGACACACATTTCCTTTCCTGTACTCTTGGTATTTTAGCTACTTCCCAGTTGGACCTGAAGTCTTCTCTAGTGGGGGAAATATGCTTTTGTTCTGAGCTATAACCAGGAATGTGGAGTGCTAGGCATGCAGGGTGACAAGTTGGTGGAAAGGCTTCTGGAGTAGTGGTAGTCTCGGTCCCCTGGAGTTGATACAGTGGCTAACCCTTTGGGGACCTGCAAAGTTCTGATGAGACAGGGTCTGAAGGCTCAGAGGTTTTCCTGAGGACAAAGATCCTGCACATGAAGGCCTTTCCTTGGCCTCTATTTACTCTGTATTATTGCTCTTGCTGTGGAAAAAGAGTGCCCTCAGGTAGAACCCTGGGCCTCAAATCCTGGCATTCATGGGCCAGTGACCTTGTAGTTCAGCTTGCACTGCATCTCAGAGTGAGCTAACAAGTATAGGGGATGGAAAGGCGCTCACACAGCTTGGAGCAGCAGCTCCTGGGCTAGCCCATAACCTAAGACAGGCTTCTCTAGAGTAATTCTTTCGGAGGGGCAGAGAGACCCTGAGAGAGATGCAGATGCTGTGGTCCTGTCTCCCTGGGCCTGACTCACTGGGTTGTTGAGAAGAGGGGGAAGGAAGTATGGAGTCACTGGGAATTAAGGGAGGGTTTAGACTCCTGACAGCTGAAGCTGCTGTTGGCTGCCAGCATGTATTCCAGTCAGGCACTGAGTTGTGCAGCCCTGTGCTATGTTGGGGTCCATCCCTTCTTTAGAGACAAGGAAACTGAGGCAAGGGGGTGAAAGTAATTGTGCTCCTACAGGTAGGGTGTAGCTGAGGTAATGTTGGAACCCAGGTATCTGGCTATTCTTTTCGTTCTCAGTATTATGTGCGGTCGGGGCTATGTGTTGGTCAGGGCCATGCACAGGGCAGTTCTTCAATGCCACCAGGGAAAGCAACCAAAGAAAACCCACTGCAGGTGTAGATAGGCAGGCCCATTCCTGTCTATGAATTTTATAGTCTCCACTGGCACTGTGGAGGTGGCCTGGAAAAGGCCTCAGGCCATTGTTCTGACTAGGGATGGAAGCTACAGTCTTCCTGGGTGCACAGAGAGGACATCTGGCTGGCTTCCCAAAGCCTTAGACTGGGAAAGAGTGAAGTCTTCCTGGCCTTGGGTTCAAGAGACCACTCCTACCTAAGACTCTGGATACCCCAAATCCTGGGTGCTTCTGGGACAGGAACAGGACTGAGTTCCAAAAAAGGTGCCTTCTGGCACTTCCTGCAGGGCAAGATCAGCCCCAGGGCCAGAGGGTGAAGGATGGACGCTGGCAACTTTCTGTTCAGAGAACTGCCTGGTAGGCCCCAGGGGAGGTAGAAAGGGGAGGACGGGGGATTTTGCTGGAATCCTTCAGATCCTGGTGCACCCAGAACATAGCTAGCACTTTGCTTAACTGAAATGGGGCCAGCGGAGGCCTGGAGGCAGCAGGAGGGACCAGGGTCAGCGCGCAGAGGGAAGTTTCCAGCAGCTGGCCAGCTCCCTGCAGGGAGGGCTGTGCTAGTCCGGGACTTGGAGCCGCAGATACCCAGGCTGCCTGTCCTGGAGGATGCGGCCGCGCAGCCGCGCGGGATGGAGCCATCCCAAGGTCACCAGCTCGGAAGAGCCCTGGGCTGTGAGGCTGGGGTACTCCGGGACGGCCCCTCGCGCGCCCCCGCGCCAGGGCCTCGGGCTCGCGCGGGCTCGCGGCCGGGCAAGCTGGCGGGCGGGGCGGCCGGGCCCCGGGCCAGCTCCCGCCTCCCTCCCGCCGCTCCCGCGGCCCGCGCTCCCGCGGGCCGCGCTCCGCGTCTCCAGCGCGCGGCGGGCGGTGCAGAGCG
Organism: Rattus norvegicus; assembly: GCF_021556685.1. Taxonomy (NCBI): domain Eukaryota; kingdom Metazoa; phylum Chordata; class Mammalia; order Rodentia; family Muridae; genus Rattus; species Rattus norvegicus. The sequence continues at coordinate 116,028,600 of NC_141540.1, forward strand.
CGGCCATGGGCGCCGGGGCGGCGGGTCTTGGCGGCGGGGCGGTCGCGCGGCGGGCGCAGGTGCGGGCCGGGCCGGGCCGGGCGGGCGCGGGGCCCGCGCGCCGCCGCTGACGCTGTCTCCCGTCCCGCCGCCCGCAGACCCTCCTCCTCCGCCCCCCCGCAGCTCGGGCCCTGGTCGTGGCGCGGCTGCCGCACGGTGCCCCTCGATGCCCTCCGGACGCGCTGCCTGTGTGACCGGCTCTCCACCTTCGCCATCTTAGCCCAGCTCAGCGCCGACGCGGTGAGACCCGGGCGGCGGGGGGCTCGGGGCGCGGGACGCGGGCGGGGATGTGAGCGCGGGCGGGCGGGAGGCGCAGGGCCAGGCCCGGCCCCCCAGGGGTCTCAGCGCTTAGCAGCCACAGTGTCCCGTTGAAGTCCTGGAGATGGTGAGTGGGAGCCTGGTGGGTGGCAGTGTGGAGTTTAGAGACCTTCAGGAAGTGGCTGTCAGGTGGGTCCTGTCTCCACTCTCCTTGGAGGCCTGGGGCCTTGGAGACCTTAGAACTGGGACTGGGAGGCGGGCCTGTAGACCCTTTTGCTTTGCTTGCTAGAGAACAGAGAAGAGGAGCTCCTTCGCTCAGTGCTTCTGCCTGCCCCCGCCCCAGTGGAGCCTGGGCTGCGGAGGTGGCTGTGTCCCCAGGCAGGGTTCTGGGGGTGGCTGAGGCTGCTGGGCCTGGCCCAAGTCCCTAGACAGGCCTATGGTCTCAGGGGCCTCCTTTTTTTGTTCCTGTGATTCTTGTGGGGGCTGCTGGTTTCTATGGTGACAGTATCTCAGGCCAGCTTGCTGCCTGGGGCTCTGGGTGCTGGCCCAACCCTCTACACTGGTGGGCTTTCCTGTCTTTACAGCCTCAGGAAGGCCAGGAGAGTGGGGGTAGGGGCTGGAGCTGCAGAGTTCTTGGGCCAGACTGGCCCAAGAACGGAAGGAGCCAGGGTCTGAGCTCTGGCCCCTAGCCCAGCCCAGCTCTCTTGTGGAAGGGGCCCTGGGATTGGAATGGAGGACTCTGGGGGAGAGGACTTGGCTCTTCTGGCTGTGAGCAGACAGATCTTGGCCCTCTGTGAGCCCAAACTCCATGTAGATGCTTGACTGCCCTCTTACTCTCTGAAAGTGAGAAGGGATTACTATGTTAGCTGGGGTCTCATGGCGGGTCGGAACTAGAGGGACCTCAGTAGTTGCTACCAAACTCCTCTTTGATAGTCAAGGAATCTGAGGCCAAGAAAGGCCAGTTTCAGATCCCATGGTGAATCTGGGTCCCATGTGCCTTCCAACTGGGCAGATCCATCATTGGGACTGCCTATACTGGAAGGTCTGTGGGCAAGACGAGGGACCTGGAAGGAGGACCAGACCAGGGAGAATTAGCAGAGACCATGTCTCTGGTTCCTTTGTACTAGCCCAAGATTGGGCTGTAGGAGATCGAAGTTGAAGACTGGGAAAATGGGCTTGTTTCTTACACATAGCACTATCCTGGATTGGCCTTCTGTCTGTTAGAGTCTCAGTTTCCCTTGTGAAAAGGAGGGGGGACTTTAACCTTAGAGAGGAGCACTGTTGTTGTGAGCTGGACCCCTGGAGCAGCCATAGCTGGTGTGACACTGGGAGGGAACAGAGGGTTTGAGTGTGGAGCCTTCACAGGTAGAGCTGACCATAAATGCCTGGGACGGGGAGAATGAGGCCACCCTGAGGGGGAGGAGCGGATCGAGCGCCCCGGCTCTGCTTTGTGTGGCAGGAATCCATGGATGCTCTGGGGGCTTCTGCATCTCAGGTCAGTGGCCATATAACAGTGTCTCTGCAGGGTGTCATTTTAGAGCTCCTAGTCTCTGTAGCCCAGACGAGGTGGCAGAAGCTGAGTTCAGAGCCAGGTGGTACCACCTGGAGCCTCTTCCCTCACTTGTGTGATGTGATAGCAACCAGACCTTCCTAACTGCAGGACTCCCATGAAAGCAGCCTGTGTTTAGTGTAGGGCTTGAGCAGGGTATAGGGGTGGCTGGATGGCTATTGTGGGTGTGGCTTCTGTTTACCTCCCACTAGAACTCCTTTTGGTCTTTCTCCTCTCCTTTTCACCCAACCCTCCTAGCTCACCCATATTGGTTTCCACAGGGAGAGACCTCACTTAAGATGCTGGAGGGGAGGGACCAGAAAGTGCTCCTGCTAAGGTCTTCCTGACTTCTAGCTGGCTTACTTGGCCCAAGCTGACATTTGAATGTCTAGGGTTGGGGGCTTAGGCAGAACCTGGTGGTGCCCTTCAGGGAGACTGGGGGCCCTGGAAGCAATCAGCAGCCTCCTTCCCCCAAATCAGCATCTAGAAGGAGTTTGTAAAGAGGAGGTTTGGAGTGAGGTTCACAGGAGTTCACTAGCCTAGCTTGGGGCAGGGGGCGACAGTCATCTCATTTAGGTGAGAAAGGCATAGAGCTGCCAGGGATAGGGGAGGTGTGAGAAAGGCATTGGGTATAGGACAGGAGACAAGGTAGACAGGGTGAGAGGTAGGGCTGAGCTTCATACCAGGGGAAGGAAAGACAGGAAGGACAGGGCAGAGACCAGCAGGGGAGACATGAAACCCTGGCAGGAATAAGCAAGCAAAGGACAACCTCTCTGGCTGCAGAGTTGGCCGAAGTTGAGTTAGGTGACTGCAGAGAGAGACAGGTGTTCCTCTCGACAGGACTGGACCAGATAGTTGGGAGGTACCTCAGCCTGAGCAGAGACAATGTACCAGACACAATGGCCCGGGGGACTCTTGTCTAAAGGGCCCGAGGTGCAGGTAGCGTGTGTGGCACCAAAGCTAGGGTCGTAAACTGGCCAAGACATGCTATGAGGGAGACAGACCTAGGAGCGGGAAGCTGGCTGGGAGCCAGGGTGTGGGCGCAGATGCTGCTGGGCTGCGGCTGCGGGAGGTGAGTAACCGCTCTGAGTCACACCTGTGAGTGGGATGCACCACCTGCCTGAGCCTTGTAGATGGACTAGGCGGTGTGTTTATGGTGCCCGACACAGCCTGGCCATAGTAAACACAATGTGAGGCCAGCTGTTGGTGTCATTGCCTCTGGGACATGCCTCAGACTTAGCTGGTAGGGGACCAGACCCTAGTCCTGTGTTTAAGTAGCCAGGATTGGTATCAACATATAACCTGACTCAGGGCTCAGCATATGACCAGGATGAGGACAGGTGTGTGAGTAGGGTCAGGCCCAGATGTGGCAGGGTCAGGTGTCAGAGTGTCACCAGGGTTACACTCAGAGTATGATCAGGGACAGGGCTCAAAGCATAACTGGGATTGGTCAGGGCTCAGAGTGTAACCATAATCAGGACTCTGTGTGAATAGGGGCAGGGTTCAGAGTGTGAATAGGGGCAGGGTTCAGAGTGTGAATAGGGGCAGGGTTCAGAGTGTGAATAGGGGCAGGGTTCAGAGTGTGAATAGGGGCAGGGTTCAGAGTGTGAATAGGGGCAGGGTTCAGAGTGTGAATAGGGGCAGGGTTCAGAGTGTGAATAGGGGCAGGGTTCAGAGTGTGAATAGGGGCAGGGTTCAGAGTGTGAATAGGGGCAGTGTTCAGAGTGTGGCCAGGATTGTGGCTCAGCCTGTGACTGAAATCAGGGCTTAGTGTGTACATGGTCAGAGTTCAGCTTGTCTCCAGGGTCAGGACTCAATAGGAGACTATGGCCAGAGCTCAACCTGTGACAAGGATCAAGGCTCACTGCTTAGTTGGTATCAGCACTCACTAGATCAAGAAACAGAGTGGAAGCTGGCATTGCGGGCTAGAGGCTACTCTTTAGGAGGTGAGGTGTGTAGACCATGTGAAGACTCAGAATTAGGGAGCATACAGGGTGCAAATTGACAGCAGCTATGTGAAGTGCAGATGAGTTATTCAGAGTCCTTGAGGGAAAGTGGCAGGCAGAGAACCTGAGGCCGGATCAGACGGAATGTTCTTAGGGTCTCTAGAAGGTAGCAACATCTTAGCTAAGAGAAGAGCCAGGCTGCAGAGATGGCTCAGAGGTTGGGAGCACTGGCTGCTCTTCCAGAGGTCCTGAGTTTAATTCCCAGCAGCCACATGATGGCTCACGACCATCTGTAATGGGATCTTCTGGTGTATCTGAAGACAGCTACAGTATAGTCACACATCAAATAAATAAATCTTTGAGAGAGAGAGAGAGAGAGAGAGAGAGAGAGAGAGAGAAGAGCCAGGCATGTGAAGGTCAGAAGGACAGTGGTGGGTGATAGGAACAGCCTGTGCAAAGGCCCTCCGGCATGGTGAGCTTGGCATTGAAGCTGATGACCCACAGTGGGCCAGCCTGGTCCTGTCTTCTCTCTAGGTTTAGGGTCTGTTTCTTGTCCTGGGGGTCTCCAGTCTGACCCTCCTTAGAAGGCCTGGCATTCTCTTGACACTCCTGCTCACAGATTGCAGCTGCCCCCGGCCCCATAGAATACAGAACTAATACTTTCATGAGTGCCATTCGGGAGAAGCAAGCAGGCTAGGGGTGTCTGGTGGCTGCCAGCCCTAATGAGGGCAGGCAAGGCAGATGGCCATAGAGGTCGAAAGTGGAGTCAGCCGTGGCAGGGGTGTGAGCCACTTGCTCAATTGACTGTGACCTTCCAAGAGTCTTGGGATTTTTGCTGGCCACAACCCCCACCTGTCCCTGTTACCTGGCCTCCCCTCACCTGGGACCGAGGTTCTTCATTGGTAAAGGAAAGTGTGATAGGACTGTGTGATCCTAGAGGGCTCATGCCTGGGGAAAGATGTCCAGCATTTCAGTGTAGCGGATGCAGTGACGTCTCCACTCATCACTCATGAGTATGGCTAGAGAGAGACTTTAGAGGCTGCAGAGACACAGGGCTGGTCACCCAGGTCTCCTGCAAGACCCAGGGGCCTAGGGTAATTAGAGCCTCCTGCTACTTCATGCAGCAGGAGTTCAGCCTCTGTCCAGGGTAGGTTCAGCTGTAACATAGGTGCCTGGCATGCATGAAGGACAGGCTTGGTGTTAGGGCCAGAGTGGGAGTCTTCCTGCTTGTGCCAGGGGTATATGTATCTATATGTGTATCAGGTAGTTGGGTGCCTGTGGACGTGTTAAGCATGTTGTCTGTGTCACCCTGGGTCCAGAGCCTAGTTAGGCCACCTCAGGCTTCTTTCCATTCTGGAAGAGGGAAAGGAAGGAGGCATGAGGGGTGGTGCAGAGCTTCCTCTATTTCTACCATGACTTATGGCCTGGGGTACCACATGGCTTATGGTGTGAGCCATGGCCTGTGTCATCATTTGCAGTGAACACCCCCTTGTGTGAGCAGGGTCAGCCTGCTGTGCTGGGCATATGGTAGAGAATGGTTGGGTCTATGGGCCCTGCCCCTGCACAAGGATAAGCCAGACCAGAACGGCCAAGGCCCTAGTCTTGTGGAGTTGGGAAGTGAGTTTTGGGCAGAGTGAATTGCAGTTTACAGTCTCTGAGATGGAAACACGGCAGCCCAACGGCCTTTGCCCTGGATTGGGAATACTGAACCAAGCAGGGAGAGGGGGACAGCCAAGATATGGAGGTGAATCAAGGTACCTCACAGAGCAGGGGAAAGACAAAAGGAAGAGCTTTGGCAGGGCAATGAGAAATGGAACTGTGGGAAGAATGTTGGGGTGGGTGGCCATGGAGTTGGGGGTGTTGGCTGGCTGCCCACTGAGATTTAGTAGGAGCTGGGGGTGGACACCACCCTGGGGCCCTGGCAGTGCACAGCCACAGTTGAAGAGCTGACTGTGGGCGCAAGGCTGAGTCTATGCCTCCCTTGCCCTACCTGTGATGTAGGGTGAACCCTCCCGGAGTTGAGGGGCAGTGACACGAAGGAGGTGAGGACTATTGCCAGGTGTGGCCTGTGACTGTCATTATACTTGCAAGGGCTTCTCCTCAGCAAGGGACAAAACCTGCCCAGCAGAGAAAGTCAGAGAACTGGGGTGGAGGAGCACAAGCCCCCCGGGGCTACGGAGCCTGGGCCAGACCTCTGGTTGCTCACCATGGGTCACATCTCACTCCTTGTCTCCCCTGCTTCCCAGACCATGGATAAGGTGACCGTGCCATCTGTGACGCTCATCGTGGGCTGTGGCGTGTCTTCCCTCACCCTGCTCATGCTGGTCATCATCTACGTGTCTGTGTGGAGGTAGGTGCCCACTCTAGAAGCCAGAGATCCAGTCCTCCCTCCCTCCCTCCCTCCCTCCCTCCCTCCCTCCCTCCCTCCCTCCCCCTTGTACCATCTACTCTGAACCAGCTGACCCCTTCGTCCTATGCTACCTCTGTTTCCATTCCAGGTTCCTGATTGCTTGGGCACTAGGGGGACACAGAGACAGAATGGGGGGTGCATGTTGAATATACGGGTCCTTGTTCCTGACTACATTCCTTGACAGACACCAACTTTGAGCCCAGGCCCCAGCTGGGCACATAGAGCAGTTATCTTTTGCATACTTGGGTTGTGGCTACCTAATACTCCTGTGTGCTCTCATATCTGGGCCTGCAGACTCCCTGGGGTCAGCATCCCGAGGCTACCAGGATCATCAGGACCTATGTATACTGCAGGCCCTATCTGACCATGTGTAGATTATAGGGTGGCACAGCCTAGCTAAACTCCAGGCAAGTGTGTATCTAGGAGACTTGCATAGTGTGAATCATCTTATGGCTAAGGCATTAGGAGCTCACTGAGCTCACAGGTGCGTCTGTGCACATGCCCCCCACCAGTAGGTATATGTAACCAGCGGCATGAGCCAGTAGGGTGGCGTTCTCCATGCTCACCAGCATCCAGTTCCCCAACCAGTCGTTTACATTGAGAACATTCAAGGTCGTTGTACACAGAGCTGTTCTAGGGCTCCCCGTGCCGTGGCTGGCCCCTGCGACTGGTTATTCCAATTCTCTGCCCCATACGATGGTAGCCAATGATTGAAACTGATGTGCCAGTCACTGCCTGTGGGTAACAGGAAGAGATCGATGTGACTGGTGGAGGACGGCAGTTTCTGCAGCCTCTAGCGTCAGGTGCCCTCTGCGTTCTTCCCAAAGGCAGAACATCCAGAATGCCTCCCATAGGACTCCCTCTGCTCAACCTCTGGGGATCTCAGAGCATCTGGAGCTTGGAGCTCAGAGGCTGAATTCAACTCTGACCTGGAGAGGAGGCAGCTTGGTGTTTAAAGCGCCTTTCTCAGTGAGCGTTGCTGGCATCCCTGTACCCTGTGAGCTGCAGACAGGAACTGTTGATGGCCAGTTGGGGAGTAGGGGACAGTGAAATGAGGGATATGCCTGCAGCAAGCTTATCAACCCCAAGGCTTAGCTAAGGGGACCCTCTGCTCTTCACTTAGCTGGATCTTGTTTCCCAATGACTGGTGGTGGTTCATGGTGATGATGCTGGCCATGGTTGTGATGGCCATTGTGGCTGTATGGCTGTTGATGGTGATGGTGATAGTGATGGTGATGAAGGTAGTGATGGTTATGGTAGACGTGGTACTGGGGGTGCAGATGATGGTGGTGAAGGTTGGGGTGGTAATGGTGGTGGCGGTGAATGTGATGGTAGTGATGGGGTTAGGAATGACAGTAGCCATGGTGAGGATGGTAAAGACAGGCAGTAATTTCAGGGAGGAAGGGGAACTCTAGTGCTTAGGCAGGCCACATGACCTTGGTCCTTGTTAGGTGCTAACCTCAGGCCCTGACCCCTCTCACAGGTACATTCGCTCAGAGCGGTCCGTCATCCTCATCAACTTCTGCCTGTCCATCATCTCCTCTAATGCCCTCATTCTCATTGGGCAGACCCAGACCCGCAACAAGGTAGGCAGCCTCCTTCTCCACCCCGCCCCACCCTGCCCCGCCCTTCTCCACCCCGCCCCACCCTGCCCTGCCCCGCCCCACCCCGCCCTGCCCCACCCCCGCCCCGGCCTGCCCCACCCCACCCCGCCCCGCCCTGCCCTGCCTTGTATTCTCTGGTGTGAAGATGGAACTAGGCAGCTCAGTGTGAGGGCTCTCCATTTGCCTATCTTAGGACCCCTTCCTCACTCCTGCGCTGTGACCTCCTCACCCTGCCTAGCCAAATGTGACCCAGGGAGCTAAGCTTTGAGAGGGGGTCTTCATGGGCTACCCTAATGTGTTGAAGACAGAGAGAAGGTCTAGCCACAGACACTGCTGTGTGCCATGGAAGAAATTCACAGTCACTGTGATTGATGTGGGTCTTAGGTGTGTGTCTCCCTGACTCCTGGGCCTCAGGTTCAGCCCTGCTGAGGGATAGACCTGACTGGAGCTTCTCAGTGGGTTCCTGGGCCCAGTTTGCTAGGAGATGGGGGAGGATGATAAGCACTTAACACCTTAGGCTTAAGTGGTCCATGTCAGGGTGAGGACCAGGTTGCTTCCTGCCCAGAACTGTCTGGTCTCAGAGTCATTGGGTGCCAGATTTTTCCCGTCTGTTGCCACATGCACACAGGGGATGGGTGAGAGCCCGGGAGCACCTGCCCAGTGCCCTTGGCCCCTGTCTGCCCAGGTTGTGTGCACACTGGTGGCTGCCTTTTTGCACTTCTTCTTCCTGTCCTCATTCTGCTGGGTGCTCACCGAGGCCTGGCAATCCTACATGGCTGTCACCGGCCGCCTCCGGAGCCGGCTCGTCCGCAAGCGCTTTCTCTGCCTGGGCTGGGGTAAGCAGGGCAGCTGGGGTTGGGAGGTGAGGGTGGACTGTGGCTAGGGCTGTTGGGGTATGTGAGGGTGGGCAGCGGGCCAGGGTTAGTGTCCAGGAGTGAAGGCACACAGCTGGAGAGAGGGTATACAGTGGGCTGGGGTAAGCAAGCCTCAGGGGATGGGCAGCCTGGATCAAGATGATGAACTGTCTCTGTTCTCAGCATTTTTATCCTGGCCCCTGCTTGTTTTTACCACGTCTAGAGTCTCCATTTGCTCTTCTGGCTTCTCCCTTTGAGCTTCCATTCCTTTATGAGGTTGCCAGAAAATGCAGCCCAACCTGTCCCATAGGCATTCAGATAACAATGACAGTATACCGTATCTTTCATAGCGCTTGGGACACATGCTCTAACAAGGATACCCTCTTTCTATGGGATTCAGTGACAACAGGCTGCGTCCCGCCCTCTAGTCTGCAGTCCTGCATCATCCCACCCCCATCCACCTCTTTCCTGTGTAGTAATGCCCTCGTTTGGGACTTCCCACATGCAGCTTGTCCCTCGACCCATGTGGAAAGGGGGTGGCAGGACTGATCCCCTTTCTTCTGCTCCTCTTCTAGGGCTCCCTGCGCTGGTGGTGGCCATTTCTGTGGGATTCACCAAGGCCAAGGGGTACAGCACCATGAACTAGTGAGTTGGGCAGGTGGGGACGGAATAGCTTTCTGCAGACCCTGGAGATGCCCACATTGCTGGAACTGTATCAGCCAGCCTTAAGAGGGAGGGCCATTAGGCAGCTCTCTCACTCCTAAGCAATTAGGTCCTGTCCAGCCTGGTCAGGGAGATGAGAAGAATGTCTGGGGCCATCAGAGCCTCCTGCTTCCTCGGTAGGTGACCTCGATGGCCATGAGCCTCTGAAGTCACCCTCTCCATGTGTGCAAGAGTTAAGGGTGACCCCTGAGAACAGCAGATGCACCCTCCCCATGTGCTTTATGAGGGTCAGTCAATTCCACAGATGAAGCCCCTGGGACCACAACAGCTGACCTAAAGCAGTGTGGGCTCCACGGGCAGAGACATGATCCCAGGCTCAGGATAGAGGCAGAAAGGGGAATGGAGGGAGACTGCAGGCTTGGCCGGCTCACACTAGTTGGGAGCTGTGTGTCTAAAACCATCAGCAGGTGAGTCAGAGCAAACCTGACTCACTCCAAAGCTCCAGGTAGGTGGGTAGCAGGACTCTGGAGCCCTGATGTTTGAGCCATGTCGAAGACATTGATGGGATTCTGGAGGATGAAGAGGAGCATGCAGAACAGCATTGGCTAGAATGCCCAGGCCAGGGCTGGGGACAGGCCTGTAGCACTCTGAGTACTGCCTCTGGCAGCGGTTCTCAGCCTTCGAGTTTCAACCCCCATAGGGGTCACATGTCAGATATCCTGCATATCAGATACTTATATTACGATTCGTCATAGTAGCAAAATTACAGTTATGAGGTAGTAAAATTATTTTATGGCCGGGGTCACCATAACATGAAGAGCTGTATTAAAGGGTCACAGCATCAGGAAGGTTGAGAACCGCTGCTCTAGGGTTTGATCTGCTGGTGTCATGGATGGTGTCCAGGGGCTGACAGTGGTCTGGGCTTCGGAGAGCTAGGCAGGTGAGCATCAGCCTAGTGACCTAGGACAGGAACCTCATGCCATGCATGCTTCTGAGGAGGCAGATCCTCACTCTGGGCCACATCTCCATCTGTAAGTGGAGGTAGCGGTGGCTGCATGGGGACTCCTGAGGAGCCAACCCCCCCCCCCCAAAAAAGAGTGTGGGCAAATTTCCCGATTCCTTTCCTGGCCGCCCAGCTCATACACACTCCCTAACACACTTGTTGCCTACTCTGTCTTGGGCATGGTGCTGGTTCTGACTGCTTGTTTCGTCCCCAGTTGCTGGCTCTCCCTGGAGGGGGGACTTCTGTATGCCTTCGTGGGACCGGCTGCTGCAGTTGTGCTGGTACCGACCTACCCTTCCCCTCTTCTTCCCTCCCCTCCCTCCACGGCTGGACCCCTGGGTCCTTACCTGCCCCTTAGGTGGCCTGTGGGGACCTGGTCACCAGCAGTGGCAGCTCTCACCCCACTCCAGTCACTCAGTGTGGTACCCTGTGACCCTCTTATCTCCATGAGCATGGCTTTCCTGGGTACTGGGCACTGAATATGTACCTGCCAAGAGGCCTTTGTGAGCTTGGTGAGTAACAGGGAGGTGGGGACAGATGGACAGATGGACAGCTGAAGCTACAGGGACTGAGTAGACTTGGCTCAGGTCACGCATGTCCACCGCAACTGTCAGCGCCCAGAGTGCCAAGAGCTGAGGCTGCTTGTTTCCTGGTGTCAGCGGGGCCTTGCCTTTGGAGAGGAGTCCAGCACTATAGGTGGGGATTGGCCCAGAACCAGCGCTGGCCTGGCTCAGCATGGGAGTAGATGCTCTCTCTCTCTAGTCATTGTCACCCCAGCTTACCCTCTGTGGGAGAGGGGTGGCCAGGGAGCTTGGCTCAAGTCAGTGTGGTGGACAGGTGGCACAGGAGTGACTGACACTGCAGAGTGTGAGAGTCGAGTCTGGGGTGAGTGTGTAGGTGGGTAGAGACAGTTGGGTGGCTGCCAGAATCCCTGTTCCTTATTCCTCAAAGGCATCCAGACGGAAGGCAAGGTGGATGTAACTGGTCAGTGCCTCTGAGGGTAGCTGCTGGGCCAGAGCAGTGTCATTTAAGAGCAGGCTCCAGGAGCTGCATCATAGGATCCTGTGCCCTGACCACTCATGCTATGACAGCCAAGCAGAGCCTATTGCAAGAGGATAGCCAGGCCTAGAATACCTGCAGCCCAGCTCTGTGGTCAGCAAACTATGAGGCAGGGCTACCCCAGGAAGCAAGGCCCTGCACATGACATCCTGGCTGTGCAGAGCCATGGAAACTGTCAGTCCCTGGGCCTCTGGGCATGGTCTCTGGCACTAGAGCCCAGAGGATCTTTCCACCTTGATCTTTGACCCTTAGGGCCAGGTCAAGGCCTTGGGGTCCTGGCAGCCTTTCTACAAAAAGAATTACCCAGAGGCTCTGGGGAATTCTCTCAAAGTGGGGATGAGAAATAAGATTTGAGCAACACCTTATCCTTTATTCCACACCTTGGCAGAGATAGTCAAAGACAGGCAAGGTTCCAAGGTCTCAGGGCACAGAGACTCATACAGTGGACTTAAGACTGATTCTTGTCTTGGATAGTAATTTGGTTAGTAGCTTGGAAGATGTTTCTGACACCCTAAGAGCCCTCAGGAGGCACCCAGTGAAAATCGTCTGTGGGATTGGAGGAGATCAAGAACAAAGGGTGCCCAGTATTAGCCAGTTGAAGCCATCCCTGACCCTAGGACTCATCTACAATTAGGATCTTACCATCATCAGGGGCCAGGGGAGGGGTGTTGGTGGTGTGGGAACATTGAGAAAGGGGCACTGAATGGCTCCACCTGGCCAGCACTGGGGTCTGAATTGTGGGACACATGAGTAACCTTTGGAAGACTGTGGACGTTCTGGGCATGGTCGCTGCTGATCTAGGCACCCATGGGCTCTGGCCCACTCCTGCCTCTGCCCGGCAGGTGAACATGGTGATCGGGATCCTGGTGTTCAACAAGCTCGTGTCCAAGGACGGCATCACGGACAAGAAGCTGAAGGAGCGGGCAGGGTAGGCCCTGTGGCCCTGGCACCTTGCCCTTCTTGGCTGGAAAGACCCAGAGCCCACCCACCATTAAGTCCCCAATCCAGTCTGACAATTCAGGTGTCCTGAAGCAGGTTGGGAAACTGGGGCATAGAGTACAAAGGCTTTTTCTAGACAGTTGGTCTCTGCTTTGCTCTGTGCCTCAGTTTCTCTAACTGACCTGTAACAAGTTGGGACCCTGCAGAGTCCCCAGACACTGTAAGGCTCTTTCTCAAAGAGAGCGCCCCCTACTGGGCTCAGGCTGGTGGGAGGACACCCCAGGCCCAAGGCTGGGAAAGCCTCTTCCCTGTTTCCTGAATCCTACCACAAGAGGCCTTGCCTACTTGGTATCTTCATCACTGGAGGATAGCAAGGGACAGGTGGGGCAAGGCTCCTCCCACACTAATCAGGCACCTGCTCTGTGGGTTGTCCTGGGAGTGAGGGATGACATGGGGGTCACTGCTGCCTCAGCTCAGGGACATGTGAGGGGTCACAGGAAACTGGGGTGGTGGCCTTGCCCTGCCCAGAGTTCTCCCTGTCCAGCCTTCTACATCCTGCAGCTGGTGTGCTGGTGTCTTTGTGGGGGTCCTACCCCTGCCCCTCCCCCCTGTGCCTGTCTTGCTTGGTGTCTTTCTCTGTCTCTCACTGTCTCTCTTTTTCTGGTTCCTCCTTTTCTGCCCAGTGACTTCCCTGGGTTCCTGGTGGACTCTGGCCCTGGTTAAAGCTCTTGAGCAGGCTAGGGAGCTATCATTGTGCTGAGAGTACCTCTATGACAGAGAGGTTGGACCTGAGCTTCTAGCCTCAGCCTGGCTGTCCATCTTAGAATAGTGGGCCAACCTCAGAGTCTGAGACCCAGAACACGTGTGGGTTGAACTGTGGCTGCAGTCGTAGCTGTGGAGGTCTCCCTGGACTCTCCAGCACTGGCCTGTTTGATTTGTTTTTAGAGTAGCCACAGGGCAAGCAGCCATGTCTGTATCCCCTCCTATCAGAGTAAATGGGTTTGGGAGATGGGGAAAGCTGGGAGCTGGAATCAGACCCCAGCTATGGGTATCCTGGGCCAGTGCCTAGATGAGGAGGCACTCTCCCGCTGTGTGTGCACGCACACCCCCTTCACACATCCACGGGCATGCATGGACAGGGTTGTCATACAGATCAGCCTGTCTATTTCTGTTCTCCTTGTGAGGCCGGCCCATGTGATAACATCTGGTGTGCCTATGTGGGAGGAGGAAGGATAGCAAAGCCTCCTTCAGATCTTGCTGCTCTCCATACTGAGACTGAGGCATGCTGTCAGTCAGCAGATGCTGGCAGTCTGAAGTCCTGCCCACCTTACTCCCTGCCCTAGGCTTGGGTCTCGTAGATGCCTGAGAGCTTCGGGCTGCCATCTCTGCTCCTTGCCTCGCGTTTCCGAGGGAACCTGTTTGCTTTTGTTTCAGCCTTTGATTTCACTTGCAGTCAGCTGCCCGTGCCCCCCCTCGGGCGTGCCCTCACGTGTGCTGAATGCGGAGTCCTCTCTGCGGCCGAAGCCACCTCCGACGCCACCAGTAACGCCATGTTAGTGCCTTGCTGCCACCTTGGAGCAGCCCTGCACGGGCTCTGCTCCCTCCTGACCCACATTTATTTGTTTTTATGTTTTTCTTTCATTTCTTTCATTTCTGCAGTCCCCTCTGGGTTTCCAAGGCAGACCTGGCCTCTACCCACCCTCTGCCTGCAGGCTTGTCTTTCCCAATTCAAGGCTTGCTTGCTATGCAGCATATAAGATACTTGGGAGGCAAGGAGTGGGTCAGCTAAGGTACTAGAGTGGGACTGAATCCAAGGTTGGGGTAGTCCTGCACTGCTTCCTGCTGCTCCCCGAGTCCCCCCAATAATGCTGGCCCAGAGCTTAGCCACAGCCTGCACCTCCATAAGACAAGTGGATAGAGCCTGGAGTGATTGTGTGTGTGTGTGTGTGTGTGTGTGTGTGTGTGTGTGTGTGTGTGTGTGTGATTGTTTGGGGCATGAACCTGTTAGTGTTGCTCATGTATAGGAGTGGTCGGATGTGTCTATATGTGTCAGTGTGCACAGGGGTGGTACCTATGTGTGGGAATGGGTATGTTTACAGTATGCAGCTGTGCAGAGAGGTTCCCAGAGGTGAGAGGAGCTGGGTGTGTGGACAGTGTGCTGCACATGGCAGTGAGAGTGACTGGTGTGCGCAGACATGAGGAAAAAAGTATGCAAGGGTGAACTTGTAAGCAAGTGAGTGAATGGTAAGTAAGTGTGTGTCTGGGGATGGTGTGTGCCTGCAAACATGTTAACTGCAAGAATGTAACTGGGCATGGACAAGTGTGTGTAGATGCATGTATAGTTGAGATGTGTTATCCCCTGTACTCTGTGTGTGGTGATGGGGGTGCCTGCAAACATGTGACTGTAAGCGTGTAACTGGGAATGGGCAAGTGTGTATAGATGCATGTGTTATCCCCTATGGGTATATGTGCTGTGTGTCTGTATGTATGCTCAGAAAGATATGATCATGAGTATGGGTACTGAGCCCAAGGTATTGAGACCCTGACTTGGCTGTGACAACATAGCTGTGTTTTGGGTGGGGTTGCACTCAGCATAGAAGGTCCAATCCAAAAGTTCATCTTGTCCAGGCCCCTCCTTCAGGACATAGCAGTAGCAGAGACCCCACACACTAACCCTCTTGAGCAGACACTGGAACCCAGGACTCTTGGTGCCTCAGGCTGTGTGGGTAAGAAGATATGCTTGGTTTAGGACTCATCCAAGTGGAGTAGCCTGTTCCCATGCTGGGTCCATGCTGCTCTGAGCCCCGGTGCCCAACTTTTGGATCATCAGACAAACTCGGGTCCAGCCTGAGCCAATCAGCAGAGGGTCAGGGTTGCAAAGGTCAGGCAGCAGCTAGAGGTGGTGACACCCAGGCCTCACTGGAGCTCCTCTGCCTGAGGGTATCTGAATCTCTAGGGAACTTGTGGCTCCTCTTCCTCAGGGCTTCTGGAGAAATGATTTGGAAACGTGTGGCCCTGGGGGAAATAGAGAAATAGCAGAGCTGATTTTGTGGGAAGCCAAAGGGTCTCTGTCGATGGGAAGATCTGTTCCTATACCAGACACAGGTGACATGAGGGGTCAGGATCCCAGATCAAAGAGTGTCTGCTTTGAAGGAGAGGGGAGATGTCACTGGGTCCAGTGCTGTGGTGGGGACAAGTATAGAGCTGAGAATGTTCCTGCAGTGATGGGAAGTAATTTACTAGAGAGCCAGCCTGCCATTATTCTGTTCTAGCTTCTGGGACAGGTGAGCTCACAGCAGGGGTAGGGGTACTGCATGCTGGCTTACACAGCCAGGGAGGAGAGAGGGAGGTGGGGTAGGGTAGTTGGCAGTGTGCTGCGGGGGGCTCCACTCCATCCTCAGCTTCAAAAATATGAGTGGGGTCAGTAGGGATCCAGTGGGGCTTCCTGTCTCACATGGGGTTCCCACTAAGAAGGGAATGAGAATTGACTGGAAATAGGGGCTTTATGTGGTACAGTTTAGGAGCCCATACTTCAGGGCATCGAGGGAAGAGTAGGTCATCAGGTTAACTCCCGACTTGGGCCTGAGTTGTGGATGTTGAGCCAATGGAGATCTGTGCAGAGTCTTGTGTCTGACTACTGATGGCTACTATGTTCACCAAGTGGTAATAGCCATGGCTGCGGGTGAGAAGATTCCTGGGGTCAACGTATCATGGCTTCAGAAGGCACAAAGGTAGGCCTGGAAGAGGTCATGATAAAGAGCTGCTGTAGCCAGCTATATGGCCTCAGAGGCAGGAAGGAGGTGAGGACGACTGTGTCCTTGCAAGGCCAGTGCCTGCACAGGACCCCTGCCACGGCTGTATTCTTCAGTTTGATGGGAGTTTGGGGGGTCCTCTGCCTAACCGGGCCCTAAGAACCTCGAGCCTCTCCCATCAGCCCCACTGCCCTAGATCCTACTCAGTGTTCAGTCCCCTTCTCCCATCTGCTCCTTTGAGGGGACAGCAGGATGATCCCCACCTCCAAGAGAAGAGGCAGAAGCGATCCTGATGTCACTCCTGACTCATGGCAATAACAGGGGCTACAGTCAGGCCACGGTGGCTCATGGAACCTCAAGAATGCTAGGGCTGGAGCCAGTGTACAGTTCTCAAGCATTTAACATGCCCCAGAGCCTCAAGGCAGCACCACTGTCCCCACTTGAGCTTGGGAAAAGCTCGGTGGTAGGTGTGCAAGCCAGTACTGAAAGAGCTCAGGCTGCTAGGCTCCCTGTGCCAGCCAGGTGCTCCGAGAAGAGACTGAGGGTTGATGGCAGGGGTGGCTCAGGTCAGGGCCACAGGAGGGCGTTGAGGCCCAGGAGAGCAGCTGCAGCCTCGGAAGAGGAAGAACACCCTTCTGTCTGTTCTGTCTGTCTTGGTCTCTCCTTTGACCCTCTGGCCTTGTCCAACTGTCCACTGTCTGTCCTGTCTCTCCCTCACAGTTTCTTTCTCTCATTCTCTCAGTTCTTTCCTCGACTCCTGTCCCCCACAGCCATCTTGCATTGCAGTTGGAGCCCTGGGTCTCTGGATCCAGGGTTCAGGGCCTGGAAGATAGAATCAGGGGCTGCTTTGCTCCGTGCATCTCTCCCATCCTAGTGTCCTTCCTGTCTGTCTCCCTCCTGTCAACCTCCTGGACAGGGTCCAAGTTCTCTCCCAAAGCACTCCTCTACTTTGCTGGGTCCCTTCCAAGCCCTCGGGCCTGGGGATGGGGGAAAGGGGTGTCCTCAGGAGAGGTAGAGCGCCCATGGGGCCGCCCTGATGCCCTCCATCCCCAGGGCCTCCCTGTGGAGCTCCTGCGTGGTGCTGCCGCTGCTGGCGCTGACCTGGATGTCTGCTGTGCTTGCTGTCACCGACCGCCGCTCCGCCCTCTTCCAGATCCTCTTCGCTGTCTTCGACTCACTGGAGGGCTTCGTCATCGTGATGGTGCACTGCATTCTGCGAAGAGAGGTGGGAGTCCTGGGTCTGGGATCCACCTGTGTCCCTCGAGTTGTACTTGTGCCCATCACGTGCCAGGGTTGCTGGAAATGGCCCTCTTTTGGAGGATAGCTTATTTCCCAGGATTCCTCACCAGCCATGGAAGGTCTGCGGTCACCAGGGCAGAGTAGGCGAACTAGTGCTAGATGTCTCTAGCATTCTCTGAAGCATTTGGAAGGTGAGGATATGAGGTTCCCATGTAACTATGTCTGATGGCCACCAGCAGGAGGCAGTAATGAGACTAAGTGGCTGTCCTGACCTCAGAGAGGCTGCCTTGTGGATGGAAGTGCGTTTTACCTCAGTAGACCAACTTCTACCCCAGACAGAGCCAGGACATGGCTGAGGCCTAGAAAGAACCTGCTGCCTCAATTCTCTCTAGAACCTTCTAGAATAGTGCTGAGGGACTTGAAAAGCAGGAGGTATGAGAGGACACAATCGGTTGTAGCTGCAGGAACCAGGTTGGGACCTCAGTGACAGAAAAGACTGGGCCAGCAGGGCAGTGAGGAGCTACTGTTCTCTAGGGAGGTTCTGGAGGAGCACCCTGGGAAAGAGGACTGCCCAAAGTTGCAAAAATATTCCCACAACAAAGCCTATGCCCTCCTACTTCCTGGGCTGGTCATGTGTCACTCAGCTGTGGGAAGCTACTGTGAGAAGCCACCAAGCACCATGGCAGCTCACAGGGAGAGAAGAGGCTTCTGAGCCCACTTGCCCCAGCCAACTAATCACTGAATCCACAATTCTCCATAGCCCTTCCACCAGGTGCCATGACTTTCAGCCCAAAGGCAGGTGAAGTCTGGTCTCACATTCTAAGGCCCCTGATCTGCTCTGAAGTTACACACCTGCCCTCTGTTCTCCCCTCAGGGTTCTGGCTTCTATGAGGTGAGCAGTGGCCTGTGAGAAAGGAATAGTAGGAACGTTGTACAGACAGAAGGAGCTTTGAGCATTCCTAACTCCAGAACGGCAACTTCAGAGCTAGACTGAGGAGAGGGAGGCTTCTTGTGCCTAGCATCAAAGATAGGAAGAAAGATTGCAAGATCAGTTGGAAGGAGAGGTCTGCAGGACCAGCTGGCCCAAAGTAGGCCCTCCAGGAAGGCAGCAGAACAGGCGTCAGAAGAATAGCAGGACATTCCACTGAGATCTGGCCCTAGGAATCTGCCCAAACAGCAAAGGGCCCACAACTCCATATTGGGTAGGGGGAGCACACAGAGCCAGCTTCAGCCCTTGTGTGTGGTTCTAGACGCAGGCCTCAGCACGGCTGTCTCCAGTGCCTGGACTTCGGGATCATATTTGATTCTGTGTTCTTCCTCATCCTGATTATCCCGGGTGATTGCCCACTTCCTCTTGCACTTCGTCTTCAGCATAAATCCTCGCCAAGATTTATGCTGGCCTTGTGGCTGGCCTTAGCTTACCCTTACAGCCAGCCATGAGGATCAGGCTCATCACCCGCACTCAGTACAGGTTTGGGGGTACAGGCTGGCCCTGAAGCCACGTGCCTTCTTCAGGCTTCCATTCTCACGGTGGCCTCCAGGCAGCGAAGTCTGCAGCTCCTTCCCAGCATCAGGAGCTCCAGATACCTTCATCTTACATGCTCTGTCCTCCTCGCACAAGGTGTGCTCCCAGGAGGCTCTTTGAGAGGTAATGTGGGGCCATGGCTCCCTGCTGACATGCTTTTCCTCCTCCAGGTCCAGGATGCTGTGAAGTGTCGTGTGGTAGATCGACAAGAGGAGGGCAACGGGGACTCGGGGGGCTCCTTCCAGAACGGCCACGCTCAGCTCATGGTAGGACTGATTGCCTGGAGATACAAACTGTCCCACGAGGGACCTCTAGGTCCTCCCTGTGCCCAGAGTTCTGCTGGGCCCTGGCAGGCCTATTAGATGAATTCTGACCTCAGTTTGCAATTGGAGAAACTGAGGCCAAGTTGAAATCCTTGATCCAGCGTGTTGAGCTGGGAAAGGCTGTTGGTGAGTTGGGTGGGGGCGTTCTTGCCTTCCTCAAAGCTGGCCCTTCCAGAACTGTGCACAAGCCAACTGTGAGTTAACCCACACAGATTGCCTCAACTGTGGGATCTAGGCACAGTAGCCTCTGAGCAGAGCCCTGGGCTCTGCTGGCTGGCCAGCTTCCTGCCCCTCTGGCATCACCTATATGTTGTCCCAGGTGTCCAGCACCCCCAGGGGTGAGGCACTGGGAAACATCTCCAGGTGGTATCTATACAGGGCCAACCCTCTGGGCCTCAGTGCCACCATCTAGAGGGAACAAGTGTCAGCTGGACAGGTACTTTGTCACTTGGGGACACTGTTTTCCCTCCTCTTGATGTTTCTCCTGGCCTGACCTCTGACCTCAGGGGAAGATGGCCATCTTCCCAGCATCTTGGCTCCTGCATTTCAGGGAAAGACCTCCAGTTTGAGATTAAAGGCCAGACTGACTCCCCTGGAGCCCTGTGGCCTCTGGATGGGTCTTGTAGACCCAAACTTCTAAGGTGGTCCTGGGTCACCACTCTGGCCTCCCCAGCTGCTGTCCTCAGAGATGCAGGGGGGACCATGTCTCTGCTCTAGGGGAGGCTGGTGCTGGCCCAGGTCTGTGTCTGTCCCCTGCTGTCTGTCTTGGATGGAATGGCAGAGGCTCTGGAAGCCCTGGTGGCTGCATGGCTTTGTGGGAGCATGGCCAGAGGGGCAGAGGCCGGCTGCTCCGTGATGCCTTGGAGGGAGAGCACGCATGGTTGATCGCACGCACACACAGGCAGACACAAACACATGCATGGAGAAACATGTGCGTATGCTCCTTCACATAAATGCATACAGGTCAACTTTGTCTCAACTGTGAGTCATTCAATTCTCCTCTCAACATATATGTTCGTGCTCACACAGTATGTATGCTCTGCACTCACAAAGGCAGATGCACCACAAGCACATGGAAACACAGCACACACATGCATGTGAATGCTGACAGACACACCCATGCTTGCACAGACAAGCATACATATGCATGGCCACACTGTGTGGCCCATAGACTAATAGTGTGGGCTGGGGTTCTTGGTGACAGTATCAGTGTATTTGTGACCTCTGAGTTGTGGGTGTGGCTTTGGTGGCCCTGTTCCTACCACCCTGCAACTTGCAGCACCACCTGCTACCAGCGCTGCCCTCATCTTGCCCTTGATCTCTGTCTTGCAGACCGACTTTGAGAAGGATGTGGATCTGGCCTGTAGATCAGGTGAGCGCCTGACAGGTGAGAGCCATGGTGGCCAGTCGGCCCTTCTGCTTCTTTCTTTACTCTAGCATCTGTGTGCTTTACCTGTCCCCATCCCACACCTACTGCCACATGGCCCAGCCAGGGCCCCCTCCTTCTCAAGAGCTTCAGGAGGCCTGTGGGTGTGACTGAGATTGCCCCAGAAAGCTGTCATGGAGCTGAGCTGGGTCCATCTTTGGTCCCCATTCATGTGTCTGTCTCTCCCTTCTCCTCTCCTAGGGCAGAGCTGATGGACCAGCTCTGTGTGAGACCCAGCCCTGCCCCTCCTTTGCCTGTATACTCACTGACACCTGTCTCCTGCCTGCCCTCCCCCAAGCACCCATGTTCTGTGTTGTCTTTGTTTCTTTGTTGTTAAACTGGGATGGGGAGGGGCAGGTACGCTTCAAGAGAGGGAGGCCTCTGTGGAGGCAGGAAGAATGCAAGGGGAAGGAGACGCTCCTGGGCACTCTGCTAGTGCCGAGCTTTCGGGAAATAGTCAAGAAGAGACTCGGTGCCTCCCCCATGTTCCCAACGTCAAGTCATAGCATCTATGAGCCAGGGCTAGGGTAATGGCAGACAGTCTCTGGCTATGCAGGGGTCATCTGGCTTTGCACCATCTGGTTCCCAAGTGGGGATGCCAGCTGCTTCCTGAGTGAGACTCCTGAAGGAGGTGACTTTGGCATGGGGCAGAAGAATCCTTTCTTGGTCTTCAAAGATCCAACTCCATAGCTTACCCAAGTAATGACTCTGGTACTAGGGGTTGGGTGCCAACCCAGCCATAGTGGTTCTCTGTGCCCAGGTGTGCCTCATGATGCTATGGGCTAGATGTGGTTGGTGGGCACACGATGGGTGTCTGTATATAGATGTTCATGGTGGGGTAGAGTCCCTACTGGGAGGGGTTGGGCTGAGCTGTGTGCAGGCTGAGGAGGTCCTTGAGTGGTGTTGACCTTTGGAGAGGCACATACAAATTGATAGGGAGATGGCTAGTTCACTGGGGAAGGGCCAGAGGACAATGCTGGGTGACTTAGTCACTGTACTATTGCTGTGAAGACACCATGACCAAGGCAGCTCTTATAAAAGGAAGCATTTAGCTTTGGGCCTGCACACAGTTTCGGAGTTTTAGTTCATCACCATGGTGGGGAGCACTGTGGCATGCAGGCAGGCGCCGGAGCAGTGGCTGAGAGCTACCCCATGATCCACAAGCATAGAAACTGGGCCTGAAATGGGCTTTTGAAACCTCAAAGCCTATCACTAGTGACACACTTCCTCCAACAAGACCACGCCTCCTAATCCTTTTCAAATAATGCCACTCCCTGAAGACTAAGAATTCAAATATATTAGCCTGTGGGGGTCATTCTTACTCAAACCACCACACTGGGTGATAGTATGGGAGAGCCAAATGTCGCACTGGAGGTGAACTGGGAGGGTGAGGGACCTTTGGCCTGGGGAGCTAGAATGTTGTGGGTGGCCATAGTTGATAAGATGGCAAGAGATGCTCGCAGGCCCCAAGGTTAGGTGGGCTAGGTACATCCAAAACTGGCAGCATGCAGACCTGGGCCAGGCTTCCTAGGAGTGTGACCCTGCTCTGGAGAGAGCACCCAGGAAGAACAGCATGCCTTGGGTGAGGACTAATCCAGTATTCCACTGACTAGTGGGGCTGGGTTGATGGGATGTTTGGTGAGCTGGAGTCCAGACCAGATGTCAGACGGGATACAAGAGAGGTACCAGGGTGGACACTTTAGGAAAAAGGTCTTTCTTTATGAAAGCACAAGAGAAGTTAAGGCAGGAGAGCTCTTCAGAACACTGACCTCCTGTGCTAGGTCTCAGGGTCATTGGATCTGATGTGCCTATGGCAAGCCCATCCTTCCCCACTGCAAGGGCTTGTGTGCTACAGAAGTCCTAGAGAGGAGTCGGGTAGGGCGCTCACTAGAAAGGGCTGTTCTTTTCACCCAGAAGTACCTCGCTCTGTGTTTTCCATCAGAGGGCGCCCTCACCTGCCTTTCAGAATCGCCATGATGGGCCTTGTATGAGTGACAGTCTTTGGTTGTCTTGGGAGGCAGAGAGGAACCACCATGGGCCAGCCTCATTAGAAAAAGCAAAGGAGCTTCATCTAAGTGCCAGCATGAGTCTGGAGTGGATGCCGGGGCTGGTGTGGGTGGAGACCAGGGTGGCAGCAGTGTTGGCTAGGGTGAGCCCCTGCTGCTGTAGACCATCCTTACCACTCTGATCCCCTTTTCCCATCTGCTGTCTTCCCTGATGCTCCCCATTAGTGCTGAACAAAGACATTGCAGCCTGCCGCACGGCAACTATCACAGGTACCTTCAAGCGACCATCACTGCCTGAAGAGGAGAAGATGAAGCTGGCCAAGGGCCCACCCCCCACCTTCAACAGCCTACCAGCTAATGTGTCCAAGCTGCACCTGCACGGTTCACCCCGCTACCCCGGTGGGCCACTGCCTGACTTCCCCAACCATTCACTCACCCTTAAAAAGGACAAGGCCCCCAAGTCCTCTTTTATTGGTGATGGGGACATCTTTAAGAAACTGGACTCTGAGCTGAGCCGGGCCCAGGAGAAGGCTCTGGACACGAGCTACGTGATCCTGCCCACGGCCACGGCCACACTCCGGCCCAAACCCAAGGAGGAACCCAAATACAGCATCAACATTGACCAGATGCCCCAAACCCGACTCATCCACCTTAGCATGGCGCCCGACGCCAGCTTCCCTACCCGAAGCCCACCTGCCCGTGAGCCCCCAGGTGGTGCACCCCCTGAGGTGCCCCCTGTCCAGCCCCCACCACCACCACCTCCACCACCCCCTCCACCCCAACAGCCCATACCCCCACCACCCTCCCTGGAGCCTGCACCTCCCAGCCTGGGGGACACAGGGGAGCCTTCGGCCCACCCAGGACCCAGTTCAGGTGCTGGGACCAAGAATGAGAACGTGGCCACCTTGTCAGTGAGCTCCTTGGAGGTAAGGATGGGTTAGAGTCTGTGGAGGCAGAGATGGGTGGATCCCCAGCCAAGGGCTGGCACTTCCTTGCCCGTAGGCTCTGGGTATGTCAGAAGTGGGTAAGGCTGGCCCAGGATCTTTTTGCAATCCCATCTCATAGTTGGAAACACATAACAATCTGTGGTTAGCCTAGTGCTTGTTCAGCCTTTAGGACAAGGGGCAGAGGGAGGCTAGGGAAGCCCTGCTCCACACTAGGATATACCACCATCTAGCCTTCAACTTCTTAGGTGCGGCCAGCACCCTGAATTCACTGTGGGGGTCTAACCATGTGACCTGTGTAGCCTGGCAAAACTTGACACTGCAGAGGAAGGGCAAGGGTAAACAGTTCTAGAGCAGGGAGGGAAGTCCTCACTCCTCACAGAGACCTTGGGGCGGCCTTGGAGTAAGGACACTGAGACCCATCCACATTACATCATTGTCATTCCCATTAGTCTCAGCAGCCCCACAGCTGGGCCTGACCCTTAGGAACAGGCAACCTGGGAATTTGGTGCACCTTCAGTATGTCCCCTGAAGGCAGGTTGGTGTTTCCCCAGTTGTCAGGCCAGACTTGTGGTCTAGGCAGTTTTAGGGAGCACAGTGCCCATGCACACAACCCCTTTCTCCTGCAGCGGCGGAAATCACGGTATGCAGAACTGGACTTCGAGGTAAGTGCAGGTGCCTCTCTCTGGACAGGCAGGCTGGGTACTAGGGCCATCTCAGCAACTTGGAACTGGGGAGGGGCTCAAGTCAGGGGCCAACAGCAGGTGGGGCAAAGGGGTGGCTGTGGATACCCATCCTGGCTCAGGACTCGTGGCCCCAACCCACAGAAGATCATGCACACACGGAAGCGACACCAGGACATGTTCCAGGACCTGAACCGGAAGCTGCAGCATGCGGCTGAGAAGGAGAAGGAGGTGCCAGGCGTAGACAACAAGGTCAGAAGCATGGTCTCTGCTCCAGCCACCATGGGCTTCTGCCCACTTTCTTCACACCCTCACTCCCTGGATTCTTTGGGTGGCCTTCCCCTGTGCTAGCTGTTCCTTCTCAGACGGGCAAAGAGCAGGGCTGGAGGATCCTAAGCCTCGCTCTGTCTGGCAGTTTCCAGACTGTCCTTCCCCACAGCACAGGGAACACACATCATGGGAACTGCAGCTACTTCCGGGACTCGGGCTGTGGAATGTGTGGGTTGCTGCTCTCTTTGGGAATCCCCTCCTAAGAGCCCTCCTCTCTTTTCTTCTTCTGCCTGTGACATCACCACCATTCACATCTGCCCTGCCTACACCTTGAGTAGCCAGAGAAGCAGCAAACTCCCAACAAGAGGGCCTGGGAGAGCCTCCGCAAGCCCCATGGGACACCCGCTTGGGTAAAGAAGGAGCTGGAGCCACTGCCCCCGTCTCCATTGGAGCTGCGGAGTGTGGAGTGGGAGAAGGCGGGTGCCACCATCCCACTGGTTGGCCAGGACATCATCGACCTCCAGACCGAGGTCTGAGCGGGCGGGCCGTGGCCCCACACCGGGCCAGGAGGTGGGATGCTGCTCTGCCCGCTCCGCCATAGGACGGGCACAGATGCGCTCGCGGTGGCGGGCCGGGTCCAGCCCCGGCCTCAGGGCGCTCAGAGGCGGCCAGGCAGAGGGCCCGCGGTGCTGGGACCAGAGCCAGACACAGGACAGGAGGTGGCATGGCCGGCGGGCACAGGGATCCAGAGGCCGGATGGTGCCTCAGACTCTGCCCTCCTTGGGCAACCCCGGGCAGGCAGGCAAGCGGCTGTGGACATGGACAGGCCTGGTGTGGCCAGCGTCCCCAGGATGCCCACCTCAGCCACCACTGCAGAGGACTGCCTGCGGCCCACCAGCCTGGCTCCGATTTTTAGATACCCCCTACCCCTTGGGAAGCAGCCAGACCCCCCCACTCCCTTCCAGGACCCTGGGCCCCTCCCAGACCCAGGCAGAGAGCATGGTCCTGACCCAGAGCCCCCCGGGGAAGGACTGAGACCACTCTGGAAAGAAGCAGGGTGGGGAATCTATTTTTTCTCTCCTTTTCTTTTCTTCAATAAAAAGAATTAAAAACCCAGCTTTGTAGACTTTTATATTTCATTTTATTTTATTTTATTATTTTATTTTTCTGTAGCAGTCCGGCTCCACTTCAGTGGTAGGTAGGCAACTCTCGTCCTATCCTGTCCTGTCCTGCCCTGCCCCGCCCTGGGTGCCTGGCCTCCGCATGGTCCTCTGAGGCTGGACTTAACTCAGTTCTCCAGCTCAGGAGTATCCGACTCCCTGGCCCCTGAGTCACCTGGGAAGGACAGAGTTAACAGGCAGCAATTTTAAAACAACTTGAAATAGTGAAAGAAAAGGAACAAAATACGGTTTGTAGCTGGGATCTAGAGGTTCCCTCCCACCTGCAGCCTCTCTGAGCCCATCTTGAACAGGCCTGCCTCCCTGCTTTGTAGGGCCCAGTACTGACTCCCTTTGTCTCATGATAGGTGCTTCCTGTCCCCAGTCCATGGTGGTCCTATCAGTGGTGTAAACTTGGGAGGGAACCGTGAGCGTGGTCAGATTACCTAAGCAAATCACCAGAAGCCGGCCCAGCTTCAGCGTTCTTGCATTTCCCAGAACTTCCAGCAGGGGGCAGCCTAAGCCACACAAGGAGTCTGGCTGGGAAGCTAGGAGGTCCCTCCTTTCCGAAACCCTCGGACTGCACAGACCTGGCGTGGACCTCTCCAGACAGAACCCTTCAGACCTCAATATGAAATGGATTCAAGATGCAGATCATTGGCCCTGAGGGACATGTGGAGACCCTAGGAAACCCCCCCACACACACACACAAAGTGTTAAGAGCTAGAAAAGGAGTATGTCCCCATATAGATTCCTTTTATACCTTCACCCAAACCTCCTCCCTTCATTCCTTCACCATACCTTTGACACACCCCCTCCCCCAGCATCCTTTTTAGCAGGCAGAGACAGGATAGGGATAGTGCTTGTTGGTATAGTGACCACAGTGGGCTCAGGGAACTGTGGTGGCCATGCACACCTCCTGGGTCCACAAACATGAGTGGGTGAATGATAAGTGAGGAGGAGCATGTCCACGGACGCCCAGGGAAGGGCATGTAGAGCCCAGCCTAGACCCTAGCTACAGACCGCAAACAACAACAAAGCAAAAACCCCACCAATGCTTTGGTGAGATTTGGTAACAAAGCATGACCCAGCCTAGACCACACCATGGCTAATGTAAACTGTGTATGCACTGGTGCATGTGTTCTGCATTGCAAGGCTTCTAAACCTTATCACAGCGCCTCCCACAGGTCACGTGAAATGTCAGTATCACAATACACTGCAGTCTGTGCACAGAGGCCCTACCTTCCAGGGCTGGAGAGCTTCCTATGAGCTGAGTGGCTGAGAGGACCTATAGGTGCCGGTAGAGAAAACCCCGAGGTCCTAGAACCATGCCTATACAGGCAGCAAGTGTAGGTGCTGAGTCTGAAGGGCCGAACCCTGCTCAGACTTACCACTGTCCTCAAGCAGTGACCGAGCACCCACAGCCAGCTCTGTAACCTCCCTGTCCCTGTCTGTCCTCACCACCTGCAACAAAACACAAAGCCACACAGAGCACCCTAGACCCTCACACCCTCCATATGAAGGGAGAGACACAACTGCTGCAGTCAAAGCTCTGGGAAAAGCAGTGTGTGTCCAGAGGCAACTCTCCCCGCCAACCCCCACTGCCGGCCCTCCCTCTGTAGGATAACTGTGCTAAGAGATACCCAGGACTCCTGGCTACCCAGGATTCCTCCTCCTAGAGAGACTCGTAACGGAAATTGCTATCTACTTTTGGCATAGGAAGCCGGCCAGCAAAGGCTGTACTTCATCTACATCCTGAGCCTTGCTCCAGCGGGCCCCACTCCAGCAGGCACCACGTACATTCTGAAGGAGAGTCCGTAGTGAGTGTTGCCTTGACTCAGAACCCTTGTGGGGACAGGAGCCTTTCCATGGATCTCTCTCAGGTCTCTTTGCTCTGCTGCAGCTTTGTGGAGCGCTGTGCTCCTGATGCCTGGCAAGAACGGTCATGAGCCTCTCTGTAGTGATGAACTAGACTCAGGATGCCTACAGGATGCTGCTGCTCTACCACGGGTCAGGAAGGGCTTGCAACTCAGTTTGCAACTCTGCTCTGCTGGCATCAGTTCCAGGATGATCCCCCAGTGGGTGTCTTTCCAGAGGGCCCCAGCACCATCCTTAGCTGCTGCTACCACCAGAAGGCACTTTTTTCTTTTGGAGTCCCAAATGGAGGGGCCTCTAGAGAGACCTTCCTGAGCCCTCCTTGTGTGACTTGACTGTCCTAGCCTCTCAGTACCAGGCTACCCTTTTTAGCAACCTTGTCAGAAGTGACCCTGAGTCTCTGCCATCTCTGCCATCGTCCACCTGCCATCATTAGAACTGCCTCGCCCTAGGAGATGTGGGACTCAGAATGATGGTGGTCACCATTATGACCGGGACAACATTGGGGACGGGTAGAGTTGGGGGTGAAAGTTTGGTTTATAGACATAGAACTGGAGATTAAACTGGTGATGAGGGTGATGATGGTGATTGTGATGGTGATGATGATGCAGTAAAGTTAACGATGATAACAATGGTGATGTCACAATGGTAGTGGCAATGATGTCAGTGAGGTGATGGAGTAATGGTGGGGCTGGTGATGACGGTGAAGCTGGTGATGGCGGTGAAGGCTACCAACAGCAATAGTGAAACATCAAATATTCACGTGGTCGAGGTAATGATGCTAGTGAGGTGAGGGTGGTGGGCATGGTCATAGTTGTGACTGACATTTGTCCTGGTGGTGCTAAAGACAGCAATCGCTACTGTGATCTCTGTGGATGGTAGTGGTGTTGATGGGATCAGGACCCCGGTCTTGCAGATTGCGGGTTCCTGTCCCCTATGGACTGGGAAATGTGAGGGAAAAAGGACACATGAGGACAATAAGTTTCTGCGTCAACTGGGGGTGCAGCCAGCGGGAGCAGCTGCCAGCAGGTACTGTGTTCTTATCAACACCCACACCCCTACAATCCCGAAGATGCCCCTCCTTACCTGGTTCTGTCTGCTCATTCCCACCTGTGACTAATGCAAACGCTGCTGAGAGGGGCCTCAGAGGTGCTCTAGCCCTTCCCATAATGCCTTGCTCTAGGCAGGCTGGAGGCCTCTGTGGCAAAGCTCTACAGTGACCTCTCTTCCACTTTCTGGCCCCAACGTGGCAAAAAGACTGACTACAAATCCTTCGCATCTATCCCGTTTGCCTTGCACTCCGCCACATGAGGGTTCCTGTTGCTCTGGAAAATTCTATCCTTCCGTATTCTCCTTCGATCCATTCTCGTCCCCAGGCGCTGCTTCCCACGGGCTGGTCCCAGATGGGAGCAAATATACAAGGTGACATTGGCTCTAGGACTTGTTCCAGACTCCTCTGCTTGATGGAATTTCCCTTCCTCAGCCTACCCTCACCTCCCTGTGATGGCCTTGGGAAGTGGGGGCTGTGTTGGAGGAAGAGGGCTGAAGAGGCGCCAGCTCCTCATGGCTCCCTAAATGCCCACGAGGTTATGGGGCAGCTAGTGAATCGCGCCAAGAGCCCAGAAACTACCACCCCTTGGCTTTTCGCATGGGCAAAGGCGGCCAAGTATTCCTCTTAGATGTAAAGTCCTGCGGTCCTGGTTTGCTCAGTGCTCTGATCCTTTCTAGTGCCTGGGTCCTAAGGAACCGGCTCCTGAAGAGGAGCCCATGGGGAGGCATCTCAGATGTGGCTTCAGAGCACCTGCCCACAAAGGGTCTGAGCTGCGTTTATGTAGAGCAATGCTAGGAGTGGTCTCTATTGCCTCACTGGCCACCCAAGGATGGCCAGGTAAAGAAGGTCAAGACTACCCTTCACCACGTCTCAATCCCCCCCGCCCCCCGGTCTAAGGTCCCCGACTGGGGCCACAAGTCCCTAAGGACTCCTGGGTCCCTAGATTATTAGCACAAAGCTTCTTGGGTAGTTGAGAAGCTTCGGGCTCCCCTTTCTCAGGGCCTAAAAATAACCAGGCAAGAGGAACTCTGAGTAGCTAGCAAATGTGCCAGCCAGCACCCCACGCAGCGGAAGCGCCTCCAAATAAGGCCTAGACAAAGCGGAAGACAGCACGCAAGCCCGTCAGCACTGACGTGGATTCCAGAACCTGCCCTCCCTGTACCCTCAGAGTCTCCCCTGGAGCCTGTGTGACTCAGGGACCCAGGAGTCGGATTTGTTCACGGTGTCCAGAGCTTACTGGGCAATTCATTAAAGCAGTCTGCCCTTGGGTCCTGGAACTTTTAAGGTTGGTTTCGGGGACTTTAGAAGCCTCTAGCTGGAGTCGTGAACTTAGTAGTATGGGCTCGTAGGACAATTGGTCACTCTGTCTCGGTGGACATTGTGTGGACCCACACAAGTCCCATGGGGGTTCCGGGAGCTTCCCCTCACCACCACTGTGGACTCACTAGGAAATGGGACGAGATGGGTGTAAAGAGGCTGACATGGGGTGGGATAGTGACACACAGCTGTCCCCAAGCAGAGGAGGTGTTGCTGGGATCCTTATGGCTTCCTGGGAACACCATATGTACTTCAGTCAAGGATGGGGGAGGCTAGAGGCAGCCACCCCATTAACATCCTGCTGTTCTCTCTCTCCCTGGAGTTCCTGACAGGAGTATGGAGCTGCAAGTGAGGACTCTGAGGCTGAGCTTTACTGAGTCAACAGTGAACATGGAGCTGGAGCCACTCTTAACTGGCTAACACCTGTATGTGCCCCATCTGCCCTCCATAGTGGCTGGTGCAACCCAGGCCCTGCTGAGGCTCGAGGATTCTCTCAGAGGCTCCTCTGCTAGCTTCTCCATAGGTTAGAATTAACTCCCAATGGACAAAGACCAGAATGAGAGAAAGGGAGGGTGGACATGGGCAGGGGTGAGTAAGGGGGAGTGAACTGGGCAGGGGTGAGTAGGGGTGAGAGAATCAACCAAAGGAACATGACTCTTTCCTCATAAACCTTGGCTTTCTCTCGGTCTGTCTGCATCTACAACAAGCACCCAGTCCAGACTTTTCTAAGACCTCCCTCTCCAAGGCCTGGCCCCACCCATCACTCACCACTGGTCTATCTACACTCTTAAATGCCTCCGATCGGGCTGACTCTCAAGACAAGGACCCCGAACCAAACACACAGAAAGATGTGCTCAAAGGAAGCTCTTGACAGCAGAGTGGCTGAGAGGGGCCCTAAAGCACATCCTAATAGTGGCTCTCAGTGGAGACTCTCAAGAAAGGATCAGTGAGGACCGAGTCTTCCTGTGTCCACCATCTTGTGCTGAACTAAATGGGGGACTGGTCAAGGCAGATGTTTGTAAGAGCTTCCGGTGCCCTGAGGGGAGGACCTAAGGAAGAGGGTGGGTGGGGGCAGCCAGCCAAAAGGTGAAGTTAAGCCAGTGGGGTGCAGGCAGACGCTGAGCTGCTCTATTCATCCGACCCCACAGCAAGTCTCCAGTGCATATGCAATCGAGCTGGAAAAGCTCAAAATTCCCATTTCCAGGCTGGCACCAACACAAGAGCTAAGACCAGGCTGATCTGGGCCTGGGTTTTTCATGAACTGGCAAACATGAAGTGTGTCTGGCTCAAGGCAGCTCAGCACGGGATCCACGTAGGAGAACGAAGTCACCCTGGCAAAGCCACACACATCCCAGCACTTCAGCTGCCCCACTTCCTGCATCTGCTGGGTTCAAAGCCATCCTGACCACCCATCCTGAGTCTGCACTGGACCCTTCACCCAAGGCTGTCCCCACCCCACACTCTTCTACACCACCCCTCAACTAAATCCTTCTCAGTGATTAATTATAGCTCTGGGCAGCCTTTGGGGGCTTTTTAAAGTGACATCTTCGGGAATCTACCTCGGTCACACTGCCTGGCAGTGCTCATAATAACCTCTTGTTCTCTCAGAACTGCTGATGTGTCTGGTCCCTCTTGTCAGCCCGGACTCGGGTCACCTTGCTTAGGAAGCAGCTGTGTGCCCTCTGGGTCCCTGTGCTAGTCCCTGCTTGTCACTTCCTTCTTTGCCTGAGCGTGGTACTGAATGCAGACAAGCAGCTCAAGTTGGGTTCCTCCCACACGAGCTGTTAGCCTCTCTTAGTGTCTAATATAAGCATCTTAGACCACCAGTTTCTCTCAATATGTCACTTGAGTTCCGTCCTACAGGTTCCCGTACACATTATTTTTACCATTCAGTTGTAGTAATTATTCTTCTAATTTTATCAAGAATACGTCCTTGGATAGACAAGTTCTTTTATACACATTTTAAGCGTTCTAAACCGTGGGGTTTTGAAAAACAAATCTATCAATTTGCGATTTCTTTTTTTTTTCCTGGCAGGGTCTTTCTTCTTAGGTACCCCAGGCTAGCCTGGAACTCTCAGTCAGCCTGTCAACTCCCTCTCAAATGCTAGGATCAGAGGCATACACCCCCACTTGTGAGTCCTGATTTAACTATCATGCTGGTAGAATGTGGTCTGTATGACAAATGCTCTGTTACATAAGATGTGACCATTGTCATGAATATTCAATACACATTTTCTCAGCCCAGAGTAGAGTCACGGCCATGTTCAGGAAGTCAGGGTGGTCAGTTTTATGACTCAAATCTGTCCTTCTGTGATCTATTCAAACCTGGTTCCTATCTTTGCTTTTTGATATACACACCTGGCTCCTGGGACTTGCAGAGTCTTGGGGGTGGTGAGTGTCCTTGGTAGGCTAATGCGAAGGTTGCTAACTGGGGTCTCTTCTACAGCCTGAGGAAGGAAAGCTCACAGGAAAGCCCACGGCAGGATTAGGGAGTGGAGACTGCCAGCCTCCTGAATCATCCAGGAAGGGAAAAAGGACAAACAGTGAAGGTTAAATTGACCACTGGTCACCAATTATTTGGGTTGGGTGTGTTCTCAGAGTTCTGGAGGCTGCCGTTCAAGATCAAGGTATGGGTATGTTTGGCTTCCCCTGAGGCCTCTCTTCTTGGCTTATGAATGGCTAATCTTCTGTTGCTCTGGCTGATGACTTACTGACCATGCTTATATACTGACACCCCATGAAACCCCTAAAGGATAGAGGTCAGGAAGCTTCCAAGTGGTCAACCAAGGAGTCCCCTGAGTATTGCACCTAAGAAGGGGCTGAGAGCCAGAGATGGGGGATGGGAGACAAGTGCCCAGAAGCCCCAGAGGACTTTCTACAACTGTGCATCCTGGGGGGTGGAGCCCTCAGCCTATGGGGTCTGACACTTTGTCTAGGAGCAAGGTGTGGGAGGGAATTGAAGTGAAGGGCACCCAGCTACTAAGGACACAGCCTGTGCTCCTCTCTGGTGGCGGCGGAAGTGACTAGTCAGCCAGGAGACTCTTTCCTGCTGTTTTTCTCATAACCTTTCGGGATTTTTGTATCTGCTCAACCATTCAGTAACTGCAGAAGACATATGGAAAATTCCCACTGTCATAGTGGAAAATTCCCTGCAGTCCTGTCAAAGGCTGCCTTGTGTGTTTTGAGGAATGCAAGGATCCAAGCCGTGTCAAGGAGGCGCGCGCGCACGCGCACACACACACACACACACACACACACACACACACACACACACACACAACTTCCAACAGCACAAGGATCTTAGAACCTTGCTCTGGTCCCTAGCCTCAGTCAGGGACTCTACCTGCTGTTTCAGTCCTGTATTCGATAACTCTGCAAGTGGGGCAGCATTGTCTTATTTCTGTAGGCAGTGTAAGGTGCTACCTATATGTATGTGGGCTTCATCTGAGGGCACTGGCTGGGGTCCCAAGCTGGTCTCATGGGGCATAAGCTTCAAGTCTGCAGTGAGTGGTTATTGGTTTGTTATTGATCTCTCTTCCTCGATGCCTCTCACCTCCCTCTGTCCCCACTACCCCCTTCAGTCCCTTCCTTCTTCCTTCCTTCCTTCCTTCCTTCCTTCCTTCCTTCCTTCCTTCCTTCCTTCCTTCCTCTGTCTCTCTGCTGTTAACGACTGAGTTAATGACATCTACCCACTTCTACTATTGACCTCCGAGAAGCCCCAGGCTTTCCCTGTGCCCCTACAACCCTGCCCAAGTCTGTAAAGAACTCTTTGATTTAGTTGATGTGTGGCTCCTGTTTAAAGGCTTCTTTGCAGTTTTTGTGACCATTCTAGGCATAGAGAAAAGTGCAAAGAGAGTGTGGCGAGTTTGGTGGCCCATTCCCAAGCTTCTCCTCCCACCCGCACCTTGCATAACCAGGGCCCAGTGATCAAAGCACCAGCTCATTTCAATATCACTCTATATCTTAACCCATATCTAAAATTTTTCCACTAAGCACATTTTAAAAACCACCCATCTGGTTGTTACGTGTACATCCGATCTGTTACTTTTTCTTCATTTCCTTTCTTGATATGGGTTATTTTAACAAGAAGACATATAGCCAAGCACAGAGCTTGGATTACACAAAGCTATACTCAACAGCTTTCTCTACACATGGTGATGAGTACGGTCATAGGTTCTTGGGTTCCACCATTTCATTCATGTGCAGCAGGGAGCCATTCATATATGTACTGTACACTTGGAGTGTTCGATGAGCTTGGTTAAGTGTGTACTTGTCTGCTCCCCAGTTCTGTGACCTGAACGCAGAACTGTAGCAATGGACAGGACAAAGAATAGTGTTCCAAACCTCCAATCCTTTTTCACCATCAAGTCCTCCCCTGGGAGCCTGGCCTGGTTTTTCTTAATTCTGTCACACTGTGGTTGGACCCAGGGCCTCATGCTTGGTACACAGACATCCTATCACTGAGCCATAACCTATTTACTCTCTCAGCCTTGAGTCAGGAGCTCAGAATGTTTCCCACGCTGGCCTGAAATAAATGCTCCTCTATCCTCAGCCTTCTAGTCTCTGGACTTGCATCTCTCTGACAGCCTTTCAGGTGTGTATGAGCACACATGCTTATGGGTGGACACATCCTGTATGTGCACGTAGAGGCCAGAGGCAGACACTGAGATTCTTCCTCTATTGCTCTCTCCACATTACATTATTGTTGCTGTCGTCTTCGTCGTCGTCGTTGTCATCATCATCATCATCACATTGCTTCCACTAAATCTAAGCTCACTGCTTGCCTAGCCAGTGAGCTCTGGGATCAGCCTGTCTCTACAGCACAGGAGTTACTGTCATGTGTGTATGGCCAGGCCTGACTTTCACATGGATGCTGGATATAGCTCAGCCCCACCCCCTTGTCCTTGCCCACTGCACCATCTCCCCAACTCTAGGCTAGTGTTTTGTTTTGTTTTGTTTTTACCTCGGAATCTGCATGTTAGGCTGCTGCTATGGCTTAGCATGTTGCCTGTTCATCATTCGGACACATCACAGTCAATCCTCTCTGCTCCTGAGAGATATCTTGATTGCGTCTAGATTGGTTGGGGAAAGTTATGAAACTGTTGTCAAAATCCTTTTTTCCCTCAATATGGTCATAGGCTTTCACCTCTGTCAGGTAAATACCTTGGACTGTAATGTCTAGACTAGGAGGCTGTATTTAGTTTGTCTTCCTTAGTGGTCATGTCCCCTGCCTTCCCTCACCAGCCTGTTTCATGCTCACCTTGTATGTTTAGCTGGTTTTAGACATCTTACCTCACACCGGGTGCCTGGTACTGTCTTTCTTTACTTCTTTCTTCTATTTTCCTCCCAGCCTGGGGCCACCTCTTCCTCCTCCAAGCAATGTCTTTTGTAGAGCAGACTATCCTATGAAGAGATCTAGCATTTAGGGAGTGGGGTGATTTTTGTGGGTTGACTCTTGAGGACTCATTTCTAAAGTCTAGGCGTTTTTAGTTTTACATACACTCTAACATCCATTCAGATGGTTTTGGTTTGGAAACAGCATTTACTCCTTTAGTCTAGGTTGCCCTGGAACACAATGTGTAGTCCGGGCTGGCCTCTGTCTGATGACACTGCTCCTGGTGCAGTTGCTCAAGTGTTAGAATTACAGGTGTGAGCCACTATCCCTAAAGCAGCCCCTCTCATAACTTCGTTTTTAAATTTAAAAATTAACCTTTATTTTAGTTTATGTGTGTGGGTGTTTTGCTTGTGTGTATGTCTGTGCACTAAATGTGCACCATGCCTACAGGGTTCAGAAGAGGTGTTGGGTCCCCTAGAACTAAAGTTATAAAGGATCGGGAACCACATGCATGTGCCAGGAACTGAACCTTTAGGTCCCTTGAGGAAGCAACAGGTGCTCTTAACCCCCCAGCCATCTTTCCAGCCCTGCTCCCAATATGATAACGTTTGTGCAAGAAGAAAACTAAGAGGATGTGGTACAACGAGCTGTGCCATGTTGCCTGTCTCCCTTTGCTCAGAGAACTGCACACAAGGCTCCTCCTGGCTTCTAGTTGGCTCTGCCCGTCAGTCAGCTTGTCTCTAATCAACACCACTGCTTCGGCTCCTATTTCTGTCCAGTTTCTCTGTTTGATTATTCTGTTTTCTCTCCGCTTTGTCTACATGATTCTTTTTCGGTCCTGTCTGATTTTTTTTTCTGTCTTGTTTCTATGTTTGGTTCTTGTTTTTTCTTCTTCATCCTTCTGTCCTTCCCCTGTTTCCTCAGCCTTCTGTTGCAGTGGCTCTGTTTCCTGTCCACTGCATTACATCTTAGAGCAATGGTAATAAGGGCTGCGTAAAGTCTTTGAACATTCACCCTTGGCGCCCTGCGTCTCCTGGTCTGGAATGTCACCTGTCCTTTCCCCTGCAGTTGAGCCTTTCCAGATTCTCTATAGGTCATTTAATTTTGGATTGTAAACCTGGCTTTCCAAATAGGGGCTTTAGCTTCTGTGAGGCATCTGTGCAACTGGTCGTCTCCTGGTTCAGGCACCAAGCAGGCAAAGGGAAAACAGAAAAACAAAGGCACAACCTGCTCTCTCAGTCCCCAGCCCTGCCTCTGAGGTCTGTGTCTTCAGTGCTGGTACTGCTCCATTCAAGATTTCCCAAGACTGGAGCATCAGACAGAAGCACACAGAGAGCAGAAGGACATTCGCTCCCTACCGGAGCCATCTCTATCTCCTGGACCACAAAGAGGTGGCTTCTCCTGAAGCTCTGTGTCTGCTCCTGACGGTTATGTATGGGTTTTAGATAGTTTTTGAGTATTGGTCAGGGAATATCAGAGAAAAGGGGAGACCTACGACCAGGTCAGAGTACTTTTGTGTGTGACTGTGCAGTATGTGACACATAGCTGCGCCCAGCAGGAGAGATGCTTCAGTCTGTGAGGCCCCCTCACTGCCTCGTAGTGCTTTGTGTGTGCATTTCCTCATGCTTCCTCTAATTACTTCAAACTTTATCTCACCAGCATTCCTGCTGGACACAGCCTCACACAGGCCTGCTGTAGCCTTGTGTGGGAACTCAAGAGCTGGACAACCGGCCATCTGTGCTCTGCAGCCTTCATCGGGTCGTGTGCCATCAGGCTGTGCGCCGATTGTACCCTGACGTGATATGCCACAGCCTTACCCACAGCAGGCATCAGCCTGTCTGACTTACCAAAGAAGCAAGAAGGACCTGGGGCTCTGTTACAGGCATATTTCCCCCCACATTATCCCCAAGCTTCTGTTTCTTTCCCTATATCCATTGGCCCCTAGTCTTCGGTAAACGGCCCACTTGACCCATTTCTCTGCTGGAGTTGCTGCTTCTCCAGACTTGTTCCTATATCCTGTAACCCACCTGTATTAGTTCCTTCTCTCTTCAGAAACCTGACAAAATCAGCTTGAGGAAGGAAGGGATTTAGTAAGTCTCACAGTTCAAGGGAGACAGTTCACTGTGGCAGAAAAGACCCACGAGGCAGGAGTGTGACGCAGCTAGCCAGTCACATCACCACCCACCACAAGGAAGCAGAGCCCAGTGCTGGTGCTCAGTGCGCCCTCTAATTTAGATCAATCTGGGATTCCCCAGTCCTCAGGATGGTGCCACCCCTATTCAAGGTGGGTCCTTCTTCCTCTATTAAACCTTTCTGGATTCATCCTCACAGACACACCCTGATGTGTGTTTCCATGGTGATTCCAAGTCAAGTTGGCAGTGAAGAACCATTTTCAGCCTCAGAGCTGCTGTTCCTTCACTCCATCCATGTATCTGCCAGCAACCACATACCCAGTGGCAGTGATATTTCTCAGGATGTTGGGTTGCTGAATTTTGGTTTTGGTTTGGGTTTTATTTGCCATAGATTTTCATTCTGAGGAAGCCATGTAGCTCAGGCTGTCTGAAACGTTTGTTCATCCTCCTGCCTCAACCTCTTGAGTACAGAACAGTTTATGCTTTTGAAGTTTGCTCCGTACATGCACAGGTGGCATGAGGTAGACTTCTGCTACCCTGGAAGCTATTATCCTTAGCCTGTGCTTGCTTTAGTGTTGCATTATGGGAGAAGCAGCCAATTTGGCTTTCTGAGCATGTGGACAGCCCTTCAATCCTTCTAAAGGGACACTGAAATGATTCCTGTCTCCATTGCTTTTGCCTTTCTGCTTGGAAGTTAGCATTCACATTTTGGGGCAGCCATAAATGTCACTGTACTCTCTCCCAGTTGACATCTCCTCTGCCCAAAGCTGTGTTGTTTCGGGAGGGAGGAAGTGTCTCTTCCTTTCTAGCCATTTTCAAGACCTTGCATTCTTCACATTGCTTTCTGTTACTTGGTGTATATATATCGCTCTCTTTGTGATTATGGACTTGTGTGTTTCTTCTGTTTTGGAGAGTTTCTCAGGATTTCATCTCGTTCTCTTTAGCCCTTTCTGGTGAGCTAATGTCTGTCCTGTCTAATGGTCCACGCATGGCTGTTTGACAGCTGTTCTGTTCGTTGTGCTATCTCAGGTTTGTGGGAGCCGAAATCCGCTGAGACAGCTCTCCTGTGAGGCTACTGACCTTCTGTCTCTAAGAGGCTGGCAGGCATGTGTGCTTTAACCAGTTGTCCATATGAAGAAAATACATCGTGGGAGCACCTCACCGCAAGGCAGCTCTGTTCGCCTCTTGGAAATGGGTGGATGCTTCTCATTCCCCCTCCTTTCCCCTTCCCTCTTGAGGTGACTGGTGACTACAGCCAGCAGACCCAGAGAAGGGCAGTGAGTCAAGACCAACCAAGGGTCATGGAGACCTCAGGCAGTGAGTGAGTGCAACAAGAAACAGACTTCTCTGAGCTAGGCTTCAGGGAGAAGCACATTTAACTGGGGCAGGGATAGAAGAGCAAAGGCTTTTTAAACCTTTGGCGATAAGTAGGGACTACTGGGTGGATGTATTAAACCTTTGGAGTGCAAAGGGGCTATTAAGGTGGGGGTATAGCACTGGTTGGGGCTGGGATACTGAGGATGCCTCATTTACATTAGGAGGAACTCCATGTGCTCGCTGGACCTGACCTTATAAGAAGAGAGGAAGTTTAACCTGGCTACGACTACACGACCTCCTCTGGTATGAGCAAAGATGGTGGGCACAGGACTAAGGCAGGGGAGGGAGTTGTCCCACTTTCTACCGATCTTGAGACAAGATCTCTGGGGTTGGACAGGACTTGACCACATTCCTGCTCTAGACCAGTTTCTCTGGTCCCATGGGTCCCCGGCCCCACAGGTGCTGCTATCTTGAGGAGCCTTTGGAGTTAGCCTGGTGTAGCCTGTGGGAGCCAGAGCCTGTCTACCAACCCCAGCACCACGATCTCATCAGTCCTCAGTGATCCCGGATATCTCAATGCCTTCCCTCCCCTTCTTGTACTAGCTCATGGTTTAAGGGCTCCTAACCATTTTTTAAGCCTCCGCTTTGGGGACATGGGAGTTTTTGGTAATATCTGGGCATCTGATATGACTTAGCACCTCCAGCCTGGACAGTCACTCAATACATAGGAAGCTGTGTGCCCTTGAAGAGCCATACCCAAGTCACTGGCTAGGTCTACATTCAATTTCTCATCACTGTCTGGTGGCTTTGATCCAAGAACACCCTGAGTCTACCCTGGCAGCCAGCACAGTATTCTAATGCCACTGTGAGAGGCAATGGCACTGGGCATAACCGAAGGACCTAGATGGGCTTGGAAAAGGTGAGTTTGCCAGAGAGAATGGGTATCCCAGGGGAACCACACAACAGCAGAGAAGCAGCCAAACAATGTGGGAAGGGTGTCCTCAGAAGTCTGGAAGACCCACCGAGGCCTAGATGTCAGCTAATCAAAGGTCCTGGTTAAATATGAAAGGTTCAGTGGCCACAAGAGAGCAGTAGGTGATTAAGCAGGTTCACATAAGACCTACTTGAGGGCAGGATAAATGAGGCAGGCAATAGGCCAAGTGGACATGTGGGGCAGCCTGTCCTGGCTGAGGGCAAATGGAGCTTGGGAATGGGGCTGCTGAGGTAGCTCCGGGGTCTTAAACTCTTCTTGAGTATGGCAGCACCTGCACTGACGGCCCTTGCTCTTGCTGACCATTGGAACACTATGTAACGTCTGGAGCTCTGAGTCGAGCCCTTCCCACCAGATAGGCTATGGAGTTAAGATTAAGCAGAGAAGCAGTCCTGGCCTGTTGCACATGTCTTGTGAGAGGCCAGAGATATACTCTGAGGCATTTAATAAAGATAGGACTCAACAAAGACAAAAATAAGAACAATCACAGGCGCAGCTAGTCTTGTACATAGTAAGATAGCTCTACGGCGTCATTCCAACAGTTCAGGTAGAAGTTTCTGGTCCTGGAGTCCGTGTCATGGCGGAGGGCCTCCAAACCTGCAAGCAGAGACCACATTGTCCCACCAGGAGCTCACTGAAGAACTCGGGGCCCCAGTGAACCCACAGTCTGGAGGGAAAAGTGAGCCCCACCACCCCCCTGGAAAGGCATCTCCCCGCCAGAAAGCTCCTTCAAGTGTCAGGTAAAACAGGTCCCAGCCACCAGAAGGTACAAAGGCTCTGCATGCTCACATTTCTTAAGGGAGATCACATCATTCTTTCTCAAGTACAGGCATAGGTCATTGAAATAGTCCTGAAGCAATGCCCCTGGGGTAGTCAAGGAAGTGGTTAGCAGTGGCAATCCTTGTCCGCTGAAAGAGAGCACTGGCCAGCAGAGGCATCCAATCCTCTCACTGGCTAGATCTACTGTGTCCCTGCAATGGACCCAGGACCGTCCACTGTGGCAGCCGAGGCAGGGGAATACCAAGGGTGGGGGTTGAGGCTGCTGGGTCAGTACTTACCGATGAACTTCATGGCTGCCAGCTTCACTGTCGTGTGGGAACTGTCCAGACACATCAAGGCCTGACTGAGGAACTGCTGGTAGTTGCCGACATTGCTTTCCAGCTGAGGAGGGAAGAAGAGAGGGCCTGTGACCATATGGAAGGTCTGTGTGCTACCTCACTTCAGGGACAAAGCTTTCCTGAGGGACCCCTAAGCGCCGAATTCCACTTACAGTACCGAGAGCCTGAAAGAGAGGAGGGCAGGCATCTGAGTCCCCTAGCAGATGTGGAAGGGTAGCTGGTGCTGATGGCCCAGTTCCTCCATTTGATCCAATGAGGGGAGGCCATGCCCAGGATCTGGGAGCTCCCACATTTGTAGCCCTTCCCAACATCTCTCTGGAGACCCTCCAGCATGCTTGTCCATCCTTGCCTGATTGTCATCTCACCACAGACCAAAAGCTCTATGTTCCACACTCCCAAGTCCCCAGGGTCCCCTGCAAGGCCCGTGTCATGGAGAGGAGAGGCAGACTCATCACCAGCAACTTCCACATCCTGCTCTTCTCTGCTGCTGAGAGAGCAGTTGCCTCCGGGGTTCTCTAGTGCTTACCTTAAGGTGCTGCTACCATGCACTGCAGACACGACACAAGTGCCTGTGTCACATAGAGGCTCTGCTGCTCCGCGCCCTTCAATGGCATTTCCATTTCTAACTGCCCAGATTCCTGTCCTCCCTGCCATAAACCTTTCCTGTTTCGTGGGCCCTAACTGTACCTGATACTTAAAGTTAGGGCCATGTGAAACAGCTGGAGGCTGCAGTCCTGGGTTTCTCAAGGGCCATGCTTCTATTGTCACTGTCATCAAGGTGCCGCATGGTGCACTGCATGGGACGGGTAAGCAGACTTGGGAGTTCAGTGTCCCCACCCTGTCTAAAGATCACCTGGAGGTCTTTGCAGCCACAGTTCTAGGCTTGTCCCTAGTGGCTGAACCAGAATCCATTGAAGCCTGAAGACTGAGGACAGGCCTGTCCTGCCTTGCCCATGTGACCTTGGTCCTATTTGAGAGTCTGGAATTATGCCCCTGACAGCCTAGACCCAGGAGGGCATAAGAACCTGGGGCCAAAGGTTAAACTGGTGGCTAGACACCAAGGGGTGCCATTTACTGGCCTCCTACTCCTGGGCCCTGCAATGTACAGACTCAGAGGCTCAGGTGTGTCTGCCTTAGATAAGCTCTGGAACCCCAGGGGGCACTGTGTCCACAGAGGCCCTACTAGGGTGGCCTTGAGCACAGTCTAGGCACATGGTGGAGACTCCCTTCCCTCCTGGACAGTGTATTTCAGAGAATGAGCTTCATTGTGAAGAGGGAAATGTTCCTCACAGAAGCCCAGTAATTAAACTCCCTCCCTCAGGACCACCTCTCCTCCCCATACACTACCCTCAGAGAGGTCTGGGGTGACTGCACAGCCATCACAGCTCTCTGGTCTCAGGCCCTTCCCTGGAAAGGTGCTCAGGCCTTACCATGTAGACAAAAATGTCATTTGCAGCGCCCAGCCCTTGACCCCACGCCAGCTTGCCGAACAGCTCCTTCCGGAACTCCCACTTTAGCAAGATAGCACAGCGCAGGAATGTGAACTTGGCCTTCTGTAAGTGGGGAACAGAGTGAGTGTCTCTGCTCCCACTCATCATCATCCCTCTCATCTCCGAGAGATCTCAAGGAGAGATCTCTGCAGCAGTGTTACCCCTGTCAGGGTGCTGACACTGACAGGGAAAGGTATCACCAGAGGAAGGGGTAACTCACACCCAACGCAGGCTATCCTGTTCTAATTCACATAGGACTTCCAGAAACGTCCTAGGCCTCTTTCTGAGAAACCAGCTTAGAGTACCAGTCTTAGAGGGGTGAAGCTTTGTCTAGGTTTGGGAAGGGACCTGACTTCCCACAGTGGATATGAGCCTGTGCCACGGTTTAGTTGTTAAATATGAAGCCTTACTCTCAGAAGCCTAGAGGCCAGGCTTGACCTGTGGGTAGCAAATAGAGACTGGCCTAGCCCTAGGGAGAACCAGAGGTGGAGGATGGTTCCAGGAACTCAGGGTGCCTTAAAAGGCATGGCCTATAAAACGCAAAGTCCTTGTGACATGGCTACTGTTTCAGGGCCACCCCAGGGAGAG
This sequence comes from Rattus norvegicus, assembly GCF_021556685.1. Lineage (NCBI taxonomy): Eukaryota > Metazoa > Chordata > Mammalia > Rodentia > Muridae > Rattus > Rattus norvegicus. The sequence continues at coordinate 116,071,463 of NC_141540.1, forward strand.
TTGCGCGAAGTTCCTCTGAGGGGGTTGTGCCACTAGGCAGGCAGGATACAAGTAGGGACTCCAGTGCAGCACATGGTCACACCGCTGGCCAGGAGTTTGGGGGGGGTTGTCCTGGTGCTGTTCATATTCTGATGTTAATTCTGCTTCCTCAAGAGAGGTTGCCCCCAAAGAGCACTCAGGGGATCTCATGTGAACCTCCTCCCCATTTTAACTGGTCAATAAAGGCTGGAGCCTCTGATTGGGCAGTCGGGGGAAAGGTGGGACTGGAGGTTTGAGAGTGGGAGCAGGTGGAGAGGGGAAGAGGATGAGAGGGGAAGGAGAAAGGAGTGAAGAAGAGGAAGAAGCCACGATGGACCTGAACCACATGGCCAGGAGAAACCACAAGTAGCAAGGGGTCTTACAGCGGGGGAATAAGTTAGTGTGGTGTTAGACCTGCCCAACCTAAGCATAAAGCTTATAATTATAACTGGATTGTGGTTTATTATATGGAATTATTGGGGTTGGAAATTCCAGCAACAGGGAGGGAGGAAAGTAGAGGTAGAAAGTTCCTGAGTGCTGGATTTCTGCAGCTGATTTTAGATGGTGGCGTGGAGGTCTTCAGACGGAAGAGGCTGCCCAAGGGCCTGATGGGAAGGGAGTGATGAATCTGAAGCAGGTGGTTGAGGAAACACCACCAAGATGGAGCCCATGCCTTTTCTCTGGCTGCTGCGGTGGCCTACAAACCCAGCCCCAGCCCTCTCTGTTGCCTAGGTGGCCTCTCCTGAACAGTCTCAGAGAGCTGAACCCTCAAGTCCTATTCTCCTTCAGCCTGGCTCTCCTAGCTGCCCCAGCTGAACTGGGCTACACTCACCATGGCTACTTCTTGGCAGGGATCAGCCATATTTAAGAGGAGGGGTACTGCAGCCTGAGAAGCCAGGTCCTTGAGGCTCTGCTGAAGCTTCTTGCCACCATAGTGGATGACATCTCCAAACAGGAAGATGGCACCTTCCCGAACCGTTGCTCTTTCCTGGGGGGGAAGCAGGTCTCCTGCTCAGGCATGCCACAGGCCAGGCTTCTCCCCCCTCCCTCTCTTCCCATGACTTCTGGTTGCCTCACTTTGGTCCTGTGCTGTCCTTGTCCCTAACCCCAGAAGCCAATGGCCGTTCAGTCCCTGATTCCTGCTGACTTCTGTCCCAGGGCCTTCTCACTTTCCCATTCCTTGGCTTCCTTCATCCTCTGGTGAACGTCTTGGATTTGTTTGTTCTTCCTAGCTTCTCGCCTCTGGGTTTCTCTGCAAGTCTCTGGAGGTGACAGCAGCCATACCTCCAGTCCTAAGCAGACCCGACTGTTAGATCTGTGACATTCTAGCTTAATGACCCTGGGTGAGGCTCTGTCCTCACACACTGTTTCATCGTTAACAACAGCACCCTTGTCCTTGGGTTGAGGGGAGTGCAGAACCCAACACCTAAAGAGTGCCTGCTAATGTCATAATTTCTCCTAACACTACCTCTGTCAGGACTCAGCCTCCCCTCTGTGAAAGACATGCCCAATCTGGGTCTACTCCCTCCTCAATTCCAGATGTGCAGTGCCCTGCCTGCCTACCTATCCCAAGAGGGGCTCATCCTAGCACCCATCTCTCTGGTTCTAATCCATCTCAGAGGCCCCTTGTGGTGGTCTCCCTATGACTGTCCACGCCAAGTTCAAACCTTCCTCACTCCCAACCTCAACCTCCTGAAATCACTGGGTCTTATTCCACAATATGAGGAGTTCATGTGGCTTTTAAATGGAGTCATTGGTCTTGATGGCCTGGGAGGCAGAATCCTGAGCACAGGCCTTCACAAACTTCAAATTTTTATTCTCAGGTGGTTCTGGGGATGGAGCTGAGGAGGACAGGTACTAGTTTCTGCTTGCTATCTGCAGCCCTGCTTTGTCCTGTCCTGCCACCCCAACTCCCTGCCCAGCTCACATCTGTGAACAGGCTGAGAAGATGCTGGGCAATCTTGAGGCTGACAATTCCGATGCCCTGGACACCTAGACAGTGCAGGAGGTGGCCCAGGATCTTCATCAGGCCTGCAGGGTCCTGGAACTCAGGCTGTAGAAAGTTGTCCAACAGCTCCATCAACCTACTTCTTAGCAGAGTTGCCTGCAGGGAGACCACCATCCTCTAGTAGGGCCCTTGACCAGTGTCTGCCAGCTGTCCCAGTGAAGTAGCAGGTCATAGCTTTGTGCAGCTACTGGCCTTCTCAGAAGGTATTATCTGCCCATCTCTGAGTCAGTCCAGGTCGGGCAGAGGTCTGAGTGCTGAAGCTAGCTGTTCCCAAATCCATCCCCTACCTCCTCTACAGGATGGACAGGAAAACAGACAAAACCATATTAGGTGTCTGGAATAGGCCAAATCTGCAGCTGCATTCCAGCCCATCATGAGGACTATCTCAGAGCAGGACTGCTCTGGGAGGTTCAAAAGGGTAGGATATTGGGTACCTGACAGGAGTTATCATACGAAGCAATTAAGTAAGGCCAACCAGACCTGATGGCCTCTCTACCACCCTTCCAGACACTGCCTTTGTGCTTAGCCCTCTCTGTGATCCTCCTGAGATGGCAGGAGGTTTAGTTCTTGATTTCCTTCCCCCTCACCTTTTTAGGGCGCATCAGAGTGCTGCTCAGGCCCTTCAGGCTCATAGCTCGCACCATCTGGTTGCGGCTGGAAAGGCCCAGGTTCAGGGAGTTGTACATGGTCTTCCAAGACACATAATGGGAGGCATCTGGGCTGTTGAGAAACTGGGCAGGGGTCGGCACCATCAGCCCACCTGCTAACCCCAGCTGGCAAGGAAGTGGTCTGCCCCATGCTATGAGGATGAAGTTAGACCTAAAGAATCACATCTACCAGCAAGCAGAGCTGACGCACAAGGGCCAGATGTATATGCTTTATATATCAGAAACCCTGGAAGGGAAGCCCACCTGGGTGGGTAGGGGACAGGCTGACCTCAATGATGATGCAGATGCCCACAATGTTGTCTCGTTCTTCATTGCTCTTCAGGGAGATGAGAGCCTGCCCCATGACAGCCTTGATCTCGCAGTTATAATGAGCCATGGCCCTATCGCATGCAAGAGGTAGGCACAGAGTCCCAGAGGGCTCCATTCACCAGCTAGCCCTTCACACTGGCCAGATTTCTGATTCTGGAGTGCAGGATCCAGGTTAGGGTGAGTGGGCTGGGCTGCCATTCTACTCTCTCTCAGGCAGAGGGTGCCCAAGCTGAAGGCTCACCTGGCCAAAAGGGTCACTCCCCTTGGAAAAGTTTCCAACTGCCCAAAGAGTTCCCAGCCCTGGATCAGCTTCACATCAGCAAACACTTCCCAGTATTCGTTGGTCCAGAAGAGGCCCTTGAGTGCTTCCATGCAGATCCTAGGCAAGGTGGAATAAAACAGGTGCCTGAAACTTGTCAGCTGCCACGTACTAGACTTCTCTTGCTCAAGAGTCTCTCTATTAGAAAGTTTGGGAACTCTGTCCCAACCCTATCCCACCTCCACTCAAAAATCCTTCCCTTCATGGCTCCATAGCATCAGCATGGCTCGGCGAGTGCAAGGGAGGTCCCAGAGATATCTCTGTTCACCTGCAGGGCCCAAGGGGCTTAGAGCCGAGATCGTCTTCCTGGTAGTCAAACATGCCTTGCACTAGGCCCATCTCCAGCAGGTAGTAGAGCTCTGTGAGGAGGCCCAGAAGGATCCCTGAAAAAGCCCAGCAGACTGTGTCCCTGTACTCCTTGGTGTAGAGGAGCTCATAAATGGTGCCTAGAGCCTGTGGTGGGTGGTAAGAGAGGAGCCCTTGAGCAGAACAGAGACAACAGCCACAAAGCCACTCTAGTCTGGTCCTTGCTGCCTTTATCTGGCCTCCCATGAAGACCCCTTCAATAAATCTCCAAAGATCCTACACTAGTTCTGAGGCTCAACCAAGAAGGACCCCCTGTGGTCTCTGGGGCTGGGCCCTGAGGTCCAGGCTTTGCTCAGCCTGGCTTCCATATTCTTGATTCTATTTTTCTTGGCTGGGCCCCACCTTATGATGAGCTACACCTCTCCAAGTGCCCATCCTGTGGGAAGGTCCTTCTCAGATCTTCCATGGTGAAGGCCTCTCCTGGCCCCAAGTTTCTGATGGTTGGTTCCATCTGGCCCTATTTCTTTGGAATTGGGCTGTGTTTGGCCTGAGAATTCCGGCTCTTTCTCTAAACCATCCCCCAGCCAGTCCTATGGTGTTGTGCCCACTGTTCTACTTTGTCCTCCCCTGAATGTAAGAGTCTCTTTTCATGGGGCAGAGATAATGGGTCATTGCCAAGTAAGGTCCTTCTAAAGCTTAGGGAAATCCAGATGCCAGCCTCAACTCTCAATCAGTGCTGGCTATCTCACTTCCCACCCCTGCCCTGCCTTCTCTGTCAGGAATCCCTCTGCCTTCCCTAGATCCTGGTGGCCTTTCATCACCCCACCATCTCTCTTCATTGTTCCTATTCCCACAGCCAACCGTGGCCCAGGGCACAGTCTCTGAGTCATGTCAGGAAAGGCAAAGCTCTCTCCTACTTTCACTGTGGAACTTTCAGTTCTGTTATGGTCTATGATGAGGCATCCGTATAGAGTGGCAGCAGGAGTCTGTAGTCAATTGGCTGGCCCATCGATGAGTACCTCAGACACCTACCTACTGAAGCCATGCCTACCGGGTGAGAGGCTCACCAAGTGCAGGTAAAATGTGTTGCCCACCTCTACAAATGATCACAGACCATGATGAAGGTCTGAGAGTGGGACCCTTGGAGGCAGCACGGTGCCTGCCCCTCCTACCCCAGGAGCTGAAGCCCTGGGTACTGCTGCTGCCACTGGGGGACCATGCTGGTGGCATGTAGCACAGGGTGCTGCTCACCATCAGGGAGACCAGCCGGGCCCGATATGTGGACTGGAGGAGACTCCTTGGCGGCCGCAGCCTCAGCCTTATGTAAAGTAGGGTTATAACTTCACGAGCCACGTGGTAGTTGGCGGCCAGAGCCTTCCACAGTGGTAGGATCCACCTGATGAGACAGGGACCAGGCCACCACTGGGAACACAGGACACAACACTGCTGAGAGACCTCTTATGAATGCTGGCCATCAGAAGGATGTGGGAAAGTGAGTCGTGGGGGTGGGTAGTAAGTGAGAGGCCCTGAGGTCTATATTCTGTGATGCTTTGCTTGATATCTACACGAGTCCCAGCAAATAGCTTCCCTAAAGCCCATCTTTTTTCTTAGAAGTAGGGGCAAGCCCTCACCCACCACCACTTAGATAGTCTGAAGAGGGAAGCTAACAGAGCCAGAAACCACTCCAGGCAGAGCTCATGAGTACCCAGTTGCTCCCTATCAATCAAAGGCTGTGTGTTCAGAGATCAGCCAGTGTGCCTGTTATGTCCCGCCTTGCCAACTATATACATATATTCATGAGGCGCTTAGCATAAGGCTGGCCACCTAAGGACTGACAGGCTTATGGTTATGCTGCTGCTGCCAGCAGCTCCTAGCCATGTTCTGAATTAGTGAGGCTTCATTGTCAACAGACTGCCTCCTGAAAGACTATCTAGTGTGACAGTTGGATCAAAACTCACTGGGGTCCTGGGGCAACGGGGTACCTGTGGATAGGTAGAAGGGTGTCTTGGTGTATCTTCATAGCCTTTGGCTGGTCTGGGGGCTCTGCATATAGGTCAGCCTCTGGTGACCGTGAAACTGAGATTGTTTCTACACCGATGTCCCTCCTGGGACTGCTAGAACCCTGTTTAATCCCCAAACTCCTTTAGAGCCCCTCTGGCCAGAGTCCAGAGTCAAGAAAGAGACAGAACCCTCGAATGCCTTTTCTTGCCTAGTGTGTTAAGTAAACTATGGCCCAGGAAGGTGGACCACCACATGCCTGGATGAGGACTACATTGGGGTGCCTGGGTCAAGGGAAGATAAATATATATATGTATACACACACACACACACACACACACACACACACACACACACACACACATACCTCTCTGAGGGCTGACATAGGGATAAGATCACCTCCACCACCTCCTGGATATGCTGGATCCCCAGAGCCAACGTGGCCTGACTTATGGTCTGCTGCACATTTTTGAGGTGGATGTTTGGCAGCTCCTGGAACAGACCTTGCAAGAGCTCAGCTACCTGCAAGGTGGAATGCAGCTTCAGACAGGGCAAAGCCTTCTGAGTTCCTGGTAGGACTTAGCTTTACAGCTCAGTTCCCCCATCTCCATCCCTGTCTTCAGGAAGGCAGGGTGAACAAGGCAAGAGGTGCATTGTGGTGGACCCTGTAAGAGGACCCACGTGGATGGGACCTGGCAGTCCCTAAGAGTGAGTCTTCAATTTAGTTGGTGAAGCCAAACTGGAGGGCAGCTAGATCTGCCCTCTCCCACAAGCCACCTGTGAGGCTGCAGAAGGAGGGCCGAGAATCTGCTGGACAAAAGCAGCTGCTAACCAGAAGTCCATTGGGACCCCACTCATAGGCTACTAGGGTCATCACTCCTTGTCTCTGTGATTACGGGTGAATGAGAGGGTGTGTCGCACGCTCGCACACACAGTCAGAAGGGAGCCACAGTCACCACCCTCACCTGCTCCTTCCTGAAGCCAGGCTCCACACAGATCATTAGCAGGAGCTTGGCAGCAAGGTCACAGCGAAGGTGGTTACAAGTGCTTAGATTGTGCACCAGCGTAAGGATCAGTTGTGTGTGCTGTGCCACTGTCAGGTCTTCCTTGAAAACCTGTGTAAAGGCAAAGCAGGGAGAGGGAATCTCTGGTCAGCAGTGGCTCAGGCCAGGAAGGGGGTCCAGCCTCTTACCATGGAGGGAATGAACATCACTATGGACAAAGACTTGCAGGACTCCAAAGGCCCCATCCTACCCTCGCCCCAGGCTGCTATGAACTGTATAGTTCCTCCTTCTTGTGGCCATTGCTGGGTGGCTGTAAGGGTGCCTTCCATAAGCTCACGGCTGCCTATTCCCTGAAGACTTTCTCAGGGGAATAATGGTGGTGAACAGCCTTGTAAGGAGTCCCAGTATCCAGTTCCTGCTGAACTGGAATGGTGACCAACTCCTGCCCAGATCTAGCCTTCCTCTGCCTTGCTTTACTATCCAACTGCCTTGGAACGACAGGATCCAATCTGTTTTCTCATAGGCAAGGGCCACTAGGACAACAGATTCAGCCTAGTGCATGGCCCAGGAGACACCAGGTGCTGGGAAGTGTCACTGCCTCTGACCCAGCCAGTCTCAGGAGCAGCTGGATCCAGACCCAAGTGACCCTCACTTGGAGGCTCAGGAGGATGGATGACTGACCCAGGGTTACCCAGTCATTAAGCTTAAACACAACCCCAGCCCTGATCTTCTCTATCCAAAGTAATAGGCAGGCCGAGCCTGGGAAAAATGCAGGAAGGGTATGTCATGAAAGGCCAGGGAAGGAGTTTCTCAAGCTTACGCAGGATGGAGGGGCAGTGCTAAGTGTGTCCCCAGAAGAACAGGATAGGCTGGCTTCTCTTGTCCCCAGAGGGAGATACAAGTGAGAACCTTTGCCCCGTGGGTTTAAAGGTCCTATCTGCTGGGAGAGAAGGTACAGACAGAACTTCCCTGAAAAGAGCAGAAGTCCGTCCTGTCCTGGTTCTGCCCAACCTACTTGCCTGCACAGGTCCCTGGGAACCTTTGGCCCCATCTACACAGGCCTGGGAGTGGGGAGGAAGAAACCATGTAACCACTGTGCACTGAGGGTAGCAGAGACCCGGGCATTGCCCGAGCGACCTCACCTTCACCAGGTAGTAGAGCTTCATCTCCCACTCTCTAAACACGTTGCTTTCAAAGTGCTTCATCTTACTCCATTGCGCAGACTCCACCAACTTCCCTGTGGACAGCTGTGCTCAGGAGGGCTGCTACCCACCCCGCTCCCTCCCCCGCCCCCAACCCTGAACCCCTGCCAGTCCCACTCACCCTTCTGCTGGAAAACAAGCTCCATGAGGAGGTAGACACAAAAGTGAGAGTGCTGCTGTGTGATCTTGTCTTTCTCCCGCCACAGCAGGGTCAGCACGCCTATCTGGTGACCCAGCATGGATGGCACGGCCTCTTTCTGGGGAGAGTGGAGCAGTAAGCAAAGCCAGGTCTGGCTTCTGTGTGCGGCTTCTTCCTGTTTTCAGCATCCTTGGGACACACACTGGCTAGGGTTTGAGAGGGGCTTCTGTCCCGCCCTCCTTGGCAGAGCACTTCACCTCTCTGACCTGTCTTCTCCTCGGGACAAGGCATTTCTGTTTTTAACAATAAAAGGCTGAGTAGGCCCATCACTTCCTTCAGACATCTGTGTGCAGGTGTGCCTGTGAGATGTGTGCCTGCAGCCTTATGTTTGTGTGTGTGCGCGCGCGTGTGCGCTCATGCACAAGAACGCACACGCATGTACTAGTATGCACATATGCACGCAGGCTTGCCAGTACATACATATGTACCTGCATGATGGTATGTGCATGTGTTTGTGCCTGTATGTATACATGCATGACTATGTGGATATGTGTACACATGTGTGTGTACATATGTGCACACATGCCTGTATATGTGTGTGCATGTGTTTGCCAGTGTATATCCACATATGTTGATGTGTGGGATTCCTTTCTCTTGGCTGCTTTAGGACTCTCCTGTCTCTCCCTGGTCTTTGATAATTTGGGCTGTGGTGTGTTCCCGTGTTTTCCTTTGAGCATGTCCTGCTTGGGATTTCTTGGTATTCCTCTCTGGAGATGTGTACTTTCTCAGCCAAACAAAGCAGTTTCTACCACGGCAGTGCCACCTCCTCCTCCCCACCCCCTCATTTCTCCTGGTACTCTGTTGCACTCCACATTGTTCCACACCCACTGGGCTTTTGTCATGTTCCTTGGGGCTTTCTTTTTCCTCTGTCCTGCTTCTTCTGTGGTGGCTGAGCTGCTGGTTAAGGGAACCAGTGGCTTTTCATCCCAGATATGTGCGCCTGTGCAGTTCTACAGTGTCCCTCCAACTCTTTGTGGTTACCACATGTGTCTCAGTACCATCCATGTCTCCTGCAGTTGTGTGTTCCTTTAACTTCCTGAACTCAAGCCACACACCGTGCTCTGTTCCCTCGGTTCCGTTTACCATAGGCAAAGTGGTGCAGAGCAGTAGTGACAGAGACCTCCTGTCAACCCCCACAGTGATGATAGGGAGGGCACGCGCTGTCTCCTCTGAGTGTCGGGCCTCTGAGATCCGGAGGGTCACGTGGTTGGAGCTTGACTTTGCTGAGTCTGTGGTGCCCAAGTAGGTTAGACCCAAACAGAAGCCATCTGAGGCGGGGCCATTCTACACTGGTGGTGTCTGCAGGTTTGGAAGTGGTCTGACGAGGATCGTGAAGCACTGGGGACAGGGCCTTAGAATGGGGACAGCCCTGATCTATAGTCTCTTTCTTCCTATGTGGTCCGTACTGCTGTCCTCTCAAAGTGAAGCTTCTGCTCCAGGCTTGGCGAATGATAGACCAAAACAGCCTGCTTACTGTCAGCTTAGGACTTTTTGTATCATTGGTGAATCCATTGCTCTGTGGAGCCTATTAGCAGATGCGTTTTTCTGAAGTCTACAGGCTGAGCAGCCATTTCGGTTGGCAGTAGATATCCAGGCTGAAGCCTGCGCTGAAGGACCTCCTGTGGCCTCTACTTGTATTGCGCACACCATTACCAACACAAGTCTCACTCAAGTCCTCTTAGAGGGGCTATTTCCATCTCCCCTGACAGTCTCTTTTCTTCTAGGGGCCTGAGCCCCCTGAGTGTGAGCACAGAACGGTGTACCTCTTTCTCCTCTCTGAAGGCCAGTCCTTAGCTCCTGAGTAGAATAGGCCTCGTTGCCCCAGCCAGCCCCAGACTGGATCCTCAAAGCCAGCCCCACAATACCCAACTCAGTTTCTGGTAAAGCTCTCATCCGCATCAAACCTCTGTCAGGTCTAACTGCTCCATGAGGACCTTAAAAGCCATTTCATTCACAATACTGAAGCTTTAATCTTGATTTCACTTCCAACAAATGGAAGAATAGCTCAGGATTCTCATGTGCCCCTCTAGCCACTGTTTCCCCTTAGTCTGCTCTGTTTAGATCCCTCTGCTCCCCTCCCTTCTTCTGACAGGGGACACTGGGTATTTTACCTCAAACGCCCCTACTGTCTGTTTCATATGAATCAGGACACTTAGTGACAAATGCAACAGTCACAGTCACAAAAATCTAATTCAACATCAGCATCATTATCTAATTCAGACTCTACACTCAACGTTCATCAGCTGTCCCAATATGGTGACACTTCACACACAACACTACACACACACACACACAGCACTACACGCACACACATACACACAGCACTACACACATGCACTACATACACACACATACACACACACACACCTATCAAACACAACACTACACACACAGCACTACACGCACACACATACACACAGCACTACACACATGCACTACATACACACACACATACACACACACACATACACACACACCTATCACACACAACACTACACACACACAGCACTACACGCACACACATACACACAGCACTACACACATGCACTACATACACACACACATACACATACACACAGCACTACACACATGCACTACATACACACACATACACACACATACACACACACACCTATCACACACAACACTACACACACACACAGCACTACATACACACACATATACACACAGCACTACATACACACACACATACACACAGCACTACACACATGCACACACACACACACAGAGAACTCTTCCTTCACACAACAATCCTCACACATGCCTTACATACAAGAGCTTGACAGATGCTTAAACACACGTGCACACACGTGCACGTGCGCACACACATACACACACATATTAAGAGAATCTAGTGTTCAGTTCCAACTCTAGTACAAAGCCACATTCTCTTTCTCTGATGGAGGCCTTAGTCTGTTTGCAGGAGACCCTTTCTTACAGAACCCCCACACCTTTTATCATTCATAAATTAAATTTCAGAATATTTAGAATATTGTACACAATAAAGTTTCAAATCAATAATATTGCAAAAACCAAACTACAGAATTTTTAGCAGTCTTTATGGCAATTTTTAAGATTGCAGTTACAGAGAGGTTACAATAAGTCAGCTCAAAATTCGATAGCTTTGGCAATTTGAATAGATGCTCATGTGCGTATCATCTTGAGGGTGATGATTGATAGAGCAGTTTATTTAGCTCACAGTTCTGGACACTAGCAGACCTGACATCAGGTAATGCCTTCTGGACTCTCTCACTGTGCGCTGGAAGGCACTTGGCACTGGTGCATGCCAGATCAGTGTGCAGAGACTTCCGGTCTCTCAAGGGATAACCAATTCCTGAGAGAGGCCAGTTTCAAGGGAAAGACATAATTCCCTGATGGAGCTCACCTCCCAACATCATCAATTTCCACACGTCCACCATTATACTCGACTTTCAGCTTCTCAGCTCTCTCTCTTCAGTTCACCCCTGTGAATGGCTGGCCGTGTGTTGCCATAGTGACTTGCCTGTTATTATTGCTGGACATCTACAGGGCTCTCAGCTCGGTTCCAGTATGAATAGAACCGTATAGGCATTCTTGCATAAGCCTCTTTATGGATATAAATGTTCACTCCTCTTTGGTAAATATCTAGGATCAGACCTATGCGGTTAGGGCATAAGTGTGTATTTAACTTTCAAAGAAACGGCTGGAAGTTCTCCCAGGAAGTTTTAACATCCTACACTCTCTATTCTATGTGAGACATTTCCGGGACTCCACACCTTGGCCAACACTTGCTGTTCCCAGTATTTAAATTTACTCTTCCAGTGGGTGGGTGGTGGGACCTCATGGTGGTTTTATTTGCATTTCCTTTCTGACCAGTTATGTGGGGGCACATTCATTTTCAGGGGTTCTGCAATGTCCCTTTTTATCTGCTGCCCATTTTAAGGGCTGGCTAGTTTCCGTTTTTTTTTATTTTTGTTTTTTTACTGAGTTATAGTTGATCACCTTTTGTGAGATACACACATTGCACACTTCTTGCCCATCTGTGTCTTGTGACTGCTGGGTGCACAATAGTTCTCATTTGATGAAATCGATTTGATCAATTTTGGTTTTGAGATGGGGTCTCCTATAGTTCAGTCCTCAAACCCAATTTGTAGCCAAGAATAACCTTGAACCTCTGATCTTCCTGCCTCCACCTTCTGAGTTCTGCAATGGCAAGAATTCACCATTACACCTGAGTCACGTGGTGTTGGGGCTCCAGCGTAGGACTTGGTGCGTCCTAAGTAAGTGCTCAGCTAACTGAGATACTTCATGCCAGCTTGTTCTATCTCATTGGTAGCTGCATGCTGCACAGCCAATCTGCCTGCTCTTCCTTTATGAGGAGGGCCTGACTTCTAGAGATCTGGAAGTTGTCAGCTTGAATTTAGTCATTCTATCCTCTTCTTTATTTCCCCCTTTTCCCCTCTTCCTCTCCCCTTCCTTCCTGACAGGATTTTACTATATAGCTCATGCTAGTCTCATACAATCCTCTGGTCCGTCTTCTGAGTGATGAGCTAACCACACCTGGCCCGTAAGAAGCCCTGTTATGTCTTCCTGTGGGGTAGGGTGGTAGCTGACGTCCACTGCCCTAGGGAACTTGGCTTGTCTCAGTCTTTCCCATCTAAGCCAGATGTCTCCATGTGAAGCAGCTGGAGCATGAGGGCACAGTGACAGGCTCTCTCTCTCTCTCTCTCTCTCTCTCTCTCTCTCTCTCTCTCTCTCTCTCTCTCTCTCTCAACTTCTCCATTCCCAGCTCTCAGATTAGCTGTTTCCAGGGCCGTTTGAGACATGGGTCCTCCGCACTGCAGCTTTCCTGACCAGACCCCCTACCCTCTCACTCTTCCAGACTCTGCCCTCTGTTGGGTCCCTGTTCTTGGCTTTGGGATGTCCTCAGGCCACCCTATTGAGCTATAACCACAGCCACAGACTGAATACTCCAAGAGTGCCTGTGGCAAAATCATGCCCCTCCATGATTCTGGATCATGGATACTGACCTCCATTCCCCCGTCAGGTGTTGCCCGTGGGTTTGAGATATAGGGAACTCACAGCAAGCTTCAAAGAATCCACCACATATTGCAGAAGCAGGTAGGTGGACTGGACCGCCCGGCTGCGCTCATGGATCTTGTCAGATTTCAGCCAGTGCTCTATGTGCTGGGATAAGTAGAGCAGAGCATAAGAACCTGGGCCCACAGACCCCATTGCAGCCAGCTCTAGATAAGCTCCAAGTAGGACTGGAAGGGAAGGGTAACAGCTACCCAGCCAGAGCACTGGCCTCCTTGCCTGTTCATCATGGCCTGGGGTGCCTTATAGCATTGGGCCATCTTAGATATAGGGAAAACCCAAGAAACCTTCGTGTTTGTTCATAGCCAATACGATTCTGCTAACACCAGCCAAAAAAAATTCTATGGTAGACACAAGCCTCCTTCAACTCAATTAAACTTCAATATTATCAACCTTCAGGCCATGTTAGGTCCCACAGGTTAAGAGCTCTGTCCCCAAGACCTCCCTATCTCTGGAGGCAGTCTCAAGCCCCAACTGTGGCTCATGCTTCAGTCCAGCCTGCTATAAATTATATTAGGTCACCTTTCATTTCTGTACCAAAATATTCAAAGATGACTGACTACAGAGATCTTTGGTTATATTGGTGCATGGCTCTGGAGGACTTTCAGAGTGGTGATGGCCTTGGTTACAGTCCTAAGGACACCACATCAAAAAAACAGGAAACACATATGTTCCTATTTCTTCCCATCACCCTCCACCTCTCATAAAGGCTGTCACAGGAGGGCTTGGGGTATAGCTCAGTGTTAGAGCACTTAACTTAGCATGTTCAAGATCCATGTACAAGGGTTTGGGTTCAATCTCTACTTAGTACTACACACACACACACACACACACACACACACCACAGCCACCAGTATCCAACCATGAAGTTTTCTGCCTTTCTCCCAACACTGTGTCTGGCTTAGGCTTGTAGCCTTGAAGTGCCTCATGGTGGGGACCAGGTTACAACAGAGACCTGTGTTCTACCACACCCATGGGGGCCCTGTCACTCCTCCTTTAGTGTCATTCAATTTCCTGGAGCAATGCACACAACTTGGGAACACTTGGGTATGTTTGCCCATTTATCATCGAGGACATGGCAAGGTCACAAGCAGACATCACACAGAAAGAACACAGAGGGCCACAAAGCGTCCATGTTGTTCCTGGTCTTGTGCCAGGTTTGGATCTCAAAGGTTCAGACATTGGGAAGTCTCCTGAGCTTTGAGCTCTGGGGATCTAGGCCTGGGTGTGGGTTGATACACAGCTACCTTAGAGGTCCTGGAGTCCTGGATGGGCTCTAGATTCCTCCAGTGTGGTAGTTTGTATATGCTTGGCCTAGGGAGTGGCACTAGGGAGTGGAGATGTGGCCTTGTTGGAGTAGGTGCAATAAAATCCTACATAAGACACTTGGGCGCACATACAGGCAACAGGAAGGCCACAAAGGGTACCAGGGAGAAGTATTGTGACCTTGCTCGCAGCTGGTAAATTGGTAGTGATACCCAGCCCCCCATCTCTGTCCACCTGTCTATGTATCTGTCTGCTCTTTTATCTGTCTTTTTCCCTTCTGCTATATTTCTACTATGTCTCTACCTGTCCCATCCTTACCTTTGTCTCATGTCTGCCTACCTTGATCTATTTGTCTCTTCATACCACACACACACACATGCACGCACACACACACGCACGCACGCACGCACGCATGCACACATGCACCAGCCACCCACCTGCCCACTCTGTAGTAGCCCAAGATGGTTCACAGGCCTCACCTGCAGAAGGAAGCAGACCTCATCCATGCTTGGGTTCTCAGAGATGAAGTTCTGGAGAAGTAGGTCGAGGGCACGTACAGTCTTCTTGTACAGAAGCTGGCAAAGGACAGGGTCAGCTAGCCTCACATTGCCAGGCCACCTCGTGGTCTCTCCAGCTCCTCCATGAGGCCTGGGCCTAACTCTGGCAGGTGAGGCCAGATCATACCATTGGTAGTGGCTGGAATGGTGAGACTTGCTTCCTGACAGGTTTTGTTCTAAGAGGAGGTGTGGGGTGAACATACAGGTCCCTCAGGTATGTCCTCCCCAGCTCTGCTCACCCTTCTCCTCTATCCTCCTCTCCTGATGCCTGCTGTTCTGCTCTCTTTCCTGCTGTTTTCCCAAGGAGGATTTTTGGCTAATGTCTCAGCCATTGAAAACTTAGCAGATACAAATAAAACATCTTAGTTAGTTGGTTAATAAGTTTTTGTTTGCTTGGGTTTTTGTTGTTGTTGTTGTTGTTGTTGTTATTTCTGTTTTGTTTTGAAACAGGGTGTCTTTGTGTAGCCCTAGCTGTTCTGAATCTTGGTCTGTAGATCAGGTTGTCCTGCCTCTGCTTCCAAAGTACTGGAATTAAAGGCCCAGTTTTCCCCCTCCCCATCTCTAATAAGGATTAAAAAAGAAAGAAAATAATTCTAGATGAAAAGATTATTTTAGATGATAATCTTCTCTCAAAGTGAAGGAAGGTTCCAAAATAGAAATAAATCCAGAAAAGTAAAAACACACAGAGATCCAGAGGCCCAAGCAAGTCACTGAGCAGTCAAGGATTCCAGCATGGTGAAGCCATCCACTCTGAAGGCTCCTGACACGGTGGCCATACTCTTATGTAGAGATGTTTGAAATAGGAATACAACACGATAAGTTCCAGGACAGCCAGGGCTACACAGGAGAAACCTGTCTAAAAACAGTTAAAACAGCCACGAACATGCTTTAAAGCTGAGCGAATCTGAGGATGGCCTTGCACCTTCCCTGAATTGTAAACTTACAATTTTCTAGAAATCTCACAGGCAGGATAAGAGTGCCCATTTCCAGTCAAAGACACAGCTTAGCCTCTTCATATAACCCTAGCAACCCATGATCTTACCCTATCAGACTGCACCCACTTCTGGACCCACCCACTTCTGGAAGCATCTAAGAATCTCATTTACCTAAAAGAAGGTTTTTAGTAATCAGTTGGACTGGAACTTAAGAGCTACTGATGTTATTTATGTGCCCATAGATGATTTAGTCCTGACGTTTTCACACTTGGGTATCTTCTGCCTCTTTGGGTGCCTCTATTTCTACCAACCCCATGCTAAGTCTATGCTAAGCTCTCTTCCTAACAATACACAACTCTGCTTCAAATTGGATGGTCTTGAAATTCCTTTCTGTGCAAAGTCAAGAATCCTGGCTTTCCCTGAGTATGTGTCCCCATGTCTCTCTCAAGATCAACAACAATGTCTCTTCATTGTTGTGCCCAAATACCTGACTGAGGCAACTTCAAGATTTGTTTTGACTCACAGCTCGACCCACTACATTGTATCATGGTGGCAAGGCATGGTGGGAAGACATGGTGACCCTAGCAAGCTACTTGGACTGGAGCTTGCAGTACACTTTCTCACATGACTCAGAGAAAAGAGCAAGGTCAGGCTGGAAGCAGGACCAGGCTCATCCTGGTGATCCATTTCCTCCATCTAGGCCCCAGACTCCAAAACTGCACCGCCAGCTGAGACCAGGAATCAGAGACCAGAAATCAGAGACCAGGAATCAATCAGAGACCAGGAACCAGAGACCAGGAACCAGAGACCAGGAACCAGAGACCAGGAACCAGAGACCAGGAATCAGAGACCAGGAACCAATCAGAGACCAGGAATCAGAGACCAGGAAGCAATCAGAGACCAGGAACCAGAGACCACGAACCAGAGACCAGGAATCAATCAGAGACCAGGAACCAGAGACCAGGAACCAGAGACCAGGAACCAATCAGAGACCAGGAACCAATCAGAGACCAGGAATCAGAGACCAGGAACCAGAGACCAGGAATCAATCAGAGACCAGGAATCAGAGACCAGGAATCAATCAGAAACCAGGAACCAGAGACCAGGAACCAGAGACCAGGAGTAGGCTCATGAGGAATGTTTGCCGCTGACAGAGAGGTGGGCTGCAGCATTCAGCGTAAAGCCACGGTGCTTCCTTTCATCTGTCCCCACAAAAATTCAGCTGAAACCTCAAACTACAGAACTTCTAACAGAAAACCCAAGCAGTCTTTGTGACCCTGTGGTAAGCAAACTTCCTAGGCATCACACGCAAGCATAGACCATAAAAGAAAAACCAGCAGACTTTTTCTAACCAGCAGCAACTTCTCTTCAGAAGTCACAACCCAGAGAATATAAGAGAGCCTGGACTTGGAGAGAAGATTTTCAAATGCCAACTACAGGCTTATAGATAGAGTGCAAGTGAAACTTTAAAAACTGCATGGGGGGGAAGGGGGTTGGGGATTTAGCTCAGCGGTAGAGCGCTTGCCTAGGAAGCGCAAGGCCCTGGGTTCGGTCCCCAGCTCCGAAAAAAAAAAAAAAAACTGCATGGGGTGGGGGGACACTGGCAAGATGCATCATGGGGATAGAGATCCTTGCTGTTAAACGTGGAGACCTGAGTTAAATCCCTAGGACCCATAAGGAGAGAAACCATTTCCTCAAGTTCTCCTCTGATCTCCACATGTGCACCACAGTACAGACAAACAGACACACAAAGCATGAATGCAAATAAAAGCTAGTTTTAAAAAACCTACCTAGGAGCCCATTCCAAAGATAGTAGGGAGAGCTAACTAGACATTCCACCAAGGTTGAGCACACGACAAGGTGCTCATCCCAGTGGCCAAAATGAAGCTAACAAAAGCTATGATTTACTGCCAGGAATCAGCCGGTGAGGTAGCACATGGTCCCAGTTGAACTCCACACAGGAATGGCTGCCACTTCCCTTGTGACCACATGGAGGTGAACTTCCCTTGAGACTCATCCATCTTTCTCAGTTCCCTGAGCTCACCTAGTATGACCTTGAGACCATCCACACAGCAATGTTTCACGTGAGTTCTGGGTGCCTAGTCCGAGACCACGGTTCAACTACCTGTGACCACATGGCCTCTCTGGCTAACCTGGTCCTATTCTAGGGCCAGGAAACAAACTGGCTTCAGAGGCTTTGTTTCTTTATTTGCTTATTCTGTTGAGCAAAGCTTAGTCACCCTCAGAAGTCAGATGGACTTTTTCCACAGCAGGCGTCCTCCCTGAACATTGTATCCTCCCCTGACTCCCTGTGGACAGAGTTGACCTGGTCCACCTTGGGTATGGCTGGGAATGGGGCATAGCCTAGCTGTATGTTAAATGTCTGCAAGAGTGGTCAGAGGCACAGGAGTGACAGCCAGCCCTATTCCTGCTTCAACCCCCCTGGAGACAGCCTGAGACAGCAGGATAGGCCTGACCAGCTAAGGACCAGGATGTGTCACCTCAGTTTGAAGGTTGTCAGCTCTTCAAGTCACTAGAGTACAAAGTACAGGAAGGCTGTACATAGTGCCAGCACAGCACTGAGACCAGGGTCTGTTTGAGCAGATTGAGGAGCCTGTGTTCCAGGTGAGACAGATCTACACCCAGACAGAGCTCCTCTTCCTGCCAGGCATCAGACAAGGCTAAGTCCTGGCCTAGCCCCAGGAACCCACCCACACCTCTGGGAGGGAGACATGCTCAGCCCAGGGCATCACCGTAGTATTTGGGGCTTGTTCCACTGAAAGTAAATCTTCTTTTAGGTCTTTGCTTGGAGGAAGCATGTACACGCTCTGCAGACAAGTCTTCAGGACCTGGGACTTGAGCAGCGGTTTGAATCTGGGCCGCAGGTTACTGCAAGTGAACAGTGACAGGCTGGGGTGCGATGCTGGCCCAAAGGGTCCCCAGCAAAAACATGTCAACACAGTTAGAATATGAAAATAGGCACTGTCTTGGCTCAGGGCATTGGCGAGGGTCACCACAACGGGGATTGTGGTGAGCTGTTCAGATTCATTGACACTTGCTTGGGGGGAAACCTACACACATTCTGGAGTCAGAATCAAAGCTATGGATAGGTCAGCATATGTCCAAACATAGACAGCAGTGAGATCAGGCCCAAGGATGAAAAGCTAAGCTTTGTGTATAACATGGGTTAGGGCCTAGTCTGTGCTCAGGACTATGTTTAGTGTGTGACTATGGCTGGTGCTTAGTTTTTGCCAGCATTAACTTACCTTAGCAAGGCAAACTTATTCTCTCGGGCAGAATACACAAGGCCTCAGCACATCCAGTACACTGGTGCCCCCTTAGGCCCCAGCCCCTCACACACTGACTCTACCACAAACTCAGGACTTTGCCTGTCTTCCTTCCCATGCCCTGGGACAGTGAGTTACCTCAGGCCTACGATGACCAGTATGACCTTCTGCCGTAAGAAAGTAGTCAGGGAGTTGGGCTCCTTCTGGAGGATGTTCTGGAGGGCAGAGGAAGAGCAAGTGTGACAGCTGCCTCTGGCTTGGTTACTCTGGTCCTTGGGAGCAGCCAATGTGGAGTCCAGCGTCACTCACCAAGAGGCACAGGATGAGCTCTGGTATCTGAGTGAACTTGTACCTCTGGGAGCCGTACTCTGCCTGGAGCGATCTGGTGAGCAGGATGGCCGCAGAGAGGAAGCTTGACTTCAGGATCTCATCCTGTCCCCCCACAGATGAGCCAAAGGCCCAGTCAGGGGACACTTCCCTAAAACCCTGTCACACAACCCACCAGCCCCCTTATAAGAGGACCAGGAAGGTATATACCTCGCACACACACACACACACACACACACACACACACACACACACACACACAAGCATACACAATACCCTTCATACACAGGACACAGAGCTATCACATATACACAGCAACCTTATTCACACATACAAGTTCTCTGCCAATTGAGGAAGCTAAATACAGGCTTCCCTTCTCCCTGGATCAGCCTCACTACTCTGGAAAGGCACAGCTTTATCGTAACCACCTGCAGCCAGAGCACTGGGGCACGGAGTACAAAGAGCAGACCCTGAGTGGGCTCTGTTCCTAAGACACCAAGCATGCTATGCTCAAGTACTGCTTCTGTGAGTTAACCCAGGTGCTCTGCCCACCCACCCTGCCTTTCTATAAGAGGTGGGGCAGGCCTCACACATGGGCCACAGGAGAAGTAGTACACCATCCTCGAGGCGATGTTGTCCACCCAGGGCAGGATCTGCTCCTTGGTATGCTTGGCTATCTGCCCATAGCACAGTAGGGAGGTGCTGCTGACCCATTTCCATCGAAGGCTGCTCTCTGCCTGTGGGTGGGTGACAGCTATGCTGAAGGGTGCCAAGCTCTCAGTCCTCCCGGCCCCCACCTCCCTCCTGCCAAGGAGAAAGTTGAAGCCTCTGTAGTGACTTAGGGTGGTGGCCATCAGTCTCCCTCCTCCACAGGCCCAGTCTTAGGGCTGACACTAGTCCTCTTATCTAGGAAGTTGCTCTAGCTGGTTCCCCAGGCAAGCCTCCTCCTTTGGGATTCCTTTGTAGACTCTTCCCAGCACAGTTCCAGAGGTTGGAACTGGCCAGGAAAGTGGAGCTTCTCCGTGTATCTACTAGGTCCAGGGCACATCTGAGAACTTGAGGCCTAAGCATGGCATAGTTCTCAAAGACTTGGGATGCTCCTTGGTTCAAAATCCTTAGCTCAATAGTGTTCATTCCTAAGGTCTTGGGAAGGGAGATTCCTATGAAGCACAGACACAAAGAAGAACCTTCACCCTCCTCTGTCCCCCACACTTACCCCTAAGGGAAGTTGGCCAGGCCAGAGCCCTAGTGTCACCAGTGTGTAGGCTGGCACCCTCTTTGTCTAGTGTTGCCCTGTTCAACATGCTCCAGTACTTGGGATCTCCCTACCTGGCTGTCTTCAGACATAACAGCTGAACGCAGAAACTTGGTACGGCCCAGATGCTCCAACAGGGCCCACACCTCCTCCAAGTGCTTGGTGGAGGCCAGGCCCACAGCCAGTGCAATGCCCTGTGTACCAGAGGAGCCTGTGAGGTAGCCGGCAGGTGACAGCACAGGTCCTCCTCCAGCTCAGGGCTGTTCTTCCACCAGGGCTGCCTCCCAGGGTGAGAGTCACACAATACCACAGTGATGTTGAATGGGGCATGAGGGATGGGAGCTAGTAGGGAGACACAAGACAATATTCTGGGGTGGGGGGTCCTGACCCACCTCCCGCTGTCTGGCATGCTGATGGGACAGATCCAGGAGGCTGGCCAGGTGGGACTGCACCTGCTCCACGCCGGGGCACTCACGGAGGATCATGCCGTAGAGGTGGAAGAAGAAAGCCTGTGGCAGGGCAGGGTGGAGTGCAGGCTAATACTACTAAGAAACCCACCCGTCTGAGCACAGCAGGGCTGTGTGGGCAGAGCTATTCACTCCACCCCACCCTCCTCCAAGAGGGAGTCCTTTCTCCTCCTGCTGTGTGAGACAAAGCATGGAAGGTCACCTTCCTGAAGCATCTCCACAAGGCTGAAACAGCTGCAATTTGCCTACGGGTCACTGACCTTATCAGTAGCCTTCCTGGGGTCCAGGCTGAGAAACTCTAGGAGCTTTTGCACAGAGGCATCCCGGAATGACACTTCCTGCTTTTCCCAGAACTGTGGGGAAACTCGAACTCAGGCCCTGCCAACCCTTACGCAACTCCCAGGGTAATAGGGAGTCTAGAGCCAGCAGGATATAGCCCTACCAGGATTCTGAGTGGATGAAGGACAGCCTGCTCTCAAATAGGTGAGGAAAAGCCAAAGTTAAAGTCCCTCTGGGAACCAGAGCCTCAATCCTAGGTAAATCTGGCCATGCCTACCTCTGCAGTAGTGCCCTGAGAGCCTTAAACAGAGACTGACATTCTTAGCAGCCGTAGAAAGTCCTGTTGGCATCTGGGCATGTCCCTGGTTATTGTGCCTCTGTGCTGATTGACCCTACTGGGTATTTGCCCATTCTGTTCTGACTGGTTTCCCCTCCCACCTGAGCTTAGGCTCTCAGTCCCATGCCCAGCTGGGACTGCTTTGGTAGCCTCTCTAGCTTCCCTCTGTAAGCACACAGGCCTGCTGTAATCCTCAAAAGAATGTCCCATTCCGATTGGCCCAGAGGAAGTGGACCACAGCTGAGGGAGATTGGTCATAAAAATTAATTTGATAGTCACACGCCATATATCTCAAGTCTTCAAACATTCCTGGTATTGTCTCTGGCCTTCAAGCTGGCATTAAGAGGACAGGAAAGTCCCATATAGGCAGTCCTGCTGCACCCTGCCATGAAGGCTCTCAGAGCGGCCATGAAACTGGAAATGGCCAACCCTAACAGGAGCCCCTGGGTAGACTCTGTGCCTTTCTACCAGTAGGTGGGAAGTAAGACACCCACACAAAGCCCCTGAATCCCTCCAACACCTTCCCATAGAGGGTTAGGAGTTTCAGGGATGGCCAAGACCTCTGGGAGTCCAGGAGTGGTACTTGCATTCAACATGGTGGCTTGGGACAGGTTACACAAGGTTCATTGGCTTCCTCCCAGGCCCCATGAATTTCCCAGCCAGTGGGGAGTATCAGTCTCTC
Source organism: Rattus norvegicus (assembly GCF_021556685.1). Classification (NCBI taxonomy): domain Eukaryota; kingdom Metazoa; phylum Chordata; class Mammalia; order Rodentia; family Muridae; genus Rattus; species Rattus norvegicus. Next base: position 116,093,983 of record NC_141540.1, read on the forward strand.
TGAACCTACCTGGCTGTGCTTCTCTAGGAAGAGACAGATGGTGTCCAGCACTAGGCCCTGCTCCGTGACCAGCATGTTCTTGATCTTATTAACCACCATGTCCTCCCAGGGTGGGTTGACATTCAAGTACTCTCCCAAGATCCCCACATCCAAGTTATCTGTAGAGATTCCAGAAGCAAAAGGGGAGTACAAGCCACACCCACCAGTCCCCTCAGGACCTAAGGACCAACCTTCCTGAGCTGGGTGCAGAGGAGGACCCACCTAGAACCTGCCCTGTCAGGTCCCTGCTTGGCACACTGAAAGGACAGACACTGGAGGTAGACTCGCTTCCATCAACACAGATGCATCAAGGAGGCCTGGTGGCCAGCTCAGCATCGGATCAGGGTTTATCCGGTTGTCGTGGCAGCAGAGACTCCACAGGAGGCCAGGAATGTGGCCCCAGCTACAGGTCATTTGGAGTGACACTGACACAGTTCCTGCCTAGTCTCAGTAGGGAAACAGCTAGCTCCTCCCTTGTTTCAATTACAGCCCTGGAAGTAGACATCCAACCAACGGGGTTGCCATCTACAAGCCTAAACAGAACTCTAAAGAGAAGACTTCCTGGGGCCTGGCCACCCTCTGCAGAGAAAGAGCTGGAAAGGAGTTGGCTGTATCTATGGTAGGAGCTATGTGGACACACGAAGGCCTCTCCCTTGCCATCCAGTCAGAGATTCCACTGCCATAAACACATCCCAAAGAGCCACGTTCATTATCAATGGGGTGGGAAGGTGACTCCTGGAGCTGTAATTTTCTATCTCCTTGTGAGACAAAGACAAGAATGTCTGAGGGAAGCCAGTTGCATCCTACAGACATGTGGCTGGGAAGTGAGTCTTTCTCTGAAAACCCCCTCAGTAGCTATTCCAAGTGCAATCAGGAAGGCATGTCTAGAGCCACACCATTATGGCTTCCATATACCCCCAACTCCCGCAAGACTCATGGGCTGAAGACTTGGTCCACACAGATGGCTCTCATGCGGTCATGAGGGCTTGGTTTCATTCAGTGGCCTTATCTGTTGCTGTTGGTGTCAGTGTTGGCGTTGTGGGGAAATGAGGTCTGGATACAATAAGTAGGTCACTGGAATGCCCCTGGAAGGGTGGCTTCTTCCCAGTCCCTGCTTCCTGGCCACCATGTGGTAAGAAGCTTTGCCCATCCAGACCTTCCACCATGCTGTTCTGCTTAGCATAGGCCATGGCTACAAAAGTAGCCCCACTATGCACCAAATACTCTCAATGAGCCCAGACACATAGTTCCTCCTTTGCTTATGCCAGGTATTTTTGCAAACACCGTCCCTTCCTCACCAACAGAGAAACCCTAAAGGTTTCATGATGGCTGTATGTTACTTCTGCATTGTCTAGCATTTTTACAAAGATGATATCCAAAGCCGGTCATGATGGTTGTGCAAGTAAAACCTAACTCTGCTTTACACATGGGCTGCCTCATCACTGAATGCTTGTCAGACTCAATCTTTGCAAACCATGACCTACAGGATCTGGTACCAGAAATGCTATACGGGGTCCTCACCTGAGCCTTGGTCTTGGCCCTGTGTCATTATGAAAGGATCTTGCTGCTGGCATCTGAGGGCATCACTCACCCTACCTTGAACTGGTAGCCAAGATGATGCACAACCCATTGGAAGTCAGTGATTCCTTCATTCATGCCCACACACCTTTTGCCTATATACCTGCCAGGTACTGAGACCCCTATTAAGCACAGCTGTATCTTAACCGGTTACACCTTATGCCCCCCAGAGCTGTAAGAATGATACAAGAGAAGCTGAGAGGTACCTACTCAGCTCGGTGGCAATGGTACCTAGTCTGCCCCACCTGACTGCTTGGATGTAGGGATGGTAGCACCATTTCAGCTGTCCTCCCTAGGGATGGAGACATCAAATGAATGGACTCTGCCCAGTGCCCTACTTCAGGAAGAGAGTAAATGATCTTCAACGCATACACTGTACGGATGTGAACACCTGCTCTCAGCCACCTGCTCATCCCAAGGGGCCTTGGCCTCCCTCAGCAGTGTGCCCACCCCCTAACCCCACTTACTAAGCTCCAGCTCTTGCTCCTGTCTGGGCAATGGATGATTGGCCTTTCTACGGGGAGAGGATCTTTTTGTGGAGCCGACAGGAGCCATCGCCAAGCATAGCCTAAATGGAACCAGTAATTCTTTGAAAGGCAGGACCTGGCAAGGACAGGGTATCTATATCCCTTACCTACTTGGGGACAGAAGAAGGCCACAGGGACTCACAACCTCCTCCCTTGATCAATTCAAGTCTCTCCATGGCCCCCATATTCACTCCAGAGACAACAATTGGTCCTGGAGGCAACAGTGTGCTATCCAGAAGGCCATAGTCCAGCCTTTCCTGCTCAGCTACTGTGGTGGTCTGAATTTGACTTCCCATGGGCTCCAAGGCTTGCCTGCATACAGCCTTGCTTCCCTCCATGATAATAGTCGACTAAACTTCTGAAACTGTAAGCTAGCCCTCAGTCAAATGCTTTTTTTTTTTTTTTTTGGTTCTTTTTTTCGGAGCTGGGGACCGAACCCAGGGCCTTGCTCTTCCTAGGCAAGCGCTCTACCACTGAGCTAAATCCCCAACCCCAAATGCTTTCTTTTATAAGAATTGCCTTAACTGTGATGTCTCTTCACAGCAATAGAACAGTGACCAAGACAGCTCTAACACAGCTACTTAACATGGGTGTGGTGGGGACTCTGATCCCACTCTGATGCTTCTACCCTGACAATCCTTTTTTCTGGCATCCCCAGAACTCAGCTCCAAGCCCTTCTTTTGGACCAGCCATCCTACCCACACATAGGTTTCAGAGGTTCTCCTTAGACTTGTTAAAATGTATCTTATGTGTGGGGATCTGGGGACCCTATGTGTCCCCGAGGCCACCTGGAGGCCCACAGTCCAGAGAACCTGATTGTAGGTGTTGGCTACAGATTCACCCCATGCTTGGGACATTTCAGAATTCTGAGCAAATGTCCCATCTGTCCAGCCTTGCCCAGTTAGGGCGTAGACCAGACCCCTAGGCAGCAAGCTAGCCAGTTTCCCCCATTAGCTCACCTCACTGCTGCCCATCCACACCCCTGCTCAGTTTGGGAACCTCCCAAGGATCCTGAGGGCCACTCCCTAGCATTGTTCCATCTTGCAACTCTATTGTAAAGCTTTTGCATCAGGCTCCTTACCCCACTTTCACTGCTAGCTTAAATGGATTTAAAGGACTCAGGAGATTGACCAAGCACATGTCTAGGTGTGTCTGTGAGGGTGATTCCAGAAGAGATCAGTCAAAAGGAGAAGACCTGACCCAAATGTTGAGTGGCATCATTCCATAGGCCGGGATCCCAGATGCAAGGAAGGGTGGGAAGGAGGAAAGTGTGTGGGTGCCAGAATCCTACAGTGTCCTGGCCTCCTATGACTGTCCTCAAGATGTTCCTCCCTGCCACGCTTTCCTCACCATGGCAGATTGAGACCTCTGAAGCTGGGAGCCAAAATTCCCTCCTTTGCTTCTGTCAAGAATTACTCAAGCTATTAGCACCCAACCCACTCCCTCACATCCTGAGGCTCCTCGTTCTCAACACCCTCCTCTGCCCCAGCCCCATCTGCAGTTCTTTCCAAGCTCAGCCCTGGCTGGGCTTCTTTACCACCTCTGTCCTAAGGTTCCTCATGGCTTCTCTCATTAATTCTATGGCATGGGGGAACCTCTGAGCACCTACCCCTCCTGAGAAGAAGGTTGTTTACCTTCAGACCTACATGATCAGCAGGCCTGGCACTGTGGGTGCTCATGGTACCAGGAAGGAACAGATGCTATAAGCAATGAGTTGACTATAAGTGACAGCTACAGTGTGATTGGCTGGGCAAACATGGCTATGGGTGGGGAAGAGCATGAGGCCCTGCCTTCTAGCTGAAGGAAGAGCCTCTGGTGGCACTCTGACCATTCACTGTTTTTTGTGCCCTCTCCTGTCCAGTGCCAGGGGCTAAGTATGGCCCAGTGTTGATGGCCTTAACACTACACCATTTTGAGAAGTCTATTGCCCATCTGGGGCCTCAAGGTCCTACCTGATACCTAAGTGTCTGACCTTGCTATGACCCCAGCTAGAGCCTCTCCTGTCTGCTTTAAGTTATTGTCTACCCGAGCCAGAGCTGACCGTGGATTTCCAACCTACAATGGCCATGACACATCTGGCCTTAGCAACTTCAGGCTGTTCTGTCCTGATTCTTTCACCTAGAGATCTTACTTAGTAGCTCCACCCATCAAGTTAGAGCGAGGTTCCATGGATGTTGAACCTCTCCTTTGCAAACTGGACCCTTCCAATCTTTCCACGGAAGCCACAAAAGCCATTCTTAAGTGACTGTCCCCAAGTCTGGGGTAGACGTCAAGAGAAATGGGGACGAGAAGGCTGCATGGAGGACATTAGACAAAGAAACCAAAGTAAGGGTCAGACAATGACCCAAAGTGAGGGAGCCACTGAGGGCAAAGGGGGACAAGTGTGGCTACAGATGACAGATAGGTCTATAACAAAAGGCTTGCAGAGAATAGATGGGACACTGCTATACGTTCTGCCCACACTTCCCTTCCTACTCCTTGCTTGTGCTAGCTTCTCCCATGCAAACTGCTTTTCCTCTTCAACCTAACCCAGTCAGCTCGCACCTAGCAGGGCTAGCCAAGGAACCTAGAGATCAGCTTTTCAGATCCTTCTGTGTTCCAGTGTGTCCAGGGGTTCTCATCTGCTGGCTCTCTCCACCCTCTAGTCCTCAGTCAGCCCCATAGGCCCTGAAGCAGCTGCACAGCTCCTGCGGCCTGGTTCAGTTGGCTGCAGCTCCCTGCCAAGCGTCTCGTGGTCAGCCACAGTCCCATCTCCGTGAAGCCAGGGTCTTCTTTGGTTCTTTGAAGGGAAGGCTCGGGGGTCCCACCTTGTTACCTGGAGTGTTTCTGTCTTGACTGCCTACATGCCCTTCACTCCTTCGTCACCTTTTCATCCCTCTCTGCTGTGGCCTCTCCCACCTGAGCTCTCCAGCTGCCTCTTTATTATCTGGTTCTGGGTTAGTGTTGTGCTCCTAATGAGGGCCACCAGATCAGTGCTCTGCCTGTGCACTCCACATCTGCTGCCGTCAGTCTTCGGTAGATGAAGGAAGACTTCTGTGTGCTGGAAGGCAGCTCAGAGGTGACCTTGAGGCTAGTCAAAGAAACAGAAACACATGGAAAAGACCTGTTACTCACACATACATATGGCTTCAATGACAACGCAGAGGACAATCCCCACCAAGAGCCCCTGAGAACCACACTGGTCACCTGCACCTGCATAGGTCATTTGATGTTAAAGACTCCCTTATCCTGAGGCATCATGGCCTGTTTGTCCTAGACTCCCACTTTCAAGAATTTAGTCCAAGGGTTAAAAAATAGAAATAACCATTCACTGATTCTTCTCAGGCCTTTAATAGCCACAGGGGTCAAAAAGAGATGCTCAGTGGGCAGTGCCAGAAACCCGCTCCCAAAAATGTTCACTAACCACATGGATGTTGTCTGGCCCGGGGACAAAGACCCAGAATTCTAATTTAAGATCCACTTTCTCAAGGTATTGTGATTCCAGATTTTCTTTTCTGAATCCTCTTTTAAAAATTCTAGGCAGCAAGGGGGAAGGGTGCAAAGGAACATATTTTACTGTTATCAGAAAAACAAAATGACGACAAAAATGCTACTTAAAATTCAAAAGGCTGTGAAGTGTTTTCGGTTGGTTGATTTTTGAAAGGCAAGTGGATGTTCTGTAAAACCGTACCTCTGGTTTTGGAAGGGAAACAGAGCCAGGAGCTGGTCCAGGGCTCTGCCAGCACCTGAAGTCTTGAGCCTGGTGGCCTTGGGCACCCTGAGAAGAAGGGAAGCTGTGTGACAGGGGTTTAAGGAAGAAGAGGGAAAGGGTATTTCTCATCTTTCAGGGTGTGGGCATATCCACCCAGGATTCTTCTGCCATCTTATATAATATTGAAGCTTCTGAAGGAAACACCAATCCCCCACTGTGGGATTTGGTTCTCCTGGGCAGGGAACAGACTTGATGACAAAATCTGGACTAGTCCCCAGTTGGGGCTTAATTACGGGGAAATGCTTCCTCAAAGACAGACCTGTCTTTGAGTTATTATCCCCAAGGCTCAGTGGGGATTGTGCCCCAAGAAATCCAGCCAGAAGCCCCAGAAAGCTTGAATGACAAATTCCCAACAGCCACTGCCAGGAGGTCAGGAGGGAACCTCACCCCTGAGAATTCCATTCTGACACTGAAGGCAGTTGAGGAGTAATCAGAGACAAGATGTATCCTAGCTAGTGGCAGTTGGGCTCTGTGTCTTCTGAAAAACAAGAAGGGCTACTGGGAATAGTCCCATTGGTGATCTAAGGAGGAGCTCCTTTTGTAAAACCTTTGCCCATTTGACAGTCTCAAGAAGAGACTTTGTCTCCCTTAGGAGGCTTGAACACCGTGAGCAGCTGCTTGGCAGAGCCTGCTTCATGGTTTCGAAGGGCTGGGGAACAACTTGTTGGGACCCTCCCTAGAGCCTCTGTAATGTCTGCAGTTTGCTCCACTGAGCTCCAAGTCTGACTTGAGGTCTTGATGGCCAAAGAATGAACACTGTCAAGATGTTTTTAGGACAAGACAGTCACTGCAGACGCACCTAGGTTACCCCAGGGCGTTTGGACCAGTAGTCTACTCTTAGATCTGCAGTGCCCCTCAGAATGACAGTTGGAAGGGGTGTGGCTAAGCCAACTGTCACCTGCAGATCTGAAAGATCACCAGTAACCCCCAACCCAGTATGACAGACAGGAGCTGTGTAGGCTGAGAGGTTAGCTGTCCTAGAGAAACAGACAGCCCCATGAGTCCCCTGGCACTGTTCTCACTGGGCCTCAGGAACAACCTGCAGTCTGGAGCTGGCTTCAGCACAGGCTTGGCTCATGCCCAGAAGTTTTGCTTAAATTGGTGTGGTAACCCATCAGTAATGAGGTGTTTGGTTGCTTACTTTTGATTTCTTGAATGAGGGATACTGAGTCCCCCAAGTGTGCTTCTGGAACTCAGGGCCTGTTCATAGCTAGGCTTTGGGGACTTTTGCGGTAATCCTGATGAACAGTTTGACTCTCTATGAGTTGAGGCAGACAAAAGCTGTCAGGTGGAAGCTTCCATAGGCAGACAGGGTCTCTCTGGATGCAAATCTACCTACCCCTGGGAGAACAAGGGGCAGGCTGAAGCAGGTCAGACTGGTGTCAAGCGAATAGTTACCACAATGAAGGCTGAGTGACATATGTTGTCCAGAGAGAGGGTCCCTCTGAGAAGAACTGGTGTCTAGGGCTAGTCTCCAGTCCTCAGAAAATCTCTATATGAGAAACTCCAGAGTAGCTGCTGTGGCTACCCCAGGCCCTCTTGAGAGGCCTCCTTCCTCTCCAGAAAATACCCCTGAAGATGTCACTGTACCCTGCCCCCTCCCTGAGATATTTTGGGCTTTCCTTCCTGAGAGATGCAGACCTTCCTTCTGAACCTACTTCCTGTGGAGTATAGGAACCGCACAAGAATCACTAGTGAACATGTTAAGTGTCTTCCTTGAGATAAGTTTGAGTATCTTTAAGGGACATGTCAGTCTGTCTGTACTCCAAGAAACGATTTCTCATCTACATCTAAAAAAAGGCAGCAGGTGTCCAAGGACACAAGGTCTATAGCAGTTTTTTCTATGAGAGTGATTGGGGGCCTCATAGCCCTGGTTGAAACCAGGTTGAATTTGGCGAAGTTTTTTTTTTTTTAACTGTCCCAAATGTGTGGAGTGGAGTCTTCTATATCACAGATCCAAGTTGCCTCCTATAAAACTTCCATGATGTGAGTCTGGATTTGACCTGACACACCAACAGAAAAATGTCATGATGTATTTTCTGGTATACCCCCTGTCTCTGCTCTCCAAAAGGTGATGGGGCAAGTCAGGAAACTAACCAAGGCTGTGAAGGAGCCAGGGTTTGTGGAGTAGCTTGAAATAGAATCTCACTTTATCTGTGAGACGGTGACAATGGTGGCAAGAATATTCCTCCTGGCGGGAGCCACGGCTTACCATGCAGACATGGCCAAGTTCAAGAACCACACCACACACAGCCAGTCCTGCAAATGGCACAGAAATGGCATCAAGAAACCCCGGTCACAAAGATACAAATCTCTTAAGGGGGTTGACCCCAAGTTTCTGAGGAACATGTGCTTTGCCAAGAAGCGCAAAAGAAAGGCCTGAAGAAGATGCAGGCCAACAATGCCAAGGCAGTGAGTGCACGAGCAGAGGCCATCAAGGCTCTTGTGAAGCCTCAGGCCATCAAGCCCAAGAAGCCAAAGGGCTCCAGCCGCAAACCCAGCCATCTGGCTTTCATGGCTCATCCAAGCTTGGGAAGAAGATTTGAAGCTACATGGCCAAGGGTCGTAGGCTCTGCCAACCAAAGCCCAAGGTTCAAACCAAGGCAGAGGCCAAAGCTCCAGCTAAGGCCCAGGCCACAGCTCTAGCCCAGGCTCCCAAGGGTGCCCAGGCCCCTGTGAAGGCCCCATAGAAAAGGCTCCTGCCAGTGTGAAGACAGATGGACCCCTGTGACACAACTACCTACACACTATTTGCAGATGACCAGTGTCCTATGCTGTTTTTACAAATAAACTTGAGACAAGAAAAAAATATTCCTCCTGTTAGGACAGACGAAGGTACCACCAGACTATTAGTCACTGCCCCCCTATTTCAGGCACCCTCCTTGAGCTCTACTTTTAAGAACTGACATTAACACATCCTCAGAGCCATGATAGCACTGAGCGTAGCTTGAGGATCTGGATCGACTCTCCACACCCACAGCCCACAGAGTCCCTTGGACTTAAAACCTTGGTTGTCTACCACAGCGGGTGCCCCACACTGTTTTTAATGGTCTCTTAAGAACATAGAGATTCACCTAGGCTCAGGTCTGTGGAGGTTGTCTTTGAGGTCAGGGCCACTGGGCAGCCATTTTTTATTTTGTTTTGAGCAAAGCTACATGCTGTGTGTGTGTTTATTAGGAAAGACTAGAGCCTTCCCCTTTAGCCCCTCCTGCCTTGGCCTTTTACTTCTTTCGGTGCCTTTTCAAACTGGAGCCCATGTGAACCTATTGCTGTCCTAACTTCTGAAAGTGTGTAGTGACAACCTGGGACATACACTGTTTTACTCAAAAGACCTAATTTTTAATACATCCAGTACCAATGCATGAGCCCACAAGACTACCATGGAGACTGGAAGCATGTTCCTCCAGAGGCATGGAATTAGCAGAACAATCTTAGCCAAGCTTTCCTAGTTAGACCTTTTGGCCCCAGGGGCAATAGGGTTCACCATACCCTATGCGTAGTCTCCAAAGTTGTGTAGGACTGCGTGCCATGGTTAATGTAGCAACGAATTGCTTTGTACACCCAGACTTCTTATTCTTGGAACATGTCTTTTTCTCTCAAAACTGAAGTGCAAGATAGCTTTGAGTCTGACTGCTCAGCTGATCATATAGCTCATACTGGAAAAGGAAGCAGGCTTTGTGAGTTGGGAGAGTGAGGGTGCAAGGCTTACAGCTAACAGATACTGGATGCCTCTCTGTCAGGCATCTCCAACAGACAAAGAAATTGATTTGAATCAGACCTGCGTGCTGACCAGCTTCCAACCATTTTCATTTGGCCAAACCAGCAAGCATTGCCTGGGCTTCTGCAGCAGAGTCCCATAAGCCACTCTCTCTACCCCGCACCTTCCTGTGCCCTCCCCCCATAGTACCAGACTCCATATGACAAGTAGAATCTGTCTCCAAACTATGTCAAAGCGATGGCACCATTTCTTGTCTTACAAGAATCCCTGAGCAAAAGCTGAGCCTGGTCTCTGGATCAGCAGTAGGCAGGTGTCAACACCACCTCTCAGACAGGGAAAGGTTGATGAGCTCAGAAGAAAGGTCCCATCTGGGCCATTCGTGATATGTAATAAGGACCCAATGGGACTTGTTTCTCCGTACAGATTAAGAACAGAATAATGAGAGCAGATGACATGCAAAGATTATCAACAGAAAATGAGAAACAGAGGAGGACTGATCCTTCCTTCCCGGGAAGGATCCATCCAACCTGTTTGATTCTCCGTACCTGCTGCATTATAGAAGCAAGTCTCAAGCTCCTCTCTGGCTGGAGATCTCGGTGTGTTAGAGCTGAAAAGTGAGCGTTCCAGGATTGGCACTAAAGAGCACGCAGTCTGCAGTATGCTTTCTTAGACTACTCACTTGCTGGTAGCGGAGGCTGGGGCCCCAGCTCGTCAGAAGGTCTCGTGCCTGGCTGCCAAGTCCCTCTCTGTCACTGCCTGGTGCAGAGTCTTGGGAGTCTATCCTGCTTCCTAGCAAAGGGTGCTGGTGCAGTGTGAGATTCTGGTGCTTTGTCCATACAACACGTACTTGACCAAGCAAGGGAGGAAGATTTATTTTGGCTCGTAGATTCAATTGTTTTATCCCATGGACAACTGAATCCATTGCTTAGCATGGGAGATGGAAGAAACTACTTACTCCCTAATGGCCAGGAAGCAGAACGAGATATTTTCCCAATAAACTACTTTGAGCAAGACTCCCACCTCCTAAGTGCCACCAAATTATTGGCTCCAGCAACAGATTAATCCATTGGTGTGGTTCAAGTCCAGTCACCTCTCAATGACTGGATCCACCAGTTGGGCACTAAACTTCAACTCTTCGGCCTTCTGGGGACACTTCACATCCAAACCACACGGGGTCACCCTCACTCCTAAGAGGGACCTGAAGAAAAAGAGCCCTATCCCAAGGCCTGGGCTGTGTAAAGCTTTCCTGGGGCACTTGAGACTGCTTTTTTTCCTGACAGGCACAGAAACCCAGGGTGGGGCTTGCTTTTCCAGAGGCTTTTTATTGTGCTATGTTTTGTTGACTTGCATTAGCCTCCATTACCTATGGAGGTGGGGCAGGAGGGAATTTGGGTTACGAGGGAACAAGGCAGGGCAGGGTGGGCTAGTGCTGGAAGGTGGCTGATAGAGAGAGATGTAGGGTTGAGAGGGGTCTTCTTTCTACTGTGGCCACTGTTACCCATCAGGCTACCTCTTGAGTCTCTTCCTATTCTGCATAAAATAATTGAGAACACAGGATGTTCTGTCACCCGTCACATGGGAAAGGAGGGAGGCAAAGCCAAAGAGGCAGCAGCAGGGAAGACTTTTAAAAGCACAGGGCAAGCAAGCAGAGGAGGTGGCTCTTCTGCTTGGAGAATGGGTGCAGGCCTCACCAGGGAAAGGGAGCTGGGAGCTGGGGTTTGGAGCACATATAGACATTTGCTAGGTGGTGGAGAGGGAAGTGGCCTCACAGAAGCAGGAAGGGAGCACGGGGAGCCATGGCAAGATGGGTGTGGGCAAGCTGGAGGCTGAGGATACTGGGTTGGGATTTGTCCTCATGGATGGCCACACTGGCCAACACAGCAGAGGGAGGAAGTGGGCTGGTACCCACTGCAAAGTTGTTTGAAAGTGCAAGGTGTCTTAATGAGATTTGAAGGGCGTGGAGTGGAGGTTCTGGTGACATCTCTGGGCCCTTTCAAGAGGAAAGGCCCACTGAGGAGGAGGGACAGGGGGTAGCCACCCTACTTCCTTGCACCCAACTGATCTGTCACGCAGCAAGGACCAGTCAATGTCCAGTGGCTCAGAAAGGAAACAGGATCACCCAATCACGGGAAGACAGGCTGACTTGTCTGGCCTCTCCTCCCATCATTGGGCTGTAGTAGGGAAAAGTCGACATTCCTGAGACAACTCCCATGATTGCCTCCTCAGTTGTCCCAAGAGAGTGTCCCTCACCTTTGAATCTGAGTCCCAGATGGGAACTGGAAATCTGGCAGGAGTCCTGGGAAGCCCTTGTAGTGGTCTGGGGTGAGAATTCAGGAGGCATCCTTCCTGGTCAGGCTCTCCTGGACCCAGCCTTCACACCAGAGGCAGTGGATTGTCCCCTAAGCCCACAGGGCTGGGCCAGAGGTAGGTACCCACTCTGAGCTCTTGTGGAAGCCACACACCTCCAGGAGCGTCACGTTGTCTTGTTACTGAACCTACAAGTCTTCTCCTCATACCCAAGGGTAGATACACCAGCAGTCCAGAGAACTGGCAGGAAATGCCTCAGTGACCAAGGAATGAAGAAGGTCCCACCTCTAGAAAGCAGCTCCTCTGGCAAGCTTGAGCCCTGAGGCTTCTTCCAGGAGGGGGTTGTGAGGGTGTGGTGTGCACACTGTCTGTCATTGTCAGAGTTTTTCACAGAAAGAGAACCTTCAGGGACCAGGCACTACCTCCTCCCTCTGATTTGGTTGAATCTGTTATGGAGATGGTGGGGGGATTCTCAGGATGCGATGCTAATGAGCCAGAGATAGTCTGGAGTGTTCATAGCAGTGTCTGAGCTTCCACTAACACTCCACACTCACCAGGTGGTGTGGTTGGCAGTTGGAAGTGTTTGGTCATCAACATCTGGCTGTTACTCCAGCAAACAAGCAACATCTGGGAGGGAATATCAGCCTCCCCTACCCCCGACTTGAGGGTCAGGTCTGGAAGAACCTCTGAGCTACTTTCCCTCCATAGCTCCTACTGCCTAAGGCTGTGATGTAGACTGATAAGTGCTTGGTCAGGCTTGGGGCAGACAGAGCTGGTCCTCAAAAGACTGCACCATAGGTGCCATGTTGATGGGAGGCATTGCATAATGCAGGTTGGGTAGTGATAGGTTAGGTAAGGCTGTGAGGGTGGTAGGCACATCCCTCTGGCTATAGGGGTCTGGGGAGATGGGGTGTCCTGGAGAAATGGGGGTGGCATAGAGAATGGGGCAGAGGCCTGGGAGAGTAGATCTGTGTCTGAGGAGGAGCCAGGAGTGCTGGGGGTGGCACAGACAATTCAAGGCCACTCTGAACATGGTTTCTACCCCTCCCGTCTGCCTCTGTTCATCTGACGTGAGGCATAAGTTCAGGCTGAAGCCTGGGCACTAGGTTTGAAGAGTACCGTGGACAACGGGGGTAAGCGGTGCATAGCCCTTGTCACTGTGCTTTGAGGGACACAGAGTTGGTGAAGGTAAAGGCTGTGTCGCACACAGTGGGTGCTCAGTGGGCTCACAGTTCCAACTGGGCAGGACTGGAGCCTGGTTAGGCTGAGGAGGAAGCCTGGGCATGGATGGCCTCTAAGACTTCTCTCAGCACAGAATGCCTTCCCATGCCCAGGAGAAGCCAGGGAGGGGCTCTGAGGTACTGAGACTCCACCTGCCCCCCTCCCCAATCTCTCTTCAGTCTAGACTTCATCTTCCAAGGGTCAGGCTGGAGGCTGAGGAGAATGGAATGTGTGACAAGTTAACCTACTGCCACACCCACACAGCAAGTTCTCCTTTCTCAGAGGCCCTCCCTACCCACACGGATTCAGTGTTCTTAACAGGTTGCAGCAGAGGTGAGCTCTGGGCCCTGTAGTCCCTCAGCTCATGGCTGCTGAAAGGATTAAAGTTGGGTACAGAGAGTACCTGTGCAGCCTGGTTACAATGTAAGGTTTCCAGAACAGAAAAAATGAAAGGCCAATGATTTGGCCCCCTTTCCTTGACATCTCTTGCTGAAGGAAACAAGTACTCTGCTGCCTCCTGGGCAGGAGCTGCAGGCCCTTGCCCAGCATCAGCCTGTCACCAAAGAAGTCTTAGAGCCCTGAGATAAAATGATCTTGCCTAACTTCTCTGGCACTTTGTGATGCTCTATGCCAAGTATATGAGTGAGTGATGGGAGGTGACGAGAACAGAGGAGGAGGCACAGGGCCCCTCAGAGCCAATGGGGGACCAGCTGAGTATAGGCATCCCCTGGAGGCTTCAGCTGCTGCGTGTTTTCCCAGGGCAGACGGATGGAGAAGGGAGCCTTTCCCAGACATTGTCTGAGAGGAGCTGGAGTGAGCATTGGCAGCCTCATGAGTCTCAGAGAAGGGACCTAAGTGTGCAGAGGAGGCCAAGTGAGCCTGGATGGTTCAGGTTTACCTGTAGAGGTGGACAGAAGGTGGGTCTGTTCAGAACCAACAGCAGCAACAGCAAGGAATAAGGCCCACGGCTTCAATACTCCTCACCATTCGGGGCACTCTTGAATGGGCTGTCTACCCTTGCTGTCCTCCAGGGCATACAGACAGGGCCACTAGGGGTACAGTGGAGCCACGGAGCTCCCGGCACTCGGTAACCAGCTGTCCTTCACTCAGCAGGCAGAAATGGCCATGCACTTCTGTGTTTTCTGTTTTATTCTCTGTGTACACTTATCCCCTGCGTCAAGTCAACTAACCTCTATCACGACAACTGTCCAGTAAGCCCTGAGGGGGGTCAAATCCCTTCCTCTTTTGCCATTTTTTTCAAGATGTCAAATCCCTTTCCTTCCCAGGCAAGTTTTAGGGTGACCTTGTCTTTCATGATGTCTCTGGTTCAGGTGTTAGGGTGAAACCCACTTCGTAAAGAAAGAGGGGTATCATGTCCTCTCCTGCTTCTTTCCTGAGCAGATCACAGAGCCAGTGTTATCCTCTAGATATGGGGGTGGGGTATCTCTAGCAAAGAGAGTTCTTTCATGGGGCCTGGGAGTCTCTTAACTGAGTCAGTCTTGTCTTATTGGCGTTCTCATTCATTTGCGAATTAAATATACACCTCGCTAGCCATTTGCGTGATTTTTGAATGAACCAATTCTAATTTTGAAACCTTTTTCTTCAAATATCTCTTCTTCAGCCGGTGAGGCCAGAGACCTGATTCTGGTCTGTGTGCTTAGACTCTAGGAGAGCAAGAATACTTAACTGAGGTAAAGGAGGGGGCCCAAGGGTCCATGGGGCTTGGCTAGAGGCTGTTCCTTCCCGGGCCAGAGGGTCTTCTCATCTGTGACCACACCCTCATCTGCTGTCTCTCAATACCTTATCCAGGTGGACATCCACCCTTCCTCCCAGCTGCAGAAGCCACAGCACAGCCAAGGTGGCAGAGGTGCTGGGTACAGGGACAGGTTATTTTCAAAAGTGCGAAGCAGAAGTCAAGGGGTGTGGGGTAGTCTGCCAGTTGAGGGGAAGACAAAGGTGAGGTCTTGTTCCCACTCTCCCCTCCAGGGACACTGGTCTTAGGGTCCCAAGTGCAGGGCTCTGTGGGGCTGGGATCTACCTCCTGGAAAGTTCTCCCAAATGCTTCCCTAAGGCCTGTCTGATGAGAGCTAGGCAGCAGCGGGACAGCAGCCTCAGGTTTCGCCCCTGCTGAGGATGCCTGGCAACACCTCAGTGTGGCAGCTTATACTGTCCTGGTGGCAGGCAGGGACCATGTGCACCTCCCTAGCCTGGCGACTGTGAGGCTGATCTGCAATAGCGATTCCTCGCTCCTCAGGAGGAAGGCGTGAGGTAACTGCTGAGCCGCTGGGACCAAGAGGCCACCAAGCCTTCTTCTGTCCCACTCCTGTGCCTTTTCAGCCAGGTTCCCGAAAAGGAGAGAGTTAAAACAAAGAGCAGAGGGCTTAAAAAAATAAAAAAACAAACAGAAAACCAACCTCTGGCCTTGTACTGCCTAGGGCTCTGGCATGGTCATTTCTTTCCAGAGCAGCTGCTGTCCTGTAGGGTCCCCAGACCTCTGGGAGTGGGGGTTGATTTGGTGGGCTTTGGCCATATACCACCCCTACTTTTGTCCTTGGCGTCTTGTCTAGGCCCTGGCTGCTACGCTGGGGAGGGGAACTGCTTTCCTGAGATATCTGTCCAGTGGAGGGAAAACCACATTTGTCTATATATAGATGTGTACTCGGAGAGCTGAAGGCGAGCTCTGGGAAGCAAGTAAAACCATCCCCTTCTAGGGTGGAGCTACCAGACCCACAGCTGCTCAGACCTGTGGAGCTGATTATAATGGCGTCTCCTCTGCCATTTTGGACACCCCAGGCCTCAGTAGAACCCTTTTCAACACAAAGAATATGGATATCAGGTTGTGTCCTGCTCTAACCTGCCTTATATTGTGTGAATGGTGGCTTTCAGGCTGAACCCTGGCCTGGGTGACCGCGTTTTCCAAGAGGCACTTGGACCCTTTGCGTGTGCACGCAGCTCAGAATGAGTGCATCTCATTATGTACACAGACACCACATGGCCAGCACCACCCACATGATACAGACTGATAAATGATTCCCTTTTAAAGTAAAAAGTAACTAGATACAAACACACCGAAGATGCTGGGAACACATGGGTCTTGCACGAGGGCTTGTTGAAACTGGAGCAGAAAGTTAGGACCTGAGAACTTACCTTGTTGTGGGGGTCCATGGTGAGGAGTGGTTGTCAGGGGGGACGACCAAGTTTATTCTGTGGGATAGACAAAGAACTGTACATTCTGGAAGAAAGACCTACATAGTGAAAGTGGCTGGGGAAGCCAGGGGTGTGTGTGTGTGTGTCTCCAGAGGTCTCCTCTGTCATGATTTCCAATCAGTCATAATGACCTTAAGTGGAGGTCTTGGGGTTGAGGGGTTGCCTTCAAAGCCTGGACAATCCCCTACAACTGTTCTGGGACTCTGGGTGACAGGTGGTCATGTAGAGGGTGCCACCAAGTTCATTCTACAGGATGGACAAAGGACTCTATCCTGTATCCCTTGGAGAGAAGAGCAATGTGTAGAGACAACAAAAGTGACAGCCTCAAAGGATGTTGTGACAGGTGAAGTGGGGGGGGGGGTGGCAACCACAGGAACATGAGGAAGCTCCTCTTAAAGGGGCCCATCTCTGCTTTCTCAGTCAGGCTGAGGTGCCCTGGCCCTGCTTCACACTCCCATCTCAGAAACTGGCATGACTTCCTTTGGGAATGGGGAGCAACAACTGCTCTTACTGACCCCTACTGTGGCAGTATTTTATGATGCAGACAAGAGAAAGGAGTCCCTCAGAAACTGGGCTTCTGGGGCTGATCCAAATGGCTTCAGCAGAACTAGTCAGTCATAGAGTCATAGAGCGAAGGATAGCTAGCTGATGACAGTGTCTTCCTTACAGTGTGCAAGCGAGGCACTCTCTATAAAGAAGAGGTCAAACTGTTTGAATAACTATAACCTCCATTGAAAGTGTGGTTAAAAGCAGTTGAATCAGCCTTGCCCTACTTAGGGGAAGAAAAAAGGCAAAGTAAAGCATCCCAAGAGCCCTGCACGAGCTTTGTCATGAATTCCTCATGAATTCCTTGATGCCTTCGTCCTTTGGGAGGTATGCACTGAGGCAGGCCACTAGCTTGACTTGAGCTCATCAGCCACCTCAAGTTCAGAGGTCAATCATTGTGTCTCTCCTGTCACCACCCCGTGAGGAACACTAGGAGCCAAGGTAAATGATGAGGACTCTTCGGTGTCATGGTTAAGATGTCTCATTCAAGGAGATGAGCTACAACCAGGCAACAGACCTGAATCACATACCAGTGCCCTGAAGGTCAGAGAGATGGTCCTCTATCTAGTTTTGACAGACCTAAGTGTGACTGTGCAATCAGCTTGTGCACCTGCATAGTGAGGTGAATTCCCAGAAACTTTGTAAGTGTAGTCTGTTAAAACAACTGATTGGTAGTACCCTGCTGACACCTGGTAATCCCAATCTGTGTCCTGGATGTAATTCCTGGTGAGGGTTGGCACCAATGGGCCAAACCTGAATAAAATCTGGATTCTATTCTTGTTGAAAACACAACCAGCCATCTAATTGATAACCTAAGAGAGAAAGATAATCCCACTGGGTCTTGTTAAATTGACTGGTGATGTCCCGTGGACACGTTCTCTTATTCTGAATGATTTAGCCCAAGTCTGTGAGGTGTCAACAGGGTTTCTGTGATAGTCTCTTTTAATCAGGAAGCATGGGTGCTTGTGGTGCAGAAGGTCCAAGTTTACGACTGGGAAAATTAGTCTCCCAGAAAGAGTCTCCTATAATTGGTAAATGTAGTCTTAAATCTAGCCTCTACTCCTAAGAAGATGGACATGGGTCTGTTTATCCCAGCTTCGGCTAGACGCTGCAGGGTTGAAGTAAGAGAATGAGGTCACACATTTGAACAGTGTTTTTCTTATCAAGGAGAAAATTCTTAGTGTGAAATAATTATCTAAATAACATCTCATATGGTTAATGAGATGTTACTAACCCCCCACTACTCTCCAGGGGTCTTAATGGGCCCTTGGGCTGCTTTTTAAAGAAGAGGCCGAGCGTTGGGTTCTGCTTTGCTCTTGGGTGTTTAAGGACATGCGGTCGGCAGGGCTGGCCCCTTTGTCCTTCCCTTACCACCCGTTTCATCTTTGTGAGAAGGAGGCAAAGGCCTTGCTTGAATGTGGAGGGCGTTTCCCATCTGTGGTGATCTTCCTCTTTGTAGGTTGGGCAATGGTTAGAGGTTCCCACCCCCACCCCTACCCCTACCCCTGCCTCCAGTGAAGTCTCTGTGACCTCCTTGAACAAGAGAACAGATGGCTCCCCACATGTAAGGAACATTTTGGGAGATGTTCCATAGTCCCCTTGGACCTGGTTGACCTTGCAGGTCCTAGGGCAAAAATACTGGTCCTATCCCCTTGTCCACGTTAGTGTAGCCTCCAGGTATGGTTCTTAAGCACCCAGAAGGCCAGTCCTACCAGTCTGGTACTTTTAATTACTGTGTAATATTTGGATAAGGCTTGTTTAAAAACAAAACAAAACAAAAAGCCCCAAACACTTAAACTTTGATCCGTAAATTTCATGGATGTTGTCCCTGAAATGGTTAAGAAGAGCCAACCAGTAACTGTACTGGTATAAACAGGAGTTTGACATCAACGTATGGGACTATTTGACCTTAAAATAGGCTGGAGAGATGCTGCCACAGTTAAGAACAACGGTTTGATTCCCAGCAACCATACAGCAGCACTCTGATCCTAGTCCCCGAGGCTCTAATGTCCCCTTCTGGTCTCTTTGGGTACTGCATGCATGTGGCACACATACAGGCAAAATACCCACATATGTAAAATAAAAAAAAATATGAAAGGAATTTATTTTATTTAATATATAATTTATATTAATTGGTGTTTTGCCTGCATGTATGTCTGTGTGAAGGTGTCAAATCCCTTGGAACTGGAGTTAGACAGTTGTGAACTGCCATGTGGGTTCTGAGAATTAAACCTGGATCCTCTGGAAGAGCAGCCTGTGCTCTTAACCACTGAGCCACCTCTCCAGTTCTGTAAAACTTAATATCATGTACATAGGTCATCTCTAAATCTCATCCTTTACCTTCCTTAAGCCACTTACTCAGACCTTCAAAACCTGAATAAATATTATGGTTCTCCTTTCCATTCTGGAAGCACCCAGCCATCCCGACCACTTTTCTCATCATTCCCTGTTGCCTTTTTCCCCCCTTATTTTGCCTTCCCATCCCGTCAATACTTTCTTTGCCTTTAAATTATTTACTTTTACTCCCTTCTGTGTTCTTGATTCTGGTCCTCCCTCAGCCCTCTTCTCTCCTCTCTCTACCCTCACCCCTATCCTTTGTTTTCTCTTAACTCGCAGAACAGAGTTTCCCCTCCCAGGCAGTGCATTTGGTGGAGGGATCACAAAGTCTCCCAGGACAGCATATGACTCAGCCATAAGAGATCATGCACAATGATTCTAAGTGCAGTCATGACCTTGGGTGTCCTCTAGCTCAGAAGTATATTTTAAACCATTTGATAAGTGTCCTCCAAATGGCCAGTGAGCCTTCCTCCTTTATAAAGGGAAAACTGAGATGAAGTAGGTAGTCCCAAAGTAAATTCCCCTTTGAGTTTCTGGAAAGAACAACGGTCCTCAGGCTCCCACACCAGAGGATCTGGGGACACTTCTGTGTCTCCATAAAGAATTGGCTAAGGAGCCCAGGCAGCAAATCCAGGAATATGGATCCTACAGAAGCCTGTTATCCTGGGGAAAGTCTTCTTAACAGTCTAATGGAGGGTATAAACTAAGATAGACTGAACTCAGAACTCAGGCTACATCATTCCTAAGTGGGTTACTCAAGACTGGCATACGTGAGCCATTCTGAAAGATCTTATGTCCCCTGGGAAATGTTCTCTTCAGATGTTTCACAAGGTAGCAAATAATCTACTTGGTCTGAGAATATGTTTGTATGGAGACTTGACCAGTCTCAGAGATGCTGGGATAGATAAAGGCAGCCCAAACAAGTGGCGACTGTCTGAGTTCCTGGGATGGGGCCATCCAAATGAATTGTCTTGCCTTATGAGTCAGACCCTTGAAGGCAAATAAGGGCTGATAGGATGTATGGAGGAGTACAAAAGAAGATGTCCTTCAAATTAAAAACCGAACAGCACATCATCCAAGGCAGGATCTGGGTCAGGAGGGTGTAGGGGTAGGAGACCACAGGTCAAGAGAGACCATAGTGTCATTGATTAGTTGGAGGTCTTGCCCTAACTCCATTTTATTCAAGCATGTCTTAGTCACTTTCTGTTTGTCTTTTGTTTTCAAGACAGGATTTCTCTACGTAGTCCTGGCTGTCCTGGAACTCACTTTGTAGACCTAACTGGTCTCAAATCAGAGATCCACCTGCCTCTTCCTTCTGAGTGCTGGGATTAAAGGTGTGTGACACCATGCCCAACTTTATTACTTTTTAATTGCTGTAACAAAGCACAACCAAAGCAACTTAGATAGTGTTTTATTTCAACCCCATGGTTCCAGAGGTTAGAGTGCATGAATATCAAGGTGGGGAGCATGGTGGCAGGTGGCCAAGGCGGGCGGGTGGGCGGGCAGGTGGCAGGCACTGCACTGGAGGCTAGTTGAGAGTTCGCATCTCAATCCAAGAGAGAAATGGGAATGACGAGGACTTTGAAACCTCATAAACCTATCCCTGATGACACACCTCCTCCAACAAGGCCACACCTCCTAATCCTTCTCAAACAGTTCCTCCAACTGGGAACCTACAACTGGGAAGTAGTTGAATGCTTAGAGAGGCTATTCTCATTCAAACTACCACATTCCACTCTCTGGCTCCCATATTATAATGCAAAATGTATTTAGTCCCAACTTCAAAAATTCCCATAGCCTTATATAGTGTCAACGTTGTTTAAAAGTCCATAAGTCTCTTCTGAAACTCAAAGTAATTGTAACCCCTACCACCACCATTAAAAAAAGCAAATTATAAACTCCCAACATACAATGGCAATATATTACCATTAGAAATGAGGGGAAGGGGGTATAGTGAGGAAATAATGGACCCAACAAAACCAAAACCCAACAAGGCAAAGATTTCTCTGTGCATCCTATCTGCCAGTATTTGCCTTCAAGGGTCTGACTCATAAGGATCTGACTCCAAACCTTGTTGGTGCATGTCTGATGTCAAATGGTTCTCCCCTTACATCTTTGCTGACTGCAACACACTCCCCTCTCTTGGGCTGATTATACTCCCTGTCTGTGGCTCTTTGGTAGACATTTCACAACTCTGGGATCTCCACCATCTTTGGGTCTCTAATGCATTTCAATCTTCGCTTTCACAGCTTCACCAGAGGGTCTCTCCAGGCCTCCATGTGGAGCCTCCCCTGCTACCAGCTTGGCCTCTGGCTTTTCTTAACTAAGAGGCATCTTCCACAATCCCTTTACATATTACTCTTGATTCCAAAGGCAGAACCACATGGCCAAAGCACCAATGTTTTGCTGCCTTGATGGGAGGGAACATGCTTCTTCCTTGAATTACATTTGGAAACATTTTGATGTGTCGTTGCTTTTTTAGCAACAGGAAATTCCTAAGGCCTTTCCTTTTCACAAGTTCCAGGATGAAGTGAACAGGCTCTTGCCTTGAGAGCCGGGGCCCTTTACTGCATTCTGCTTCCAGCCACTTCTTCTCGTCTCTTTGAGCATAGGCCTTGGCTACAACTTTAAATTCCCTGATGCTCTTTCTCCTCGTCAAACTGTACATTTTTAAATTTCTTTTTGCCCTGCTTTCTCCTTTTCATTATAGACCTGCATTAGAGTGATCATAATGACAGAACAACAAAGTCAATAAATAGTAGGCTTCTTAAGATCTCCTCTGACAACAAAATTATTCTAACAAAGGCAAAGAGAAGACACAATCTTTGCCAAAATATCACGAGAATGGTTTCCAGCCCAGTTACTAATAGTATTCCCCTCTGATCTTGTGAGCTAGCCCTCCCATGGCCCACGTTGTTCTCAGCACTTTGATCTTCCAAGCTCCTACTAGGATGACCCATTAAGCCCCACTTAGAGCATTCAACCACTTTGCTCACACAAAGTCCTAATAGTCTTCCACATTGCTCCAAAAGAAAATGGCCGTGTCTATCATAGCAATAGCCCACTTCTTAGTACCAACTTCTTAGTTATTTTTCAATTACTGTAATAGAACAACATGGCTAAAGCAGTTTATAAAACAAAGCATTTAACTTGAGTTACAGAGTCCACGGCCATCATGGCAGACAGCACAGCAGCAGCCAAGCAGGCCATGTTGCTTGGAGCAGTAGCTGAGAGCTTACATTTGATTCTGTTATGAGTCACATTCAGTTTAAGGCTGGGAAGGAGAGACTGAGTCCAGATACCATTTGATCTCAAGGTTTATTCACTACAATGACAAGAATCAATCCATATCACTCACACACACACACACACACACACACACACACACACACACACACACACACTACTTGACTCAGAAGCAAGCATCAGAGAAGGTCACAGGCAAGTCTTGAGATCTGTCAGTCACTTGCCTGTGTCTCAGGTGGCCGTTCAGAGAGCAAGACAGCATGATGGTCTTCAGTGCCGCAGGCAGCATCAAGGCGTTCTGACTGCTGGCTGCGAGCCTCTGTTTTTATTTGCTTACAAGGGCATAGTCACACTCTAACCAATCACATGCTAGCATTACATCATCTCAGCATTACATCATGAGTTATTACTTCATTCTTACCTACTATACACAGCTGACTGCTCATCTATGTAACATCCAACTCTTATCTGCTACATGCACTCTAACTGTTCATTGCTCTAACATCCGACTGGGTCCCGATCTTATTTTTTGTTTACATGCACTCTACAGATTCACAAGTACAAGACAGAGAGAGAGAGAGATAACTGGGAATGGTGTGGGCTTTTGAAACCTCAAAGCTTGCCACCAGTGACATACCTCTTCCAAAAAGGCTGTGCCCTCTAATGCTTCCCAAATAGCTCCATCAACTGGGGACCACGTATTTTAATATATGTCTATAGGGGCCGTTTTCATTCAAACCACCACAGAGCCCTCTGAAGTCCCCACATACAGTTTTAGGGGCTGGAATATTCTCTCAATCTCTGCCATTTAAGAACCAGAACAGTAGGCTTTCGTGTCCCCTTCTTGTCTCTGTTTTAAGTGGGTTCTGTTCTTGACTAGGAAAATACATGGTATCTTTAAGATGTATCAGGACTGGTGAAGCATTTGTGGCCCAGCCTAAAGTTTCCCAATCCACTCATCATTATTCTCCACCAGAAGTAAACATGAGTTCTCCTTTATGGGAGGAACCAACTATACCTGGCATTGGGAGAGGATGTGTATGCCTAGTAGGGGGAACAGTTTCAGGTACTATTGGAAAAGGATGAGGACTCATTCCCATTTTAAGGCAAGAGAAAGCATTTTTGGAGTTGGCCAAATACTCCTCAAAAGGTTAGGATGAGGCTAGGCATTAAGCCAGGAGAAAAAGATAATCAGGATCCCATATCTACAAAGAAGATGACCATATACTGTCCTGATTATAAGGATGCCCAGTGCTCTACAAGTTGCTCTGTTATGATAGGAGCTTGGAGAGGGTACCTTGGTGTCTGCCAATGTTCAAATGAGGGATGTGATCTTGGGCCATGGAGCTCTTGGGACCTTCCTAGTGATTTCCTCTGCAATTAAAACAGGTTTGGGCAAGGGTCTCTTAATGGCCCTTTCCTTTTAGGGGGGATCCCTTGCATAAGCACCCCAGCTAGCCACAGAGAAAACATTCCCCAGAACAGCCTTTTGGGATGGCCCTCCCTTGGGTGACTCTCATGATGATCTATGGGTCTGGCTTCCTTTGGCTTTGTTTCGAGGTCTAATTTGAAATGATGTGGTGCTTTGAATCACTTGGTTCAAGCTCTTGCCTGATTCACCCACCAGCTTTATCTGTTTTCTGCAGATATGTGGGGCAGATTGGGTCAGGCACTTGTCTCTCAGGGGAAACCTCCTTCAAAGAACCTGGGCCCTTTCGAGTATGTTTCCTCATTATTTTCCTAAATCTCTGGAGGAAAATACTAGGACGTTTCTTCTTCTGTGGCAGACGGAAGCCAGCTGAGAGTGGCTGGACTTTATCCTTTCTCCACCTTAGCATCTCCATTATGCAGTCAATGCTGCGTCCTACCATGGGTTTCCACCTAATCTGAAGTATTCTAAGAGTACCACTTGTGCGTCAGTAGGGTTCACTACATTAGAACCATTGCTGTGGGAAATATGGACTCATTGCTCATGCAAGTTACCCTCCAGGGTTGGGCTCTGGTTCCTCCAAGTTAATTCACAGAGGGCTTTTAGTTGCTGGAAGGCCTGTGAATACAGGTCTGGATATTTATCCAAGTCTCTAGTATACTTTTTTTTACACTTCTTAGTTCTGAAAGCCCCAAGACAAAGTTGGGGTCTTCTACTCCTGTTCTAACTTCCTATAAAGAGAGTATCCTTGGTACCTCAAGGTGAGCTCTAGGAGGCCCTGGATGAGCCTCTGAGGGTCCCTAATATAAGGAGGGGCATTATCTGTAAAGGAGATGAAGTGGGGTATGGGGGTTCAAGAGCATTTAGAAGAAGAGGAGGGGATGAAGGTAGAGAATCAGGGATGATAAAGGGAAGGACCCTTGACATTTAAAGAAGAAAGACCATGGCCAGCATAACATGTCTGACTGGAATTTCCTGACCAATTCAGGGTGCTTTGAGGCCAGAGGTTAGCTCATATAAAGCACCTCCAACCACTTTCTTTCCCTTTTGTACTTAGAGGGTGTTTTTTTTTAATATGGAATGCTTCATGAATTTGCCTGTCATCCTTGCTCAGGGGCCATGCTAACCTTCCTGGTATCGTTCCGATTTTAGTATATGTGCTGCAGAGGCGAGCACAGAGGGTGGTGTTATAACGAAGGTTCTCCTGGAGTGGTATGCTGCCTAGCTTTTAAGTCAACTTGACACTGTCTAGAGTCATTTGGGAAGAGAGAACCTTAGCTGAGAATTCTCCCACCAGACAGGTCTGAAGACAAGTCTGTGATGTATTTTTTATTTATTTATAATTGATGTGGGAGGACCTCGTTCACTGTGAGCAGTGCCACCCCACTCCACCCCTCGGGGATATTGGTCTTGGATGCTATAGGAAGACATACTGAACAAGCCCCGGGGTGTAAGTTAATAAGAAGCACTGGCCTCTGCATCAACTCCTGCATCTAGGTCATCTAGGTCCCTCTCCTGATTTCCCTCAACAATGGTGTGACCTGGCTTCCTCCAGTTGTTTATGGTCAGGATGTTTTACCACAGCACTAAAAATCCTAAGAAAACAGGTGGCTGTTTCTCATTGTTCCCCAGGGAGGCCTTGAAACCAGGCTCCTTGGCAAAACAAAACAAAACAAAACAAAACAAAACAAAACAAAACAAAACAACAACAACAGCAAACCCAACAGACTCCTTTGCTTGGGGTTTGGGGGATCTAGTGCTTGCCAGGCAGCCCAGTAGAAATCTCTAAAGAATCCTGGAATTCTCTTGTCCCATTTGCAGTGACGGACAGAAGTCCTGGATAGGTTGTCCTTTCCCCACACACATTCTCTAGGGAGCCTATCCGCAGTGGCAGCTCCGCTGACCACAGGGAACAGCGAGTGCAGGAAGAAGTCAAACCAAGTAGTAGGGGCTTCATAGCTCTGCCCCTATCTGCTTTCCTTTTCTATCCAGGAGACTCCTGCCTGCAGGGCCTGCCTCCCTAGTCCCCTGGAGTTCTTCAAATATCTCTGATAGTACCATGCCTCAAAACAAAAGATTTGTCATTGGATTGCCCCGTAAAGCAGCAGAATCTCACTGCCCTTAAGTTTGTGAGATTTTGTCTGAAAAAGAAATGTTAGTTTGTGAAATGAAATGCTGTGCTGGTTCATTTCAACTGTCAAGCTATAAATGTATGGGAAGAGGGAGCCTGAGTTGAGGAAACAGCTCATTGGCCTATAGGCAAATCTGTGGGGCCTGATGCTGACTGATGTGGGAGGGCCCAGCCTACTGTAGGCAATGCCTGTGGTCCTGAGTTGTGTAAAAAAAAAAAAAAAAAAAAAAAAAATGAACTAAGCCAGTAAAAAGCATTTATTCCTGGCCCTTGCGTCCGTCTCCAGGTTCCTGCCCTGACTTTCTACATCAATAGACTGTTAAGCTGTAAAGGTAAAACAAGCTTCTTCCTCTCCCAGGCTGTTTATGTCATGGTGTTTATCATAGCAGTAGAACGCAAGCTAGACCAGCCCTGGTGGCTCACGCCTTAAATCCCAGTGTTGTTTACTTGTGTTATCTCTTTTGTAAACTTATAAGCTACAGGAAACCACCCCAGACCTACCTCTCATGGACCAAATAGACTCCATCTAGATAAGTACACCTGCCTAAAGTTTCCACTTACTACCTATTCCAAAGGGTGGGATTCCTCTGGGTTTCAAATGTACATCTAAAATAAAGAAAATTTTCTTTCTTCCAAATGCACTTAATCTTATTCTCTACCTATAATAAATATACATGTATGTTTCAGCATCTTTTCAAGTCCGGGTGCTTACTACACCCAGGACAACTCCAGAGAAGTGACCTCCAGATGTTCAATCTCCTCTCACAGACACAGATGCTTCTATTGGACCTGTTCCTTCTGACCTTTCCTCAGATGGTTCCACAGACCCTGGACAACAAGGAAACGGCCAACTCTAAGACTGGACAAACATCTCATACCCGCTTTTCCAGGTTCCCTAGAGACACGTCGCCCCATAGCAAGCAGGAAGTAGTCAGAGATCACGGCGACCCTATTCCTGCTCCACCATCGCCTTTCTAATTTTTCTTTTTTAATTAAACCAAAACGAGGGAATGTTGGCATTCCATCTAAGCCCCACACCTACAGTTACCTGGCAACAGCCAAGTATATCTGACTCACTATAAAAGGGGCTGCTTGCCTCCTCTTTATTCTCTTGCCCTCTTGCCCTCTTGCCCTCTTCACCTTTGTCCCGTCTGTCCCCATTCCCCACACCCCACTTCTCTCCATGTGCTCATGGACGGCCTTTACTCCTCTCCTCTTCTACTCTTCTTCTCTCATTAAACCTTTCCACAAGGAGCCATGCTGGCTTGGTGTGGTTTGTCTGGACGAGAGCCAAGATTTCTACCCCAACACCCAGCACTTGGAAGGCAGAGGCAGGAAGGTCTTTAAATTTGAGGCCAGCCAGGACAGTCATGGCTACAGAGAAACCTTGATCCTCTAGAAGAGCAGTCAGTGCCCTTAACTACTGGGCCTTCTCTTTAGTCCCAACTGCAGTTTTAACCAGTCTTTGCTGACACAGCTTCTCTTCTGGAATTCTTGTCCATACTAAGTTACCAAGTAAGTAACTTTTTGTCAGCTGTCTTCTGTCTGCTTGACAGCATTCAGCACATGATACGTGATTTATTGTTTAATATGTATATCTTATGCTTTAGAAATTAATATGGATTATAAGACTTATGATCAGTCCTAAGCTCATAAACCATTTGCCAGGTGGGCAGTGTGTACGCCTGTAATCGCAGCATGAGGGAAACAGAAGCAGGTGGATCTCCGAGCTCAAGGCCAGTCTGGTCTACTGCATGATTTCCAGAACAGCTATGGCTACACAGAGAAACCCTGTCTCAAAAAACCAAAGAAGAGAAAGGGAAGAGGAGGACAGGAGAGGAGGAGGAAAAAAAGAAGAAAGCAAGCCAGACAAGCATCCTTATCCCCAGGGACCATCAGACATAATGGGTCCCTGGTAAATCCGGTGAGTAGATGACAGAACACAGTCAGCTACACTAAGAACAATATATGCCTCAAGCCTTAATTCCTTTGGTATTGAGAAGTAGTAAGGTTGGTAAGGCAGGTAATGGTCGAACGAATACACTGAGAGAAAATGGGACGTCCGGGTCTGGACAGGGTCCTAGAGAATGATGAGCTGGAGGGGGTACATCTCTCTTGGATCTTTCCTGCCCAGGCTTCCATTAAAAAAGACACCCAAATGTTCAGTTGGACTGGGCATTTTAGGGTTAGGATAAAAGTTCTCCGTCTGGAGGGTGGGTCGGTGGCCTTTTCCTTAGTGATGGCACCAGTGACTCTTAGCTTAGGGGTGGTGGTATGACCTTGTCCCTGGTTTAAATCTATTCAGCTGTATGAGGTCAGAGTTTTTAATCTCCAAAGATTAGTCCCTTACTCCTCCTAGTCTCCAAAGAAAATAAAGGGGGCAGATTGGGGGAGTCGGCTGCACTGACTGTGATGGAGGAAGTGTCCCCTCCTTTTGTGAGGTTGCTTGGGATACCAGATGATCACGGTCATCTCTGAATCCTGTTGGAGTTTTCAGTCAGGTATACAAACCTTGAGGCCTTCAAATCCCGAAAGGAGAGTAAACTAATACGGTAATGGCAATGGCTGCCACCAAATTGTCACCTGACCACCGGGTGTGTGCCTCAAGAGACCAACAAAGCAGAGAATTCTGGGCTGTCCCCAGGACTTTAGATCAGCTCACTGCTTGGCGATACCCTCTCCACTTGCTGTCTGTCCACCCAGGCCTCACCCT
Source organism: Rattus norvegicus (assembly GCF_021556685.1). NCBI lineage: Eukaryota > Metazoa > Chordata > Mammalia > Rodentia > Muridae > Rattus > Rattus norvegicus. The sequence goes on from NC_141540.1 coordinate 116,122,733, forward strand.
GTGCTTTGCTCCTTGTTTCTATAGCCCTGAACCTCTGAACTCTGCTGGGCCTGCGCCTGCCTCTCTGCTCTGAGTTCTCAGTAGCTCTTCAACAGGGTTCCTAACATCTTTCCTAACCCACCAGAGAGACTGTGGAGAACTGTCTTAGGCTTAAAGACCATCTTTTAAGGTTCATTCCTGTTTATGATTAAGCCTCTGTTTCTCCAGGGTCAGGCTAGGCTGCACCTGTAACCATACTAAGGTCACTGCCAATGGTTCTTTCTGGTCTACTTGTTGCAGGAACCACAGTCATGTCTTTGTTTCAGGATGTAACATCCCCCTTGCAACTATATCTTTGTTTCGAAGTGATTGTTAAGGCTGCCCTGTTACTACAGCCTTGCGATCACGTGTTGCTTTGTTTCAGGAGGTCATTATGGCTAACTTGTTCTGCTTCTGTTCTGTTCCTGTAACCCAGTACCTGTTTTGCCCACCAAATCCCCTCCTTGGAAATCCCCTACCCCTGAGCTATAAATAACCTAGTCTTCTGAATCACGTCCAAGGCTGATCTCTCAAACCCTGCCTTAGGGAGAGGCAGCCCGTGTACATGAATTTAAGTTTTGCTTGAATTAATTGCTTGCTTGCTCTAGTTTGCCCACGATAGTTTGGGTCAGTGTTCTTTCTCCTCCCATCCTTGGGATTAGCAACTTCACCTCCATCAGCTCTCTTCCTCTGCTCCAGCAAGGCACCCTTAAACTCCTTAAACATTGCTGCAGGCTTTATAAAACCTTATCATTCTGTAGTGTGTGTGTGTGTGTGTGTGTGTGTGTGTGTGTGTGTGTGTGTTTCACAGTCTGATGTGTGACCTGAGAATTAATGAGAATAAAAGAATCTGTAAAGAAAATCAGGACTACTTGGCAAATTACAGTCAACAAAGCAAACGTAACTTGTAAATTTACTGTCATTCAATAAAATTCTACTTTGTTGACCAATATAAATGAGTCCATCTATATTTCTAGTAAAACAGGTTCGTGGTAAGAGCCTGTGGAACACTCAAGTCAGACTGGAGCCACTCAGTACACCAGAACCCCAGAGAGTCTACAAGAGTAGCCTGAGCTAGCCCTAACCATTATATTAGGCAGGAAAGCTCCCCTTTATGGCCTCCAGCTCCATTTCTGGATGAGGATGTGGGCACAACCCTGATCAGGCCCATGGACAGAGCTATACAGTTCCCGCCATGACATAGCATTTTCTGTCAGCCATGGGGAAAATGATAGTAGTGGAATTAATTTTACATATTCCAATATGTCCAAAATATCTCCCCATGTATGAAGTATTTCAGAGATTGACCAGAAGAGCCCTGTGGCCAGTGAGAGCAGAGGAGCTGTCTGGAATGTTGCTGACCTACCTGCCCTGGGGCTCTTGTCTAAGGAGGATGGGCTTGGCCCTGGGAACTGAGCTTGGTGAGGCTCAGGATTCCAAGTAGAAGAAAACTTCCTCCAGTTTGTGGTCCCTAGAGCCTTTCACTGGCCAAGCTGGGGGAGAAGGCAGAGGAAGGAAGATTGCAGCCTTAAAGCCCAGCCCTGAGGCTCTCCTTCAGCCTACACAGCTCTCTGGGACTCCAGGCAAGGAGTGTCCTAGCTCCCTGTGGGCGGAAGCAGTGACAAGCGTAGGTTGCCGTTAGTGGGAGAACTGCTCCAGGCATATACAGAGTGCTGGCTGGCTGTCCAGGTCCCCTACACTCACCTGCAGGTGGCCACAGACTGTAGGAGGGGGAGGGGGCAAGAGCAAACACTGAGATAGGGAACACAAGCAGGAAGAAGGGGCTCCACACTGAGTCACAGGAACCACCCTTATGTCCCCAAGTCAGGTCATGTGCAGCTCCCACTGCTTTGCTGGTCAATTGCTGAGTTCAAGGGCAGTCAAAGGGCAGATAGCACAGGAGCTGAGGTGTCAGTGACCAGGACCCATGATGGTGAGGAGTGTCTGAGAGGGAAGGTGACAGTGAGGTCTTGAGTCCTGGCTGGGGATGATGCATAGATGCATATGTGACAAAAAGAGATTTCTAATCCCTCCCCTCCCCTGCTCACCTCTCCCTCCCTTCCCATCCCCCTGATTCCAATCACAGATCTCCCAGGGACCTCTCTTCAACCCACAGCTCCCAATATATGTATAAATGCTCCCCCCGCCACACACACACACACACACACACACACACACACACACACACACACCCCTCCTCAGGTCTGAGGCCTATCCAACAGGGATATTGTGGCTACCCTAGCTTGGTTCCCATAGCAATGCCTTAGAGGATGGGGGAGGGGCAGAGGTGGAAACACAGAGAAGGTAAAGAGCAACAGCTTCAAAACTGAGCAAGCGGGAGCAGCCAAGAGATCAGCTCCCACCACTAAGGCTGCAGTCTGATGAGCAGCTCTGTTCGTCCTGGCTCCATCCTATTGCAGACTAATGCGCTGCTCTTGCAGACCCAGGCCCCAGGTCCAGGGCACGTGACCAGTCTCTGACATCCCAGCTGTATCCTGAGGCACACTCTGAGTAGGACACAGGTGGTGTCCCTTGCTGTCCCGTGTGTTCCAGAGCAGCCACAGCCAGCACTTGCCAACATCTCCCCAAGGCAGTCCACAGAGTACTGTCCACACTCGTGATGCCTCTCTGACCTGTATGTCAGCCCATCAGCAGCAGCCACAGGAGCTGACACCATCATGGCCTTATTGACAGGTAAGGACACTGAGGGGCTTTGTGGCCACCTCGAAGAGGGGGAAGAGCCTGCTCTACTCTACTGAGGCTGAGGCAAGAATACTTGTCTCACAGTTCCTGGGTGTCACAGCTATTCTTCAGAATGTGCTGTGGACAGCCCTGGGCAGGCTCTAAGGCTACTGCATCTCAGGGCTCTTGGCGTATCTCTGGTCTCTGAAGGTAGCCATAGCAGTGAGTCCTTGCTGGAATCGTTCTGACGTTGTTCTGTCCTCCCACCTCCAGCTCTCCCTCTGCCTTCTCTGGCACTCTGGCATCTTATGAGGACACTAGACCCACCTTCACCTCAAGATCTACAACAAGGCTGCTTGCACATTGCCCATGCTGTGTAATCTGACAAGGTGATGGCATTCAGAATCTACTCTGCCCATCACAGGAGTGACTGGTGGATCAGAGACCTTGCCAAGTGGAGGAAGGGCAGGGGTCACAGTGGCAAGGTCATGTACCATAGGTAACCATGACCATGGGTTTGGTTGATTGATCTGGCCCTCAATGCGAAGGTAGGCTCAGGTCAGAATTCTGCTGCAGGCTGTGACAATGAGGGCATGCCTGGGCTACAGAAAGGCCTCCTGGAAGAAGGAGTCCACACCAAATCTTCGGAGAATACAGGATCGGGCAGAGGACTGGGAGAGGTTAGTAAAGCAAGGTGTGTCTGAGCACAGCTGCTGGCGTCCCAGCCCAAAATCCCAGGTACCGGCAGAAGAACCATCCCAGCTGCCTCCCAGAAAGGGTAATAAGAGCTAGAGCAAGGGAGACCGACAAGGCAGACATGAGGGATGCTCTTGTGGCTCCAAGCAGAAACTAGGGCCACAGGTAGGAGCTGGCTTTCAGCAAATCACTTCCCTTCTGTAGCTAGGAACCTTGCTTCATCCCAGGTCGTCCTCCCACACATGCCTACAGGCAGCCCAAGGGAGACACACAGAATCCCCAGCCCACACCCCATCTGCTCTTATAGGGAAGCCCTGTGTGGCAAGGGGTCTAGAGAGAGTAAATCCCAATGAGCTGCCTCACAGGTTCTGGGTGGAGTGAGAGCCACAAGACTTCTGGCCGTGGATAGGACTCCAAGACATGCCAAGGTCTGGGCGAACCACCAGCCTCTTGTTCCGTTCCGGAATCAGTGTTTGGCTCCTAGAGGCCAAGTCTGTTTCTTTCCAAGTGGCTGTGGAAAGAAATGGGGACCAACCACCTTCCAAAGCTGCTAACCTCCCTTGCAAGGTGTTAAAACCTCTTGGGAGGCTCCGCTGGCCTGTCCCCTGTGGGGGCAATGTAGAGGGGACAGAATGGAGCCTCTGGGAGGAGGGCAAAGATAAAAATGGAAGAGGTTCTTGACCACTGTGACTGTCCCCGACTCTGGCTCACAAGGGCATCATCCTCTCGTCCCCTAGTCACCCTGAGTGTTAAGAGGCAAACTGGCATTTTCCAGAGGGACTGAACCAGGTGCCAGGACCAAGCAGACAAGATAATTACAGGGGCTAACAGTGACTAAAAATAGCCTCCTTCAGAGCTGTGCTCCTGGCGGGGAAGACACCAGGCTGCCTTAAGCCTGGGCTTGGGCTCTGAGTTCTGTAGGGAGATTCGCCTGTAGCCCACTCCACTCCTGAGAGCTGTTGGACAGGGAAGGTAGTGGTCCTGGGGCTGATGTACAGAAGATTCTGTCCTCAGAGAACAGCAGACAAATGCCAAGACAGAAGGGATGTCCATGGCGCAGTCCAGAAACCTTGTGGGGTAGCAGGTACCTGTGGAGAAGTATGAGGGGATGTGCTAGAATTTACAGACACAGATCCCCCACCATCCCTGCCTGCCATCATCCTAGCAGAGACACACACCTTTGAGGAAGGGAAGTCATATCCTCCTCCGGTAGTTGTTGTCCTGGGGCAATGGCTGCCAGGCAAAACTTGCCCTCCCTTGGTACTTATGTATCCCACTGGGGTCCCAATGCATTTGGCACAGGGTCAGGGCTTAGCATGGGCTTGGAGAAGGATACAGAACCAGCCACTGGAAGGACATATCCACCTGCCACCTGCCCCTGCCTTCTCAGGGCTGTGCCTCTGGAAAGGGGACCAGTAGAAGCAAAGGCACACTGTTGGTGAGACCCTAGGCAGACAGATGACCACAAAGCAATTGGTGAGAACCAGGCAGGATCGGGGGGTGGCCCCCCTTGTGGAATGAGGGTGGTGTCTACCCAACCTATGTGAGGGCAGAGGACCTGGGAGGCTGGAGAGAAGTTAGGAAAAGAAGGCGGGGAGATGGAAGTAAAGGGAGACAAATAGGGAGAGACAGAACCAGGGAAAGACACACCGTGGGAGAAAGGCAGGAACGGACACAGAGATGGAGACAGAAGCAGAGACAAGGAGAAGCAGGGAGACAAGGGAGACAGACAATGGGGAGACAGAAAGGAATCAGAAATGGAGACAGGCACAGGCAGAGGGAGACGGGGAGATAAGAGACGGAGATACGCAGGGAACAGACACGGGGACAGGAGACAGAGCAGGGAGGAGGAAGGCACAGGAGGGACACTGGAAATGTGCGATGGTGGGAGCCAGACTGGTCCCCAGTCCTTTATCCAAGCCTCCCTACTGTCTGAATCCTGGAGAAAGGGAGACTACCTAGGGGCATGGTGGACAAGCTGAGGAAAGACAGACTCGGGGAGACTGTGTGGTTACCTGATGACTCTTGGGCCTCAGAGGCTGGCAGACTGACATTCATGCTGGAAGGTCTGTTCTTGCCTAGAGGACAGTGTTATGTCTGAGTGGCGCCGTAGAGCTCTGCATTTGCTGCAGTCTAGTGCAGATGGGAGTATGGGCATGGAAGGGCCCAGAAGAAAAAAAAAAAAGGCAAGTTCAAGTTCAGCACAATGAGCTGTGATCAAAGAGGTTGGAGCCGCCGACTTCTGCTGAGTGTAACCAGGATAATTACAACAGTGGTCACCAGGCCTTGGGGGTGGGGGAGATTGGCATCTACAGACTGTAAGGGCAGCAGCCATGGTCACACAGGTGATAGACTGTTGCCCACACTCAGAGAGACTCCTGAAAAACATCTGATGAGAGGAGAGGTTGGCTGCCGGGTCGTAGTCCTGGGGTCCTTTGTAGTCCAAGGTGAAACTTCATCTCCTGTGGTTGCTGACTTCCTGTATCACAGTTCAGCAAAGATCCTGCACCACCTGCACAGGTGCAATTCTTTGGGGGGGGGGTGCATAAACAATTGCTCAGTTCATGTCTCCTAACCTGCTGGCAGATGGCGGCTGTTTACTGTGTCAGCAAGATGTGGTTCCCGCCCTTGAAATGGAGACACACAGTCTGAAGCCACTGTTCTTACCCAAGCAGCGATCAGAAGCAGAACTCCCAGGACATCTGTGACTGTGGAGCATCCTGCCGGAGTGCCGAGTGGGGAGGCCTCGGAAGCAGACTACGAAGCTCTCACGAGCTGGGAACTTGGCAAGAGCAAGCACAACTATGTAGATGCCCACGATGGTGTAGGCCAGCCAATTTCTAGAATGGCCATGATTCCTCTTCCTATACTCAGGCCAGCCTCTCCCTATCAAGGTCTCTGAGGTGGCTTGGGTTTCCTGTAGTAGTCTAAGCAGGCGTCGTTCAGGAGTAGGCCCTGAAGGGCAGTTGTTTTAGACTGTTACGGGGCAGAAGGGAAAAGAGCTTTGAGGTAGGCCCTGAGGAAGGATAGACAGGAGGACGCTTGCAGCTCACCTGCTGACTCCTTATCTCTCTTTGGCCTCAGTTTCCCCACCCACATCAGGAGGAGACATTTTACTCTGGGACTCACTCCATAGACAAGTGGGAACTTCTGGACAGGGGATCCTGTCCTACATCTGATTCCTCCACGTAGGGGCCCCCATACCCAAGTGGGTGCCTGGCCTCCTTCCCAGAGGAAACGGGCTAATGTATGCCACCCAGTGCCTTCAAAACTAGGGCATAAGCTGAGAGCTCTGACAGGCGTGGGAGAGCCCCTCAGGAGGAGATGGAGGCAAACCGGAAGAGAGGCGGCAGCTGAGAATCCTCATCTCCACCCTGTGGGAGTGAGAGGTCAGTGTGTGACCTGTGAGAGGTAGAAAGTAGCTGGGAGTCATGAGAAGCCCATGGACAGGCTCCATAGATGGCTGGAATCAAGGGTCAGTGGGAGCAAGAGACAGTTTCCCCCAGGTAGAGCCCTGCCTTTGGTCCATCTAAACAGTTCCCTGACCCTCCGCAGATCCATTAGGAACATTAGAGTCCCTGCTTCTTGCTCTGTTCTGCACAGGAGGAAAGTCATGCTTACAAAGGACACATACTGGGAGGCTTGGGAGGTGGAGTCAGACGATGAGAGTTCAACTGCAAGGACCCACAAGCTCATAGTTCTGAATGGGTCTTAGCTAACATCAGAAGCCGGACTGTAGCTGACCACATTGCGATTTGAGCAAGCCCTACCCAGGCCTCATGCAGACATGTGGACCTGAGGGAGGAGCCCCTGGTGGGGTAACTGCAGTAAGTTCACACACATGTCCTCACTGAAGGGGGTATGTGGGCACGAGATCACCATGTGGGCAGTGGCAAGAAGCGCCTTGCCCTTGAGAAAGGTGTGTCTCCATGGTGAAGGGACAGGAGATACTCTGTGTGGGAAGACGCTGGCCTGGGAGAGGAATGGTACCAGTCGAGATTCAACGCTTCCTGTCTTGGGTTGTCTAAGCTTTGACAGGACCACCCTGGACAGGGCCACCTGCAGGGAGGAATCCATATAGCAAGAATGCTAAGCCTTGACCCCTGGGGACAGTCCCAACACAGAGGGCACATTGGAATTAACTCCTTGAGGCGTGAGGAAACCTTTGACCACTGGCTATGACACCTCCCAAGACACTGAGTGTCTGCCACATCCCTCATGGGTGGTAGGTAGACGCAAGCCGGGAGAGCTGTCCTCCCGGGCAGGCTCCAAAAGGCTGGAGCCTTAGGTCCTGCATTGGGTCCCAGTCACAGGCCAGGGCAGTGACATAGGGTACTCCTCCCTGTTCTTTGTGGCTTTGCTGATCTCAGCGTGTGTCCACGGGATGGGGAAGGGGGAATGGGCAAGACAAGTCCAGATTTGGCTAGTGCTGGCCATTTTTTCCGCAGTTCCTTTTCATTCACCCTCCAAGTCCAAGGCAGACGGAACTTGCCTGAGCTGGGGAATAAATATGGCTGTTGAAACTCGAGGGAAGAAATAAAACACACTTTATGTGTTGGGTGGGGTGGGGGATGAGGTGACATAGGAACCTACTCTCTGTTGACTATGGAAACAGATGTGGAGATCATCCTGAGTGACTGAGATGGAACCTCTTCTTCCCCGGTGGAGGAGTGGGCCTCCTGAAGCCCTGAGGGTGGCTGGTCACAGTGGCACGGCTGCTAATCCTCTTCCACTGGCTTGTAGCTGTCCTTGATGGCCAGCCCAGGGGGATTTGAAGGGCACATATTCAGTCTGAGGTGGGGCTGTCTGTGTCTTTGTAGCCTCTGCTTCTCTTCACTGTCCCTGACCCTGAGTCATCTTCATGGCTGTGGGTTCCCTGAGCCTTGTTGAATGAACCACACCAACTATCCTTTCCCCTTGGAGCCTCCTTGTGCTTTCTGCCCTGGGCTCATTCTGAGGGAAGGAACAGTTGCTGTGACCTGGCAGGGTGGGCTGAGAGGCTACAGCAGAGTAAAGACAGAAGGAAAGCTGTTGGCCCAGACAAATGGTCAGCCTGGAGACCTAGCCTTCACCAGTCCTCTTCCCTCTCCCACTCAGGCTACTTGATCCTCCCTTCTTTCCTTCCCACTTCGTCCTCTAGGGTGCCCACTCACAAAACTGTGTGACCACACATCTTATCTTTTACTAACACCAAAACCCCACTCTACCTACTGAGAGGAATCCCAAGACTCAGTGTGGCCTTGAAAAGGGAAGTGGAAACTGGGCCAGGCCACTGAAACTGATCCTTCGATGTGGTCTGTACCTCAAGGGCAGGATGTAAGTCACCTGGATTCCAGGCTCCTTGCTCCATGGAGAAAGGCACAGCCCGGCAGGTAGCCAGGACTAGGTGAGACAGGGTCTGATGTGTCTTACCCCTCTTGGGATGTCTTCCTGACTCCTCCCTTCCTGGGACTCAGCCTTGAGTCCAGGGGGGCTGGGCTCATTCTCTCCATGCCCAGGGCATGGCTATTTTGCCTTCCTTGTCCATTTGAAAAGGTGTCCACCTCTCCCACACTCAACATCTACAGAAGGCAGAGCCCCCATACCTGCCTCTCTGTCCTGAGTCGTTTCACAGTTGTGTCTTACCTTTTGTCCCCTCATGGAGTGAGGCAGACTTGATATCAGAGAAAGGTCATGACCCTGGGATGTGACCAGAGTCCCGTCTGAACTAGATGTCCAGGCAGAGCCCAAGGGGCACCCTGGAACCCCTGTCACTGGTCCAGCTCAGCTCCAAATCCTCTCAAGCACAGCCCTCTCCCTCAGTTCCCCTGCCCTACTGCGAGAAGACGAGAAGACATCGCAGACCATGACACCCAGTGTGTAGGTATATCCAGGGCTGGTGGAGCACACTGTGGGGGAGGGGCGATCAGGAATTGAGAGTGGGCTGGGCCCTTGCATCTCTTGCGGCACCCCATGTGGGGACCTTTGCCTGTTTCCTTGGGTACAGAAACACAGAGCCATGTCTCAAATCGCCGGTGTTCAGGAAGTCTGTCAATCACAGGGGCGACGTATTAAAAGGAAAGCCGTGTCTGGTCCCAGGTTCCTGAGCACAACAGTGTGGGAGCAAGAGAAAGCGGCCTTTCTCTGCAGTGGCACCCGCCTCTGCCTCTGCCACTATCCCTCCCTCTTGTCAGCAGTTTCAGTCTGTAAAAGAAGCAGAGGAGAGAAAGGGCAGAGGCACTTTTCATCTTCCCTGGCGCTTGTGGCTCCTGCTGGCCCTGCGGAGGGTGACGACACTTCCTGACAGCAGGTGGCTCCCTCCTTTCCATCTGTAACCTGCCTCCCAGGCCTCTGCTCTGGGTCTGGAAGCCTTTAGCCTCCCCTGGGCAGGTGCCGTGCTGCTTCCAGGCACCAGCAGGTGCAGCTCTTCCCAGGCTGGGCTGGGCCTGGCTGATGCCATTCCTGGCTAGCCCTGCTGGCCTGCCCAGGGCTCCAGGAAGCAGAACTCCAGCAGAGGGGGCAGTGGGCGTCTGCAGACGACTATGGCACTATTGGTTCTATCGATGACCTATTGAGCCCCTGGGCCATTCAAACACACCCTAATTCTGTGGTGCTCCAAAGGTATAGTGAAATTTGGGTTTAAATAAGAGTGTGTGTGTGTGTGAGTGTGTGTGTGTGTGTGTGTGTGTGTGTGTGTGTGTGTGTGTGTGTGGAGAGGGGTCATATGAAAAGCCAAGGCAAAGCTGAGGCCTCCAGATTAGTTAAAAGTGCTCTCCCATGAACACTAGAGCTCCAGCACCATGGACTTCATTAGACCAGGATGGTGTGGCCTAGCAATCAAATAGTCCCTTTTCACCATTCTCTGTCTCCTGCTAGCCCTGAGGTCTGGCTGGCAAGGGGTTTTGTGTACTCTTGGTAATTCACCTCTCCTTCCTCTCAGTAACCTGGCACTGCCCACAGAGGTGACCTTGAACAGGTTATTTCCAAGTCCTTGAACCCAGGGCTGGATACAGTTAAGAGATGGTTTCTCATTTTGTAGATAAGAAAACTGAAGGCCAGGAAGATGGCGTACACCATCCTTTAGACAGGACTTTGACCCTGTCTCCAGATCCTAGGCTGGGCTAGATGAGCCCAGTTCTGCAGAAGGGATCCCTTATAGTATACCTTGCACCCAGCATGGGGACTCAAGGGCCTGTCCAGGCCTAGAGGCCACGGGGTTGGCCTTTAAGGCTGAGGGTTCCAGACTTAGAGAAGTTTTCCTGGGGTCCATAGGCGGGGTTCCTGTGCCTCCTTGAGCAGTCACCCCCAGGTGAGCAGCCTCCTCTGAGGTCCTGCTTCAGCCCATCCCACACCTTAGAGAAACGGCACATGCTCCAATAAATTTCATAGTTTTATTAACAAAATCATATATATGTATATATATATATATGTCTGTCTTTGAGGTAAGATGGTGTGGGCAGATGGCCTGGCTGGATATTGAAGGCTTGGTGAAAATAGGGGATAGCCACACTCTTGAGATCTCCAGGGTCTCCCTAGTCCCCAGAGCTAGCCAAATTAGTATGGGTCATGGTTTATGTGCAAAAATAAACCTGTGGGGGCTGGCAGGGGCACAGGGTGGGGGATCTGTCAGAACAGCAGTGGAACTGGTCTCAGAACACCAATGGACCAGGCAGATGGAGGAACCTCAACATGGCCTACTCAGACTACAGACACGAGCAGTTACCAACACGAGGTGGTTGGTGCTGGGGTGTGGATGAGGTTCCAGCTGGGCAATCACCCGGCAGGTCAGGGAAGTGCCTGGAACAGCCTAGGAGCCAAGGCATGGGGTCTCCTGGGACTGGACTTGACCAGCAGGCAGGGCACAGCAGGTAAGGTCAGGCTGGGCTAGGGCCCGAACCTTAAGGCTCCTGCAAGGTTCTGGCGGGGGCCAAAGGCCACGCAGCGAACTGGGCTCTGTGCTGAGAGGGCACAGACCCTGCTCAAGCTGCAGTGGCTTGTGGCAGGCAGCTGGTGAGTGGCCAGCGGAGCGGGCATTCGTGGCAGACCCGGGGTTTCACGCTGGCTTGTCTTCACCTTCAGCTCTGAGGCTGAGCTGGGTGCTGCCCTCTGCCAGGCACCTCCTCTTTGTAATCCTATTTTCTCTGCCTTGAAAGTGTCTTGGAACCTCTGTGCAGGCAGCTTCAAGAGAGGAGGGGACGGTGCTGGTGCTGGGGTGGTACCCCTTCCAGACATGGCCGGAAAGACTTCTCAGCAGCTTGAGACCTGAAGGAGACAGAAAGCAGCAGCAAGATGGTTAGAGAACTGCTCACCGCTAGATCTAGGAGGGACACCAGGTTACCCTGCTCCCAGCTGGCGCCCCTGGGGCCTGTCAGATAGCCCAGAAATCTAGAGAGTAGCTGGGATCTGGGGCTTGCTCAGGACAGGAGGCAAGACTCTCTTACCTGGTGTCATTCTCCTGGCTCTGAAGACTCCAGCTGCTGCCTCAGCTGGGGCTGAGGACTCAGCCCCTCTGGGACCCTCCGCCTGGCATGGCTGAGTCATGGAGCCGAAGTCTGCTTTTCTTCACTGGTATGAATCACTGCTGGGTGAGAAATCACAGGGTCCCCGTGAGCTGGCATAGCAAATTCCCCCAGTACCGCCCCCACCTCAGTCCCCTCCTTGGACCATGAAGTACCAGAGCCCACCACAGTGGCACCCACCCCGGTGCCACTTCACTCCACCCTTGCAGCTAATCTGCCAGGGAAGCCTTGGAGGGTTCCTAGAAAGTGGACTTGGCTCTGCTGCCCTCCCCCAACTCTAAGATACATGGAGCAGGGCTCACCTGGGGGCCAGGAGGCGCCAGCGCGTCAGGTCTGCTGCTTCAGCTCACCCTGAGAGGGGAGCTATGCTGCCCAAGACTGGCCAGTTGCTCTGGGAGGCAGGTAGGGCACCAGCTGGATCTGCTGTGTCTGTAGGAGCGGGCTGCATCCCCGGAAGTAGAGGTTCCTTCGGCCATCTCTGATTCTGCTTTAGCATCTGCCCTGGGATGCCCCTTGGGTTTGGTGCCTACTTTTCATTGCCTTTCAGACACTTGATTTCTTGACTACCCAAAGGGCCCTGGACACTGATGCAGAATGAGGAAGCCAAAGGTGTTCTGTGATGGTCTGAGAGTGTAGAGGGTGAGGCCACTGGAGACAGGGCCAGGACTAGGGCAGACAGGTGAGGGGTAGGTGGCAGGTGGGAGCCCTATGGGAGAGGGGCTTCTTGATGTCCATGAATCATGGTTGTGTGGCAGTTGTGAGTCAGGCCAGTGGGTGAGAAGGTGTCTGGCTGGACAGGGCATCCCCTTGGGTGTCAGCCCCAGCTCAATCAAGTCCTAGTTGACAAAAGCCACAGACTGGGTGTGGCAGGCAGGCTGGGGACCCTGGGCTGGCCCCTCTATTCAGGCTGGGTCCTGTCACTGGCTACTGACTCGCTGGTAAGAGCAGGCGTGAGTGCCTCAGTCTCATCCTCTGTGGGCAGAGGGGTGACAGAAGGCTCAGCTGCCTGCTCCAGGCCGTCCTGAACTTCCATGCCCCTCTGGATGAGCTGCTCCAGGGTCTTGGGAAGTGGGTGGCGCAGAAAGCGCTTGAACTTGGGCTGCAGGGTGCCCACCACATACTGAATGATCTCCTCCTCCTCAGCGTCCACATACAGTGTCTGGTACAGGTCCCGCTTACGCCAGAGGAACTGGTCAAGTGGCTCACCCTGCTTCTGTGGCAGGTCCAGCTCCCGCTGAATGGCTTCGCGGGAGAGCGTACCCTCACTGTACTGCAGAAACTCCTTCTTGAACTCCACCCAGTTCTTCACCGAGCCCTGTTTGAACTCCCACCACTTCTTGGCTGGCCCATTCATGTGGTTCTGGATCTGGGACAGCCAATATTCTTCAGAGCCACCCACCTGCCGCAGGTACTCTTCCAGGTGGCTCAGGAACTCCCGTGGGTCCTCAAAGATCTGGGTATCCACACCTGGGCTTGGTTGCCCATCCTCACCTGGCACCCAAGACTGGTATTGCTGAGCCCCAACTGACTCCTGCTCAGGCAGCTCTCCTGCGGCAGGTGGCGGGGTGATGGCATAGGGGCTAACAGTGTAGTCGTAGCCATCAGCTTCCTGGCAGTAGGGCTCTGGACCCCCCACACCTACAGAGACAGTGTGGCGGGCCGGCTCGCTGCCCACTGGGTACTTGCCGCCCATGGACTCCAGGCGGTCGGCCCACCTCTCCAGACGGTAGAAGACCTCCCTCCACACGTGCATCTCACGCTTGACCCAGCGCTCCAGGTTGGCGATGGTCTCCTGGCAGCGGCAGAGACAGGCCTTGATGGACTTCTTCCAGCGCTGTGAGTCGCCCGTGGGCACATAGCCGTCCAAGTTGTTCTCCAGCTTGCCCACCGACCTGTGCAACCCTTTCAGCTCTCGCTCCACCTGCTTGGACACTTCGGTCAACAGATGCCGGTGGGTCCTCCGTACGTGCTCCAGCATCTCAGCTCGGCACTTACCAATCTGCAGGATCACATTGGGTTTGGCGGCCGGCCCACCCCGCGGGGCAGGGTAGGCGTGGAGGCCGCCGGTCGTCATATGGTCCAGCTCCATCTGCTCGCCGGGGTTACGGTTCGGGACAGGCTAAGAACTCCTCTGAGGCGGAAGCCAGAAGGATTCAGAGCCGGCGGCTGCAGCGGGCGCGAAGCGGCAGTGGCAGTGGCAAGTGCGCGGTGCCGGAGGAGCTTAGCGAGTGTGGCAGGCTCGCCGCCGCTCAAGCTGAAGAGGCCCAGAGACTGCGGCTGAGGGAGGACTACTCGCCAGAGCACTGCACTAAAGCCGCCACCGGCGGCTTTTTATGCTGCGCGGGGCCCGTGGGCGGCAGCTCGCGGAGCCCTGGCTCCCATTGGCCGCGCCCAGGCTCCGCGCCAGAGCCCGCCCGCGCCCTCTCCTGCCGCAGGCCCCGCCTCTCCCGCGCCTACTCGCTCCCCTTCCGCGGGTGCCCTCAAGGACCCGCCCCTTCACAGCCCGGAGTGACTAATGTGCTCTGCTGCGCGCCTCCCACCCGGAGGGATCTTAGAGACCAGAGACACTCTCCTCTGCCTTGTCCTGAGCAGCGAGGGTGAAGCTAAGGCAGGTTATTACATGCTGTTTGCCCTCAGGGTCTGATCTCTCAGGGAGCAGCTGGACACTACCCGTCTGGATCGCTGATGCGCCTATCCTGACCCTTGCCCAGCCTGTCCACACAGTATGCAACCTCAGAAGTGCCTGGTAGGAATCTCTCACTCCAAACTCTTCCATTTTCAGCTGCCCTTGGTTAGTGGACACACACACACACACACACACACACACACACACACACACACACACACACAGAGAGAGAGAGAGAGAGAGAGAGAGAGAGAGAGAGAGAGACCCCTACCTCCTGCCCATCATTGCCCCAAGAGTCATAAGTCCAAGTCCTAGCCTGGTCCAAAACTGTTAGGGAACTCCACTCGGGCAACGCTTTTTCCAGACCCCTTCATTGGTGTGTTTGTGGACACTGGGTGGCCCTGTCTGTGTGTCAGTAGCCTGCAGTGCCCTGAAGCAAATATATCACTTGAACCTGTACAAACACTGGGATAAGGCATAGGAGTATCAGGAGCTGCAGGCAACATCGCTGAACCCTGAAGCCCCCTGGACACAGCCAGAATTGGACCAGAAGCTTCAAGACTTCTAAGAGGTTAGACTGGAGGACGGAGGGAGGGAGAAAGAGGAGGGAGGGGAAGGAGCCAGCAGAGGAAAGCAAGATGCCATATAAGGAATGGGGCTCCGGAAGCTGAGATTCCCTCTAGAGGGAGGCCCCTTCCGATTCCCTGGCAACAGCGCTGTGGTGCAGTGGGGGAGGGCATCTTTCTTGGCCTACACCAAGCCAGATACATGGGTCTAGGTTTTCCATCCTCTGATGTTACTTGGGGACATATCACTGCCCACAGCAAAAGCCTACAGGGGCCCACAGACACCTGGTGCCTGCAAGAACACCTTTCCCTCTTTGCCAACTCCCCCTCTCTCTCACTCATACATACACACTGAACACTCATGCCCCCCCAACACTTAGCCTACTCACACCCTTCCATGTAGACTCATACCCCCCACTCACAGCCCTCTCTGTAGACTCATGCCTCCACTCACTCACAGTCTTCCACACACACCAATGGCCCCTACTTATAATCCACACATACTCATACCTCAGCCTCTCCCACCCCACCTTTGTTCACACACCTACAGAAATCCCCTCACCTTGTATCCTCAGAGCCCCTCCTCTGTTCTCAAGAAACCTTGGGGAGCCCTGCCTCTCTTAGAGCTAACCTATCCCCCCCCACCCCCGGGGCTTCCATCCCTGAGGGGAATGTCTTTCTGAGGGAAAAAAAAACTCCCCTAAAATGGCTCTCCTGGCATTTCTAATTAGAGGTGAGTAGGCGGACACAGAAGGCAGGCGGAGGGGCACCACTGCAGGGAGGGGAAACAGAGAAATTGCTAGAACAGAGACTAGCTAGAGTTTTCCTATGGAGGAATCCTGGGAGAAGGAAGCTGCAGGCCTGAGTCTGGAGGTAGCTGAAGGTTGGCCAAGGTCCTACGCCATGGGTCAGGCTGATGAGCCAGCTGGACCCTGTTCTGTCTGCACACGTGCCAACAGCAGCCCTTCAGTGGCCAGAACCAGCCTCTATATAACCACACAGGAGTTAGTGGACCTCCCCCCTAGAGTCAGGCTGGAGGTAGCAAGGGTGGAAAACCATATGAGCACTGTAGCCTAGTGGCCAGGACCCCCCACCCCCTGTTTGTAGGGTGATTGGGCCCAAATGAAAAAGTTTCCAATGCTGAGGTGCTCTGACCCCCTGGCCACCTCATCTCCTGTCCCCACAGAGGGCAGTCCATTCAGGGCGCTGTTCCCGAGACACTATTCTGATCCCCACTGGGGTGACAGGTCACATGGAGCCCTGCTTCCTCCTTCAGGGTCTTCAGAAGCCATGAACACAGGAGCCCAGTGACAGGTGACAGGCACAGGCAACAGCCACAGCTCCTCTGGGAACACTTAATCGCAGGTCCAATTATCTCCCCAGAAGCCCTCAGCAACTCCCTCCTCGCCCCCGCACTGCAGCCTGGGGCTACATTCTGCTGCTGGAAAAGAGGCCAGGCTGGCTCCCTGCCTTCAGAGAGGGGGATTTCTAACCCACATTCTTCCAGTACCCACCCCACTAATCCTGCCCATGAGAGGGGTAGATAGTGCCACCCTCAGCCTCCTGGAAGGTTAGGGAAGGATCGGGGTGGTGGGGGTGGGGTGGGGGTGGGGGTGGGGGTGGGGGGGGAAGGTGCCTGGGCCTGTTCAGGGAAAGAACATGGGGGGAACCATGGCAAAATTACCTGAGATTCTAGATGAATTCTGACGAAAAGCAGGAGCCCTCAGGGATGGGGCAGGCCTGGGTGGACCCTTAGAGTTCTAAGATCCAGGTGACCTTGGTTCCCCAGCCCTGTCAGTTCTGGCCCTTTGTTCCCAGGACTCTAGATACCCAAGGCTCTGGCCTATCAGCATTTGCATTGCGATGCTACCATGTTAAGATGCCTCTTTTTCAGGATGAGGCCACTCCTGATATGTCAGTCAGAGAGCTCTGAGACCAGTGTGTGTCCCTTAGCCTCCTGTCCTGCCCCTACCTCCGGAACCTCTGGCACTGTTCTCCCGATCCTCCCCCTGACCGGACCCTTTCAGTAAGTACAAGATTCCTGGCAGGAATCACACATGTCTGGGACGGTCCCCACCACCTAGGCTCCCAAAGGCATGTGGACTTTAGGGTACCCTAAGTCTCCTCCTTGTTCCTCCCAGGATATCTTCAAAGTCCCTGTGGGGCACAGCTGTCGTCTTCCCAGCAGATGTTTCCTCTAAGGCTGAACAGTCAACATCCATTAGTAATGAGGGTAAGGGTAAGCTCCTTCAAGGACAGAGCTCACAGCCATCCTTATATCTATCTGCACACAAAGGTGCACACAGGTGTGTATCCGTACCCATTAATACACACACACACACACACACACACACACACACACACACACACACACACTTTGGTCATCATCTCCCTGTGATATGGGATAAGGGACCCCATTCCTCATGGAGCCAGGATCCAGGACAGCAGAGGTGAACACACACGGCAGGGATCTGGTTGGGCTTCCTTCTCACACCTGCCCACAGACCACCTGCCATCTGTGTGGGCACAAGAGAAGGGGTATAGGCTTCTGCCCCTTGACTGGCTGAGCAAGAGCCCCTGACCCAGATGCCTTCATCACGTCTCTACCTAGCTGCCTGCTGCCCACTTTGCACAGATGTCTTTTGCTGGCTGGAGCAGTGGTCCTCCCTCCTGGCTGATGCCCTGGTGCCCCTCCAACTCCAGGTCTGCACTGTGAGTTGAAACCAGGGGCTCAGAGCAGTCGTTTGACAAGGATCTGAGGAAGAGAAAGGGATGAGCCTTCCCACGTCCCTTTCTAACCATCTGGCCTCACCTTTCCCTCGGTGGCAGTGGGGAACAAAACCACACCATGCTGAAGGTTGCAGGAGTCCTTTCTTGGTGTCTGCGTGGGACAGGAGAGGAAGGGAGGAGGGACCCACCTCCAGTCCTCAAGGCTAGGCTCAGTGGGCTTCAGAAGGCCACTGCCTACAGCCCTGAAGACCTGGTAACCTCAAGCTGAGCTGGCATATGAATGAGCCACCAGCAGGAGGGAGGACACCTGGCCCTCCCACCAGCCTTCTGCTGGCTGAATGACTTCCGGTCACCCCCACTGCCAGTCTCTGGACACAGTAGGGCTGGTGATGACAGTCTCGGGGAGCCGAGAGCTGAGATTGGAGTCCCAGTCTCCCCTTGAGGGCACAAGGATGCACAGTGGTTTGGGGGCTGAGACTGAATAACATCAAGGAGAGAGGAGAACCGAGGGAGAGGCTGGGGAAGCAGAGAAAGAAGGAGAATCTTAAGACAGGGCTGCAGTCTAATTTCGTACAAGGTAATCTCATTTGGCTTCCGTAGCGGCCCTGGAAGGTGGGAAACCTGCCTCAGACCACTTAGCCAGTAACAGAGACAGGCTAGGGCATGGAGGCAGGACTGGAGCAGGGGGGTGTGGGGCCACGAAAGATTGAGGTGCTCTCCCCAGGGCCCAGAGCTCCCCTCCCTTTCCAGCAGCCTTCCTTCCTGAGCCACAAGAACATGTTCTCTCTGCACCCCCCCCTTCCTTCCTTCCTCTTCCGTCTGGCAGGCTGTGTGCTACATCCTTGTCCCTGGAACAAGGCAAGGCAGCCTGTTCGTTCAGGGCCCCCCACATACCAGACCCTCCTCCCTCCTCCCTCCTCCCTCCTCCCTCCTCCCTCCTCCCTCCTCCCTCCTCCTTCCTGCCTCCTGCCTCAGCTCCTCCAGTCCAGCCTCCAAGGAAGCCTGTATTTTTCCATGGAATCTGCAGTCTTGACATTCTCTGTGCCCCAGGCATTTCCCACTGCCCACCTGGCAGTGGACAAGGACACGGGTTTGTGGGAATCTGTCCTCAAGAGACCTGTGTTCCTGCCTGAACCCAGCCACAATTCATAAGAGAGACTGAGGTCCAGAGAGGGCCAGAAACCTGCCCAAGCCACACAACAGTGGAGGCTGGGAATTGGCCTGGTGGTCTGATGAGACCTCTTGGCTCAGAGGGTCATTGTGTAAGACACTCCCTTGTGCTGTGGGAACACGAGTAAGTCTCTCTAAGCCCCCACCCCTTCCCTGGCCTCAGTTTCCCAACTGATGGTCCTCTCTTGTGCTTCTGGCTTGGTTACTGTCTTCTGCAACTTGTCATTGCCAGTGGGTGGCCTTGCTCCAAACTTGGCAGAGAGCACCCAGCACTTCCTGGGGATTCTTCTTGCAGAAAACAGGTCAGCCCCTCTCACTGTCTTTGCTCGAGCTAGAATAGTCCAGAACAAGGAAGGAGACACCATGTAAGCATTGCGGGTACAGATTTCAGCACTCACATGCTAGGAGTCAGTTTAAGTGTAGAAACAAGAGACGGGGGCTAGACCTGAGGAAGCCCCTTCCGATCCATGTGAGATGGTCTGCCTGAGCCGGCCTAAGCCTCCAGAGAGTTGTGGAACTTTTGCCTCTCCCAGCAGCTGTGTGTGACTTCAGGCCTCTCATTCAGCCCCTTGGTCTCAACCATACAACAGGCATACTAAGCACTAAGTACTAAGTGGTCACTAAAGCCTCTTCTTCTTCAAGGCGACAGTTGAGGAAGAGCTAAGTGGACCTGCAGCTATGAGGGTCCTTCTGACCACCCAACTGCTCACTGTCCTGTTGACAAATGCCAATTCCGTGTTAAGGTGAGAGAGACTTGGCTTCCTACCGCTGTCTGTACTCCGTGCTTCTAGGAAGGGTCTCCAGGCACAGCGGATGCTGAGTCCTGTGCCTTAGTCTATCCTATGTGCATCCCCTCAGAGTCCCTGAGATGCGTGGCTAATCTTGGTGTCTGCGCAGGTCTGGGAGTGTGTTTTGTGTGCAGCCATACATGTCACAGTCGTAGCACCCTTTAGCTTGTCCTTGCATACCTGCTGCCAGGCAGCACTGGGCGGCTCTGGGTTCTGCCTGAGCAGAGTTGCTCAGGGTCCCCACATGCAGGAGCCAACAGCCAGAGAGATGAGGAACAACTATCAGAGGGGTGGGGCGCTACTCAGGGCCAAGGATAGCAACATGGCCACACATGGTTCTGTCCATGGGGGGTCAGAACATGGACGTAGCAAAGACCAGGTGTCAGGGCGAGTCAGGTCTCCCTCATTCAAGCCAAGACACCAGCCTTGAGCCAGGGCCTAGTGTGGCCAGGCCTTCTTCAGCCTGGAGAGGACATGGGGGGAGGGGGTAGAGAGGGTGGGAAAGGACCAGGATACAGGGAGACGAATTGAGGCTGGTATCCCTGATGTGTGAACTGCCCCTGCTATGGAGAGAAGGCTCAGGAACTAGGGCTGCCAAAGGGGCAGGAGTGAAGACTATCAGGGTTCCCTATATCCAAGGTAGCCAGTACGGGACCTGGGGTGCAGGGGCAGAGTTCTGAACCAGGAATCAGCAGAAGCCATGAGAAGCTGGGCTGAGGTGGGAGGCTGGCAGTCACCCCCATCTCTGCTCCACTGGGACCCCAGCCAGGCTGAGTGCCCACCCACCAACTCCCTGTGTGCCCACCCGGCTGGATCATTCTGGAGCAGCTCTCCATTAGGGGCGGGGGTTGGGGTGGGGGTTGCTGCCAGCTGGCCGATGCAGACACCCCCAGAGATGAGAGTTCAGATGCCCATGCCAGTTAGAGGGCGGTGTTCAAGGCTGCCACCCCCACCCTGGCGGCTGTGTTTTCCTGCTGTTCTCTGCAATTCCATTTAAATACCTCCCAGAGCCAGCCCAGCAGCAGCCGCTTGCTTCCGGCACCATAAAAGGAGAGAGACTGAGAATAGCTGAGCCATGACGCAGCAAGGAGCTTCCCCACGCAGGAAGGCTCTACGCGCAGAGCCTGCCACCACCCAGGGCCCACCCTGCCCTGCACCTGCTCTGCCCCTGCCCTGAAGGAGAGGTGGGGACCAGGGTCCCTGGCAGAGGAGCCGGAGACTGGTGACATTGCCCCTGCCATGGTGGCTTTGTGACTCTTAACAAACCAGACCTGCACAAAGACCTTATATCAGGTATTTGCTTACTTGTACCCTCGAGTTCTGGGTCCCAGGAAGTGCAGATGGCCCC
The DNA here is from genome assembly GCF_021556685.1 of Rattus norvegicus. Lineage (NCBI taxonomy): Eukaryota > Metazoa > Chordata > Mammalia > Rodentia > Muridae > Rattus > Rattus norvegicus. Next base: position 116,143,855 of record NC_141540.1, read on the forward strand.
GGCCCTGGGTGGTAGCTCCTCAGTCCTGGAAATAAATCCCTAGGGACTGTGTCCAGGCTGAAGGGTTCGAGCTCTGGGTCCGGACGTGGACTAGCACCAAGATGCAGACACCTAAGGATGCTTGGAGTGCATGTGCCTGGCGTTTCTCATTCTGTCACATCGGGGAGTGGGGTACCAATAGGGATGGGGCACAGTGCTCTGAAAGAGTCCAGATCGACCCAGGGAATTTTGAGAACCAGAAGGGCTTCCTAGAGGAGGAGCTTGTGGGTAGAATGCAAAGAAGGCCACAGCTTGAGAAGGGAAGCCGTGTCCCCTCCACTCTTCTGGCTCCCTAATGGCCTTCAACCCTGCTTACCCTCCTCTGGCTGGGGACTCCTCCATTTTCTTTCTGGGGAGGGCTTTGGATCTGGACCTCTATATGTCTCTGATCCCTCCTCTTACCCGAGACAGCTCATCTGAGTTCTCAAGCCTCTGCCCTGTGTTTTGAAACTGGTAGATCACTGACAACCAGCTCCCCGCGAGTGACACCTGGCTATCCAGACTGTCTCCCCATTTTCTGTAGTTACCGAGCTAAGGCAAACAGGTCTTGACCATTGATGGGTCTCACAGGCACTGGGCATGATTCCAGGTCCCTGGGCTCACTGGAAAGTTTGGGCTTGGGCTCATGGTCTGCCTCGAACTGCCCAGTTGAGCAACAGCCCACCACGTATAGACTTTTCCCTGTCCATGTTGTGTGACTTTCTAAAATGTGGGCAGACACTACAAGGGTCAGATGACCAACACAACCACTTTTCAGCTGAGACCTCCTTCACGGATGGTGTGACCACAACTGCTAGCATCCTCACCATTATTGTCCCCACCATTACCACATCTCCAAGCATCACCCCATAAGCCCATGACCACAGGCAGGACCCCACTTTACCTCCCCGCTTTGACCCCTACACAAATTTCCCCAGTTTCACCCCACCCTGACTTCCATACTGCCAACTCCAACAAAGCTGCCACTGTCACTCCTTCCATTGCCCCACCGTCATTATCAGCGTTGCCAGTGCCACCTGCCACCACCCGTAATCATGACCCTCCGTTTGAGGAGGCTTCCCTGCTGTCAGCATTTAAAGTGATTGGGTAGCTTAGGTCCTGTCTGTGTTCTTGGTTGTATCCTTGGGGAGATTTTATCCCACCTCCTTGGCTGGCGAGAAAGGTGGAATCCCAACCCACGTCTTTGTTCCTGGTACATGACAGCTTTGGGCTGTCTGACCAGATGGGTCAATCTTCTCCCTCCAAGCACAGGGTGGGCATCAGTGGAGTAAAAGATTCCAGAAGAGCTTGACTAGACCAATAGTCAAAAAGTAACCCTGTCCCCATCTCTGGAAGGTTTCACTTGGCATCAGGTTAGATAAAGCCCCAGTCCATCCCCAGAGCTGGGCAGAGAACAGCTAGGAGTTTCAAAGGGCTTAAAAATTTGCCCTTAAAGGATCAAGACTAATGGAACCATTGTTGTTGATGAGCTGGGAAGGCGCTCCAGCCACTAAAGAAGGCACACTCTTGCTAAGAACACCTGAGCTCAGAGCCTGATGAATTTTGAGGCTTTTGCTTAAGTACCTTTCTGTGTTCTACCATCTGGCTTCAATCCTCACCTGTGGAGTAGCACAGTGACAACTGGGAGCCTGAAGCACTGTGGGGGCTGGTCACCAATGCAGTAGGTACCAAGAAGGGCAAGGAGAATGGACACATTAGCATCCTCCTCCTCCACGTACCTCCTTGGCTGTTACAGTGCTTAGGATTCCAGGCAGCTCTGTGCTGGTCCAGGTTTGACTTCTGTTAAGAAAGTTCCAGGCCACCAAGCCTCACCAGCCCCAGACAGACACACACAACACTGGTGAGCTGATGGAAGGATGAGGAAATGAGCATCATCTCAGGGGTCCATGGACCACGCTTCTTCCTGGACCCCCTTCATCATCTGTCCTCATGTGCAGGACCCTTGATTCTTGAGATGCTCCCCATCCTGGTCTCTGACTGGTGCTAGTGTCTCCCCCATAATTCTCATGTCAAGACAAGGAGGGCCTTGTCTACCCTGCCTACATGACTAGCACCAGGGATATGTTTGGCGAGCATGGGGGTTGGGAGGAGCCCTGTGGCCTCCACCAGAGGTGGACGTAGGTGTCATTCATCATTGCTACAGGTACCCCTCGGGCTGTAGCAGCAGTAGCCTCTGTGTCCAACAGGGAATTCAAGGTCACCTAACTTTGCCCTAGCCTCTTGGCTGGTCCCAACTTCCAGGATGGTGAGGGAGCAGGGAAGCCAGGGCAGTGGGTGGGCACAGCAGCTCAGCCTTATGAAACCCATGTTGCCAAGCCTTCAAAGGATGAAGCCTTTTGTTTCCTTGTTTCTAATTAAAAAGAATTAGTCAGTGGAGTGACACGTTTACGAGGAGAGCCAAGTGACACTGCTGCCCCGTTTTATTAATAAAATGAGAGGGGAACAGATTCCCACGCTGCCAGAGCCTGGCACGGAGTCTCCTCATGGCATAATAGTTTGGAAGCCCAAGCTCTCTCCCAAGTTAACCAATTCCTTCTTAGGCTACTCTTCTGCCCCTCCCCTTTCTGCTTTCCTCACACCCTCCGTGTCTACCCTTCCGGGACTGGGAGAAGGAGAGAAATGTGTGTGGGCTCCCCACAGGGCCTCCATATCTCTAAGAAGAGGACCCCAGGGTGATGAATACAGCCTGAACTAGACCCCAGGCTCCAGGCATTGACATTCATCCAGGGAGAGGCTACCACACAGGACTTAGCATCATCCCAAGATAGAAACCCAGCTCTTGGCTTGGCCCTCGTCTGGTTTCAAGTTTCTTCAGTGGCAGTGGGAATGCTAAGCTGTAGCCCTTTTGTAACTCATCTGTTTAGTTGGAGTCTGAGAACACTTGGGACAGGCAGATCCTGCAAAGGATACATGACCTAGGGCAGAAAGGGAGTAGCCAGGCCATGCTATAGCCCCCATCAGAGGCAACTTCTACCACACACAAAACAAGTTTGTCCTGCCAACTCATATGTGGCATGAGAGCTAGGAGAAGCAGGCCTTTGAGATGGTTCTGGGAAAAGCACCACTCCACTCAAGACCTGAGCCTGACAATCTTCATCACTCTCACCAGTCAGTCAACATGCTGTTACCACAAAACAAAATGTCACCATCACCAATCTGACATTGAGGCTAACACTCAACACTACCCCCAAAACACCCATGACATTTCTAGGCTATTGCTGTCATTAGCCTCACCACCAGCACCAGTATCACAACCATATCCATTGTCAGTCAAATCATCACCACTACCGCCACCACTGACTACTAGCATCACCGTTCTCACTGGTCATGACATCTGCCGTCATCGTCACATGAACACTGTGACCATCACCACCACCATCGTCATCAGCAGCATCACCGTTAACCTCAGCATCGCCACCATCACCATCCTTGACATCTCCACGCCCACTACCCTCTTCCAGACCCTTACAGACACCACCATCATTGCTGCCATCTTCGTCAACACTATCACCATGGTTGTCACTATCACCAGCAGGTCCATAAGCCTCAACTCCCTCAACAGTACAGTCGTAATTGTCACCATTACCATCCTTGCTCCCATTATTTTAATTACTTGGTGGTTGACGTTATTACCACTAATGATACCTTCACGATGTCACATTTGTCTAGCTCAAAGACCATAGTCGTCTTTCCCTCTATCGTCTTCATCAATGCCAGGCCATTGGCATTGTGGGCATTTTTATTATCATAGCTACGCAGTTACCCTCATCACCTCATCTGTCCGTTGTCAACCCCACCTTCAAAACAGCCATTCTCACCCACCCTTCTCCTCTATCCTAACCTTCCACTCTTTAGTCAGCCATTCCCCCACACAGCCTCTGCCCCCGCCATTCATCCTCCTGTGAAATCCAGGATGGTTAGAACAACACCAGGCCCAATATGTTCAGATCTCTGGGATACAACTCTATAATGGCTCCCAGAGTGTGCATAGAACTTAGCCCAGAATCTGGACTGTGTGCTGCTTGGGTTGTAGGGACTGGGCCTGCACAGCTAATGAGTGTGACTAGGCAAGCAATGAGGGCGTCACCACATGGGGATGCCCACCTGGGCAACCTCACCATGACACTCCCCCTGAGTAGGTTGGGAGGCTAAACAGACACAGCCCTAGAGGCAAGTTAGGGACCCCAGAGGCCCCAGCCAGGCTCAGCCCCATCTGTACTCTTGTCTGAGGTCCCCCACTAAGTTAAAGGTTTTATTTAGCAGCTCCTTATCAATGGCTTCCTTCTGTGACAGCATCCTAGGGAAGCCCAGAGGTGACTCGTCACATCTTTTGTCCATAAGTGACTTTTCCCTTATCAGAAAGTGCTGAGAGTTTCAGAAGCCCAAGGAATGGGAGTTGACAGATACCTTGAGATGGGCACCAGAGAAAGCTAGCTACTAGGAACCTGCCAGATGCCCCAGGGAGAGAAAGTTAGAGGCAGAGTAGTTTCCCCGAGAGAACAGTGGGTCTCACCGATGGGGCCTCCTTCTGCCCAATCAGAGCTGTCTCAGTGGTCCCTGTTACTCTAATTCTGACACCCAGAGCTACAGAGGCCTCAGGCTGGACCACCACACAGACTCTCTGTGTCCTTGTTCCTTCTGCAATCCAGATATGGGGCCACACCCCTCTTCCCAGTCCTCTGAACCACTCTCTGAGCCCTCCTGAGCAAGGTTCATTCACCTTTAGGCCCACTTGAAAGAGCTGGTGGGTTTAGGTCCTGAATTATGTTGGGCAAGTGCTCAGAGATGGTTGGGACTTCAGTCTGTGCTGATTGTTGGCTGCAACACTCTGGTCATGGTGGGGAGAGGAGGTGGGGAAGGAGAGAGATGAAGTCAGGGGAGAGATAAAAAGTCATAGTTCTTCTCAGGATCCAGTCCTCAAAGGACACCCTTCCATCAATCTATTCATTAGCCAGACTGCACTCACACAGCAGGGGAGGAGGATGGCATGGGGATGGGAGTGAGCTGAGCTTCTCTCCAATGGGAGGATGTCTAAGAATCTAGATGCTCTTAGACCAGCACAGGCAGCATCCACTGAAGGCGTGAAGTGTGCCCTGCCTCCAATCTCATCTCAGGTGTGTGTGTGTGTGTGTGTGTGTGTGTGTGTGTGTGTGTGTACTAGAGAATTGAACCGAGCTTCCTGAATGTGAGGCAAAGGCTGTACCACTGAGCCACACTCCAGTGTCCACAGGGAACAGGAAAGGAAGTGTCAGTGTCAGGGCTATGGACCTGGGAGCTGGCCTGAGCACTACCCGTGTTGCCACTGTGCTAACGGCATGGTACTGTCCCTTCCTGCACCTGCCTACTCAGAAGCAGAAGGGATCCTTTGAGTTGAGATCACTCTAGAGGCAAATAAAGCCTTGAGGGTAAGAGAAGAGGAGCAGAGGGAGGAGGCAGGTTGGTCTGCCCAGCCTCTTTGAATGAGACGAATTAGCACATGCCACCAAGCGGCAGCCAAAGAGGCAGATAGAGAAAAGGCAGGAAGCCACGGCCCTGCTCTGTTCTAGCATAGAGTGCATGTTCAGGCCACAGTACCTTCTATGTACAGGTTCTGTGAAGTCTCTGGAGGAAGGGACGGGCAGTGTCTGTGTAAGGACTGCTCAGTAGGCAGGGAGGACTTGGTTTTGCCTCTGCCACATGTATACAGGTGTGGTGGTATGCCACAGACAGTCGTGTGCTCACACGTCACAAGAAACCAGCCTCACAGCTGGGCTTAGGCCCACCCTCGGACTCACAGTCGCCCCCTGTCTTCACTCCTGTGGGCCTGACACTTAGAGGAACTCAACCAAGAGCCAGGGCCCCTCCTTCAGCACCTTGGACAGAGAAGCAGCTCTAGGCATTCTGGGAGTAGCTAGGCCCTGTGTACCTTTTCTTATACAGAGAAAAGTCAGGGCCCTGGCTGCTTTCTAATCAGTGAACAAGGGCCAGGTGTCAGAGACCATGGCACCAGTCGTTTCTAGGTTGTCTGAAGACAGGCCCTTTCTCTCCTGGGGGCCCAGAGGCAACGTCTCATAGAAGCCTGAATAAAAAGAGAAACAGTGGGAAAGAAAGAAGAGCCATCTCAATCCAAGTCAGGTCTGGAAGACCCAGGGCCACCTCCACTCTCTGGTCCTGTGGAGTTCTTATCTGGGAGCACGGAAGACAGTGGATCCGTTGGGAGCTTTCTAGGCATTCCGTGGATGGGTCTGCCAGAGCAGTCTGCTTCTCCCAACTGTGACCCACTGCCTGGGTCTAGTCTGTATAGCCCAGGATCCATTTACTCTGAATGTGAGGAGGCCCCATCACCCTCTCTGGGAGAGAGTGAGGGTATGGGTTATAAGCATGAACCTCCATAGTTCATGCTCCATAAATGCTGGGTCGCAGCCACTGGCCCACCACAATACATACACCATGAATTCAGGGTTATAGGCAAAGATCACAGACATCGACATGTCCCCCAGAGGCACCAAAGACCACAGACATCAAAATGATCTCCTGTGGCAGCATGGATCATGGATATTAACACAGCCTCTGGTGTCTGCAATGACCCCAGACAACATGGCCTCAGGTGGCAGCACAGGCCATGCACATCACCAAGGTGTCCAGTGGCAACATGGACCACAGACACCACCACGGTCCTCTGTGACAGGCAGGGTGGGCCATAGACATCACCATAGCCTCAGGTGGCAACACAGACTACAGACGTCCACACGGCTTCTGCCAGTAACAGGGATGGCAAACACCAGTCTGGTGCTTTGGTGGCAGCACGGCCATAGACATAGACATGGCCTCTCTCTCTCTCTCTTTTTTTTAAGACTTCACATGACTCAAGGTAATTTCGATAGAAACTTGAATATTTGCTAGTTCTTACAATTAAGCATAAAAGGCAACATATTTCACAGCTTACTTTGAACCACATATTGATGATTTCAATGCCCCATGTCCTTTATTGTCTTTATAAAACTTGTCATGAGGCCAATCCTTTAGTCTCACTGAATCCCATGTGGTTCCTTTTTGAAATTGCTATTCCTCCTTTAACTCCATCTGGGCCCCCACCACTGGGATCATCTTTTAATTTCATTCTTACCCTCTTCCACCTGGGACATGAATTACTTTCCTGTTCTCTTATTAAATCAGCCATGCTGACACAATGGATAGCAGCAAAGAGAACTGGACTTCTGTTTAAGGAGCATCTGCACCTAACTTGGCCCACTTATTCCTTAACCTCCACAGAATACTTTTAGCTCTAGGTGAGCCATCAACATTTATTTCCCTGTGATCCCGAGGCAAACATGAAAACGAATCAAGGTACCCTGTAGTGTGCCAAGATTCCTTGAAATCTCAAAATCTTTGCAGCTGAAGAAAAGAGTAATGCTTGGCCAACAAAAAAATCTTAAAATACATGGGAACAGGAAGAAAGTAAAATGTACAATAAAAATTTCAAGGAGGCTAGTACTGTGGGGAAACAAAAGCTCAGTTCAGTGAATGTATTTCCTGTACTCCTGCCCGAGTACAGGAAGCAGTTTGCAGAGAAAACAGAATAAATGAATCACTGATGCCTTTTAAATAGATGCTGAACCTGTTAAGTGTTCCATTGTGTAAACGCAGATGCTCTACAACTCATGTAAGGTAATTCCTCTTCAAGGCTGCAAGTGAGGTCACCCCTTCAGCCTTCCACGGTAGGGCAATGTCCCCACGTATGGATTAACAGCAACTGCCAAAACCGTTAAGACAGACTGGTGAGCTGCAGCTGAAAAATCTCAGGAAAAGTCTAAGACGGTTGACAGACGAGACTTTGTACATAGGACACTCTCAATGTAGTCAGAGGATCAGGAGAATGCCTAGGCTGACATTTAAGTCATGAGCTGGCTACTCGTTACCTATGGGATCCTGGAATTAGCCAAACCTTCTGGGTGACAGGTAACTCATAAGACACTAAAGTACGGCGACATAAAAACTTAATGTACACTCTATGTTAGTGCGATCACATGGTTTAAGTGAATCACATTGAATCTAATCCAGAGTAGAACTAGCAACGACACTTAGCTTCCTTTCCTGGTTCAGATGATCAGTTAGCATTCATTTTTAAAAACTCTAAAGTTCTAACCTGGCAGAGAGATGTCTTCAGGATGGTTTTCTGTGACTATTTTATTAGATGATATTGATTATATAATACCTAGCAGAGGATGGCTTTATCTGGCATCAATGGGAGGGGAGGCCCTTGGTCCTGTGGAGGCTCCATGCCCCAGCATAGGGGAATGCCAGGGTGGGGAAGTGGGAATGGGTGGGTGGGGGAGCATCACAGAAGCAGGGGGAGGGGGATGATACAGACAGGGGGAGAGGAAGGGATAGACAGGGGAAGGGGGATGAGATGGGGGTTGGGAGAGGGGAATCTGGGAAGGGGGATAACATTTGAAGTGTAAATAAAATAACCAGTAAACAATACAGTACCTATACCTGAAGAAGCTTCCTGGGTAAATGATGGCTATGCTACTGATTAGTAATTTAGTAAGAAATCGTCACCTCCTCTGAATTTATTGAATGAAAGAATGTAAGAAATTATCAGTGTTTGCAATCTAAGGCGAAGTGGCACTTTACAGTGACCATGATCCTAACTGAGACATAAGACTGATGGAAAATACTAGTGTTACCAGAATTGGTACCTATCTCCATTAACAGAGAGTAACTGGAATTATTGCGATAACGGCATTACTGACAATTTGAAGACAGTATATAGATATTTTGCTGTGAAACTGAGGCATAAGACTGATGGAAAATACTAGTGTTACCAGAATTGGTACCTATCTCCATTAACAGAGAGTAACTGGAATTATTGCGATAACGGCATTACTGACAATTTGAAGACAGTATATAGATATTTTGCTGTGAAACAACAAGGCATTTCTGGACCTTCGGCTGCATCTTCCAATTAAAGATGAAAACACCCATCAGCGACAACCAGAGGCAGTGAGCACTGCACTGCTCATTTCCCCTCCAGACGGTGAGAAACCGTTAAGTCTGATGTTAATCACAAAGACTTACAAGGTGTCAGAGCAAAGAGCTGAGGTGAAACCGGTGCCTCTCACCCGCCCTGCTCTTCTCAGGTTAGGTGATGATGAGCTCTTTTAAGCATGCCTATAATCTTCATTCTTAGCTGAGATGCAAACAGAGTAGAAACTCACTTGCTTTTTCCCCCTTGGAAACAACCACTGGTAAGATCACGGCCTTACAGAAAGAGTTCACTCTGCACATGCTCATATGGAGAAGACAGGGAGCACGAAGTTGGAGAAGGTTGCTGTGAAAGGGGGACCGTCTGATATGAAATTATATATACATATGTAGATATGTGCTTATGTGTGATATATGTCACTTATTAATTCAATGTAACTCTCAGAAGATGCCAACAGTTTTCTCTCCATAATAAAACCGAAAATTGTTTTTCATTTACTATAAAACTGGGACCCTAATGACATCACCAATGAGAAAGAATCCGATAAAGATGAGCTCGGATCGGTGATTAAGCATCCTCTTGTTGTCGCTTCAAGTTCAATGCTTAATACCACAGGGAGCTATCATACAGGACAAGAAGAGAATTTAAGGGAGGCATGGATAGAAGGCTCTCACCTTTTTTCCTCAAAAGAATAGGGCCGCTTTCATCACCCATCGTATTGAACTCGAATGCTATTGCACATGGCAGAAATTCTGTGATAGACTTGACTGCAGGTTTGAAATATGACCTTTTGGGACTGCCTTTTCCGTGCTCTTCAGTCTCTACGGAATCACAGAGCAGGGTGATCCCATCAGTGCTGAGTAGTAAAACGCCCTGCCTCTTCCCTCCGCCCTTCCTTTTATGAAGCAGACATCTGAAGACACAGTGATTTTATAACATGAAAACCGCTCTCCTTACCATTGTGCTGATGAACAAAAACAAAAGAATAAACAGGGTTGGAGGTATAGCAGATGAGGGGAGTACCTCACAAGCATGAAGCCTTGGGTTCGATCCCTCAAACTCTTGAAAGCACATTATTAATTTCTGGTTACATGTGTAGAAACCCTACCACTACCGTATGGCAGAGGAAGACGTCATCACCACATAAGTAAATGCCATGGTAACACCATGTGACTGCAGTGGCCAAAGTGGAAGAGGGTTTTTTTTCAACACCATGTGACTGCAGTGGCCAAAGTGGAAGAGGGTTTTTTTTCTTTTCTTTTCTTTTCTTTTTTCGGAGCTGGGGACCGAACCCAGGGCCTTGCGCTTCCTAGGCAAGCGCTCTACCACTGAGCTAAATCCCCAACCCCGAGTTTTAAGATACAAAAAGAAAATTAACTACTTAGGAAAAAGAAAGCATAAAATGGCTGAATAGTGTATCTGGTTGGACTGATACAAATCTCATGTCCAATGACAGCCGTAGAAAGCATTCATATTCCCTTATTGCAATCCAGTGGCCGTAAATATGAATCAAAATGAATGCTTTGAAGAAGTACAGTGTGAGGATCGGTAGAGATGGCTTAGGAGCACTTGATGCTCACACGGAGGACCAGGGTAGAGATTTCATCCTGGCACACACACGTTCGTTCACAATTGTACAGAACAGCAAGCAGTTCCAGGACTCACAATGTGTCCTTCCGGGTTCCATGAGCAAGGACAAGCACATAGTGCACGTACAGAAAGGTGGGCAAAACACACATACACACAAAAATACAGTTCAATGTGGAATGCTAGGAATACTGAGGGAATATACAACATGCTAAGACCTTTAGAAAAAATTTAATACGCTAAAATATGTAGTGTTTGAGCAGGACAGGAGCAGAGGACTTGTCATCCCAACATGCTAATTTAAAAATTACATATGCAAATATGCAAACTTTAGAGTGCAAGACTGATAAACTTTTAAACAATGCATGCTTTCTCATGTAATTAATTCCTTGAAAACTTCTGAGGGTAAGTGTTTTTTTAACTGGCAGAAGTGGGGTTCAAGTGAAGAAAGGAGTTGGGAGAAGTGATGGAATCCTATTTCAATCAAGATTGTGTTTGTAAACTTTTATATTGCACTTTGAGAATCAACACTTTCTTACTTCAAACTTCCTTGTTTAAGGAAAGACTATGGAACAAGTCTCACCTTGCCACACTGTTTCCTTGCAATTAACATACGCTCACGCTCCCAGACAATAGCTACCATGTGCAGAATGGTGGCAAAAAAAGTTATTATTTTATTAGTGGAAAAACATTTACCAATACGTTAAATTCACAAGAATATTTCAAACAGTATCAGAGATTTTTAAGAGAAAAAAATTGCTATCGCCTTCACATTTATAAGCCCTAAAGCCTTTTTGCAACGTTCCTCGTTGAATAAGGAAAGAACAGAGTGAAACGGTGTTGAGTCAAAGCCAATTCAGTTCAAACCACCCAGATTGGGCTGGAGAGATAGCACAGGGGTTAAGAGCACTGACCACTCTTCCAGTCGTCCCGAGTTCAATTGCCAACAACCACATCACCATCTATAATGAGATCTGCTGCCCTCTTCTGGCAAGCAGGCATACATGCAGGCAGAACACTGGATAAGAAGTAAATCTTTAAAAAAAAAAATAAGACTGACAGGATGAAAAGTGCCCTGATATTTATTAGAAGGAGTCCTAAGTCTCCTTGCTCCAGAACAGTGTTTCTCTTAGGGTCCAAACTTAGGCTTCCAAGTCTCCGGATTTTGCTCCTTCGATTTGCCAGGCTGCTGTGACATAGAAACATGCACGGAAATAGTAAGGCGGTGTATAATTTACTTCTCAATCTTGAACTGATTAGAATCTCAAATGAAAACTACTTTTTAAGTTTTGAATGGGTCTATTATCAAACACTACAGATACCAGAAAGTGTTGTTGCTGAATTGAAGAGTCAGTCCAAGGTGAGAACCATGATGAAGTCCACGCTGTGGGTCCCTGGCTGGTCTTCCTTTAGTCAACGAGGAAACGCTGAGCTAGTTAGATCCGTCATGATGATCCTGAATGTACATGCTTATCCCCAACTGACACAGAAGGCAAAATCGTTTTTCATACATGCATAAGCACACCGATGAGACGTGGTGGGGTTTAGCTATCAAATGGAGCTAATAGAATTCAGATTCAGAGGACTACACTCAGTGTCTTCCTGCGGAGGCAGAGTTGGAAAGCTCTCTGGGCTCTTGAGGCACAGACTCGAGTGTCTTGAGAAACATTCCTTGATAGGGAAAAGCACTTGGTAGGCAATCACTTCCCAACACCCTCCCTGAGAAAGGTGACTGAGATCTGTCACAACCACAGATTGTACTGTGGAGAATAATGGAAAGGAACCCGGCGTACAGATTACTAGCAGGGAGGGAAAGCACCCCTGGCCTTTCTGCAATCTGTGTGCATCCAATATTCTGTATATTCACAAACCTGTTTGATGGCAGGAAAGACTCAATGACTGCCAAGTAACTCACTGTGATGATCTAGGATGCTAAAACGCTTTAAATAGGTGATGAGATTCCAATGCCTAGCAACAGCTGCGGGCCAGTCTTAAGAGTCTGGGCTGCCAGAGCACAGTAGTGTTATAATGGGAACAATCTAGAGTTTACAAACACGTGGGCATGTGGACTACAGGCTTTCAAGGCTCATGACTATTAGAATAAACACCCAGATATTACGAAGAGCCCGAGAGTACTCAATGCTGGGCTGAAGGAAGGCTTTATGGCACCAGATCCCCATGAACACAGGATGATGAGGCTTCCCTCGGGTCTGCCACATCCATCTGATAGACATTTGACTTCTTTGGACTTAGAGAGCCTCTTCTGTACCTGGACACTCAAGGCAGTAGAATGGATGCAATGTTTCTAAGAGGAAAGCAATAGGATTTTCTGTGCAACTGTACGTTTTTGTTTTTTGGGTTTTTTTGGGGTTTTTTTTGCAACTGTACGTTTTTGAGACTCAGAAATATAATAAGAAAAATGAGAGCATGACACCAGTTCTATCCCATGCACGGGGCTCTTCTTGGAAGGAAATGTAGCCTGCTGGATCTCCCAAGGATAAAGATCTTAAAGCTTCCTAAAGAGAAGCTAGGGGGCAACTCAATGGTAGAACACTTCCTAATATGTTCAGGTCTTTGACATTGAATCCCAGCGTCACCGGGAATCAGTCCAAGATATTTATGCTGCACACTGCTAATTATCCCCAAACTATTTCAACAACGAACTCTCACCTGGTATAAAATGCAACCATTGTATTTATTCCGGACCTAAATTTTTGTGGTAATTACCATCCTAATGTGCATTTCCTTGCCCTAACATGTGCAACGCATTCCATCCAAACGCATCCCTTAAGATGTGACTGGTTTGGGTCAATAGAAGTTCAGCGATGACTGCAGAACTCCATTTAATTCCTTGCGTCAGTGTTGTTCTGGGATGATAGAGAAATGGTCAAATGATTTAAACGGCCGAATATATTAATTGGATACATTTTACCATTTAAATATCTATCTGTGTCGAAATGGCTTGAGTATCTCGAGAGAACAAGTGCATAGATGCGTGTGTGTAAACATATATTCCTAATTTAATGTCCTTTTAATGGGGAATTAGTGTGCACATGACATCATTTATTCAATGTATGAAACAATTTACGCCAAGAATATTCCATTGCCTCCCTGCTAGGATATGACTATCCATTCATATAATTAAAACAAAATCGGTGATTTTATAAAATAATATTGTTGGTTCAAAAGATCCATAGAAGTTACAATTATTGACACTAATCTGCATCCGTGGAGCATTGAGCTGTGTACTGTGTGAGTTATTTTACCACCATCCTTCTCCACACATTAAAAAGTAAACACAGTGAGTAAGTGCTGTTCAGAAGGCCCCACACCTACAACGTGGACAAGGTCAGAACTGACACCATGCTGTGTCACTCAAAAGCTTCCCTACCACAGACCTTTCATTCATCTTCATTAAGGTTTATCTAGTCAAAGCCATTTCTCTCTCCTTAACAGACATGAAATAAAAAGCAAATTATTGTGGAAAAAAAGAAAGCCAGCCTGAACAGCTTCTGTTAATGAATAATCGTCACGTAGGGCAACATGACATCAGTATTCTTCAGAGAAGGCAATTTAAAATAAAGAGTACCCAACAGCTTATAATTCGATCTACATTCTTATTAAATTATATATAATTTAACTTCTGTCATGATTAATATACTAAAATGTAAAAAAACATTATTTAGTGATTAAGACTTTCATGATTCAGTAATTGAACTAATATTTCATAATTTATAAAACTGATATGAAGTCTCTCAACTCATAGACAATCATATGAATAGCAAAATGATATTCTAAATAAGGAAAACCAGTTGTAATCAAAGGGGACATGGACATGATTATATATCCATTTTTAATGAATCGTTTCATAGAGTGGGGTTTTTTTAGGCTGGTGGTTTTGCTGATGTTTACTAGTGCACTCCCATAAAATGTTTTATTTGTGTCATCATTACTATTCTAGAACTCGACTAAAGTTTTAAAACACAGTACAGTACCTTTTATAATGACCATACACACGTATGTTCACACCATGTGCTAGCAAATGATCTGCCATTTTCTTTCTTGGAGTGCAAACAAAATGATGTAAACCCATTCTGTAATGGTAGCAATTAATAATTTGCAATACTGCATATTCCATAATGAACCTGCTAGCCCCATGAACATAATGTTTACTATAAACTGGAGAGCAGGCTTTCCCTTCCCTACCCACTGCACAGCCTCATGTTTCTTAGCACTGCATTGCTTCAGCCCTGCCTACAGTTGTCACAAGACCTCTGGTCCACTCCAAAACTCATATGAAACAGTTTTGTCCCATGAACTTTTGCTCCTGTCACATCTTTTATCATGGTATTTTGGGGGCATGTTATTGTTCACATCCAATGAAAGTTTCTTGAGGGTCTGTCTCAAATGCCTGGAACCAAAACAGAGTAGCAAAGACTTGCAATCCTTCCTCACATCGATGAGATGGGTTTCCTTCTCAATCTTCTTCTACATCTCAAAAGAAATCAGTGTCTGAAAAAGTTGTTTAAGAAACACAATGCTCAGAGCTTCCTAATGACCTCGAAGATTCCCGAAGCCACAGAGGAAGCAAGGGTTGATTCTGTGTTCAGGAAAGACCCAGGATAATGATGTCAGGCTCTTGCTCTGAATAGGTCACAAATGAAATGGGCTCAAAATGGGGGAGACATTGAAGAAACTTTGATTGCATACTTGGAAATGGATTGTTGCCTACAAGATGGGTCCTGTCTTAGTCTTCAGAAAGCCCGATAGTTATTTTTTAAAATGTTTGCTTGTTTGATAATTTCATACATATGTACTGCATTTAGATCATTTCTGTTCCTCAGTCATTCCTCAAACACCTCCCATACTCTCCCTTCCCTCTCAGACTCATGATCTTTTCTTTAACTATTATTGTCTTTTGCACACACACACTTAGATAAGATTGTATATATATATATATATATATATATATACACACACACACATATATATATATATGTACACACACACACACACACACACACACACACACACACACGCTGTTAACTCCATTTGATTTGTTCATGCATGCATGTATCTATGGCTGACTACCTGCAGTGGATAACCCATCAGTTCTCAGAGAAAACTGATTCTTCTACTATTAATCATTGGTGGCCTGTAGCTCTTTATCAAGGGTTTTGTGAAGTTCAACCATCAGTGTTGCCAAATCAACTGATGTCATCTTTCAGGCCTTGTTCATGCAGTAATGCTATTGGGAATTCATGTATCTAGGTAACACTGACACTCTGGCAACAGTCATCCTGGTCCTCTGGCCCGTCTTCCACAATGTTTAATGCTAATGTTTGGCGTAGGGGTTGTACTGTAGATGTACTAATTAAAACTAGGCAAACTATGGTCATTGAGTCTCTGCATTTTGACCACTTGTGGATCTCTGGAACAGTCTCCATCTAAGACCTCTGTGTGAGGAACAGGCCTGCCCTCAGGCAGAGGGTGGAGGGGCCAGTCTGAGCCAAACTGACTAGTGATCTTAGTCCACGGGTAATGACAGAGATCCCTAGAGGCTTAGTTCACCTACTCCATCATCTAACTAAAGGGAGATGTTTAGTTAGGGTTTCATTACTATGAAGAGATACTGTGACCACAGCAACTCTTATGAAGGACAACATTTCCTTGGAGCTGCCTTACAGGCTCAGAAGTTCAGTCCATCATCATTATGTCAGGAAGCGTGGCAGTGTCCAGGTAGGCATGGCACTGGAGGAGCTGAGAGTTCTAGCTCTTGTTTGGAAGGCAGCTAAGAGAAGAAGACTGACTTCCAGGAAGCTGGGGGAAGGTCTCAAAGCCCACTCCCCCAGTGACATACTTCTTGCAACAGGGCCACACCTGCTCCAACAGGCCACACCTCCTAGTAGTGCCACACCCTGGGCCAAGCATATTCAAACCACCACAGGAGGCATCCTCACCTTACCTAAACCTAATGGGACAGGGAGCCAGGACAGAACCTGGACCTTAAAGTCACCAGGGCAAAGGTCTCATTACCACCAGCTCCTTAGGTACATACATTCCTCATGTCATAGGATGTTTAGGGGGCTCCAATGCCCATGCTGGGACATAGACACAGAAGATGTCTGTAATGGTTTGTATATGCTTGGCCCAGGGAATGGCACTGTTGAGAGGTGTAGCCTTCCTGGAGCAAGTGTGGCCTTGTGGATATGAGCTTTAATACCCTTGTCCTAGCTGCCTGGGAGCCAGTATTCTACTAACAGCCTTCAGATGAAGATGTAGAACTCTCAGCTCCTCCTGTACCATCCCTGCCTGGATGCTGCCATGTTCCCGACTTGATATCAGAACCTCTGAACCTGTAAGCCAGCCCCAATTAAATGTTTTCCTTTATAAGACTTGTCTTGGTCATGGTGTCTGCTTATAGCAGTAAAACCCTAACTAAGACAGAAGTTGGTGCCAGGGACTGGGGTATTGCTGTGATAGGCCTGACCATGCTTTTGTTTGGAAGAATGTGGATTTGGGCACTTTGGATTTGGAAAGCAGTGGAATACTTTAAATAGGATTTGATGGGCTCTCCTAGTAAGAATATGGAAGACTTTGTTACTGGGGGCGATTTGAATTGTGCAGACCTGGTTTCAGTGGAGAATTTCGTAACGTGAACTGGAGACTGTTTTGTGGTATTTTGGTGAAGAATGTGGCTACTTCTTGCTCTTACTGAAGAATCTGCCCAAGGCTAAGGTAAAGAGACTCGGATTAATTGCCTTGACGAAGGAAGTCTCAGAAACACTCAGCACAGACTGTGTTCTCTGGTTGAGTCTCATGAAGAGCATTTTAAACAAGTGTAGCAAGTTTAGAAAGGAAATACATAAAATATATGGTTTGAGTATTAAAGGGACACCAGGAAATGAAATGAAGTTGAATCCTATGTTCAACGAGATAACATATTAAGGGAGTAGGACTTTGGGGCAAGATCCTACCCAGCTAAATTTAGATACAGGCATGGTGCTAAACACCTTTAATCCCAGGAGGCAGAAACAAGCAGATCTCTGAGTTCAAGTCCAGCCTAGAACAGAGCAAATTCTAGGTGAAGAAAAATTTAAATCCAGGCTTGGTGGACAACACCTTTAATCCCAGTGCTTAAGAGACAGGCTTGAGGGCGTGTCTCTGAGTTCTAAGTCAGTCTACAGAGCAAGTTCCAGGACAGCCAAGCTTAGGCAGTGAAGGAGTTGGTAAACAAACCTGGTGATAATGTAACAGAACAAGGGGGCCTTGTTCTAGCCTCAGCAAGCAGCAGAACTTGGCAGCTTCAGCCATGTGCCTCTGATTTTATAGTCAAGAGGAGGAGGCTACTGGGACAATTGATGCTGGTGAGCTGGAGCTAAGAAACTAGCAGTGATTAAGAAGAGACCAGCATCAAGGTGAAATCTTCTGGGAAGTGTTTTCTGAGAGCACAAAGAAGCTGTGTTTGAGAGGAGGCCAAGGTTGTGCCTTGTGCTGCAGCTGTACTTGGTAATGTGTGAGAGTCACTCAGGTGGTACTGGTTTTGAAATTATGAAGGAGTCATGAAGAACAGCTGAGACTTGGCACTGTGCGATGCCGCAGAAGGCCATTGGTGAAGGTGCAGCCTCAGTTGCAGTTTTCACACTTGGGTGTGTCTTCTGCCTCTTTGGGTGCCTCTATTTCTACCAACCCCATGCTAAGTCTATGCTAAACTCTCTTCCTAACAATACACAACTCTGCTTCAAATTGAATGGTCTTGAAATATAACATGGGGAAGTGTGGCCATGTTGGAATAGGTGTGTCACTGTGGGTGTGGGCTTTAATACCCTTGTCCAAGCTGCCTGGGAGCCAGTATTCTGCTAGCAGCCTTCAGATGAAGATGTAGAACTCTCAGCTCCCCCTGCACCATGTCTGCCTGGATGCTGCCATGTTCTCAACTTGATGATACTGGACTGAACCTCTGAACCTGAAAGCCAGCCCCAATTAAATGTTGTCCTTTAATAAGACTTGCCTTGGTCATGGTGCCTGTTCACAGCAGTAAAACCCTAACTAAGATGGTGTCAATAAATACTGAGAAAGAAAATGGAAGGAAGCAAAGCATGAGAATCACCAGTCTCCAAGAGGGAGACTTGCAGTCCCAGCCTTATGCTCAGCAGACAGGTGACAGGAGAGCCAGCCCAGTGAGAGCAGGCAGAGGTAGAGGTAGAGACTCATGGTGACCCCTCCACCATGTGGTGGCACTGGGGAAGTTGAATGGCAGGAACCTCCTTAGAGGAGCCACTGATGCCTTCCCTGGACAACACCTCTGTGTGAGGGGATGCCAGGCAGAAAGTCAATTCTGAAAATTTTGGAATTGTGATCCAGGGAGATGATCTACTTGACAGGAGGAATGTTAGCTCAGCCCTAGATGAGTAAATGCCCAAGACCTAATCTTGCCTTCACTAAAAGGCCTCAGACATACCTTGAGGTCCACTGCCTATCTCCATCCCACAGGCTGGGTGTGGGCTGGTAACTTTCAAGGGGGCAATGGGCAGACTGCAATATGATTTGGAATGCTTAGGGATTGCCCACCTCCACAATGACATGGTAAAGTGACATGGAGGACCGGGGGACCCAACTCCTCCAGGCCACAGGCTCTCCATCCCCAAGTGAGGCAAGAAAACCCTTGTTTATTGTATGCCATAAGCCCAACAGGGTCTGTGCCCACAGTAGTCCACCTCCAAACAGGAGAAGAAGGGGGCAAGTACAACAGCTCAGGCTCATCTCGATTGGGTGCTCAAGCCTGCAGGCTCCATCTGCAGCATCTGTTTGCCATCTGTAAAGTAGGAAGGCTGGTGGGATTATGGACTCAGGATGCAACTGGCAACGGACACATCATGGACTCTTCTGCTAAGTCCAGGTAAGGAACTGGCCTCAGCTGTTCACAGGAGGGAGACTTTTCTAAGGCCCTGGAAGGGGGTTGGCAGATGTGTAACAATGAGAGCAGGCTGTGCAGTGAGGGCGATCGTGTCAGATGCACAGATGGATGGGTGGTGAGTGGGTGGAAGAGGGAAGGGTAACTGAGTACAAATGGGCAGATGACGAGATGATGGATGAGCAGAGAGGTAGATGGGTGGGTAGATGACTGGATAATGGATGTTAGATGGATGATGGATGAATGCATAGATGATGAACAAGAAGCCATGGATAAATGGATGAACAGGTAAATGGTGGATGGTTGAGGAATAGGTGGATAGGTGGGTGAGTGGATGGATGGGTGGATGGATAGGTGGAGGGATCGGTGGATGATGAATAAGCAGTCAGACAATTGGAGAGATGGATAATAGAATGGAAAGTGTTTGGATGATGCATAGATGGATCAATAGAAGATGGGTGGATGGCAGATGATAGATGGGTGGATGGTGAAAGATAAGCAGACGAACAGATGAGTACATGTGTTCTGTAGTTGATGGACAGAAGTATCTGTAGGTAGATAGAGCATGTAGTAGGTCGAGTGGATGACTAGTGATGAATGAATCAATGAGCAGATGGATGGGTAGATGACAAGCCTAGTGGATGGATGATATTATGTTTGTGAACATCTGGTTCCCACTTTTCAACTGATGCATACCTTCCCCTGAGCCCATGGCAAATACACAAGGGGTCAAGGTCTCCCTCCTCATGTTGCCTCCTGACTTGGTACCCAGGCCACAGTGGTGTTCTTATGTTTGTACAATGGTATCCCCAGGGCCTTAACTTTAGTGAATACTCCGTAAACTCAAGGAAAGAAACAAAGCCAGTCACCTCTGATTCTGGAGCCATCAGCAGCCATACACGCAACCAGCCTTTGCTTCCAATGTGACTTTTGTTCAGTGTTCCCTCGCACTGGCTTTACTCCTTCATGCTCTTTTCTAACCTGCTTTGCTGTTTTCTCAAAAGCTTTGCCAGAGAACACAGCTACTGGGAGACAGAAAGTGAGGAGCAGAAATGCAGGCAGGCATTTCTTCCCTCCCTCTGTACCTTGTTTGACCTCAGACAGTGCTTCCAACTCCCCTGCGTGACTCTGGCTCCTCTTTGACCCCTGCAGGCTTCCTGATATTCTGGGGCTCCTGGTTGTTCCGGCCTGTCCCTGGAAGCTTCCTGTCCCCATCCCAGACTCCAGAGTGAACACCTCCTTCATGGGTCTAGCTGTTTAAGCCACAAATACCATGGGGCACCATTTCAGCCATCACTGCATTCACAGTTGCTTGGCCATCACTATACATTTCTAAAACAGAACTTCTGGCTTCATTAAAGAGCAGCTTCCCACCTGCCAGGCCCCGTCCACTTCCACTCTTTATGCCCTGGGAAGCATGTCTTTCTGAGATGCCTCATAGACAAGTGACCCTACACAATTTCCTGTCAGATCCTTCAGGACTCAATGTGGACATGACCCAAAGCCTTACTGCAGCAACATCAGTACCAGCCCCGCCAAGGCTCATAGGAGATGGGGTGAGAAAGCCTCAGAAAAGATCCAGAAGATATGCTGCTGTCAGGTCACCGAGAGAGGAGGTAAGAGAGGACACTGGAGGTCCTGAGAGGTTAACCCAGGGTTAGATGCTGAGCATGGTAACAGGCATAACTATCCTTTATAAAGCTTTTAAGGGATTCACAATGACATTCTAATTCCATTTATCAAGTGAGAAGTTAAGCATGTCAGCCCATAGTGCCACTTAATGTCAGCAAATAAAATCCAATTAGTAAGGAAGGCTCAGAAGCCCTTGATCAGAACAGCAGCTGAGGGCCTGGCTTCCCCACCACAAGAGAAGCTGCTTAGCAGAGTGTGACCTTGTAGTTGGATGGCATAGTGGCCAAGCTATAGTGTGGAGCCTAACACAGAGCTGGCATAGGGACCAGGCAGCCAAAGCAGGGCTGTAGAAAATGAACACTGAAGAGCTGTGTGTCCCTTCAGCTACAAGTGCTTTCCGCAGACCCACCGGGAAAGGATTTCCCAGGAACGGGTGCAGGTAGGTGGCTGGCCGCAGAATGGTCAGGCTTCAGGGTGTCTCTGGCATGCTCAGGTTTGGTTGTATAGTTGCTACTAAAACAGAGATGGGAGTCATGGGAGTTTGTGCAGCCTTAGAGAACTGCGGGAAGATGTGGGGTGTTCCTGTGGGAGAAAGTCAGGGGCTATAGATGGGTCTGTCCTAATAGTCATGTGTACAGGACCTTGTGGATGGGAGGTTCACAGACCACAGGGCTCTGCCCTCTCAGCACAGGGCACAAACTTTCTGGTGTCAGGTCTGCAGGGGTGGCATTGAGCGAGAAGGCCCCCTTGTGTCTGTCCTTTTACTCCACACTGCTTCTCTGCCGGTTTGATGTACCCATGGGCCTGGTCGGATGTTCCTCCAACCTTCCCAGAATCCTTCTTCAGGAGGCCACAGCCCAGAATCCCTAAGCTTCATTGTGGCCGGCTTCCTAGGAAGCCCAGAGTATAAGGCACATGCCTACCCCCAGTTATAGGACAGTCAATTCAGCATTGTGGACAGCAGCCAGTCCTGACTCACAGATTACAAGGAACATAGGCATGAAGGTTGTAATGGCTGAGGAGCACACAGTGAATTTACTCCCACTAGAGATGGTAGTAGGGGACAGTCCTATAGGGTGATGTTTCTATTGAATTCCATGGAAAGATTTTCATTCACGTGTTTAGCCACCGAACATTTGTCTTTCCTACCTCCTGTCCTTTGTGAGTTGTGGACAAAGCTCTCCATCTCCCAGGGGCAGCTCTCTTTGGTTGGGCAAGCTCCTCCATGGATTGCTGCTGGGATAGGGGTACAGAGGAAGGATGGCGCTGAAGACTGAGGCTATGATCTCACTGATAGGACATTAGGCAGCCAGGGTGCTGGACAGAAGCCTGGGGAATTAGTGGGAGGACAACCCTGGTCAAGGAGTCCTACAGAGGGAGCTCTATCAACCCCAGCCAGAGGGTTCAGAATCCCTAAGGGGCCTCAGAACCCTGGCATCGCCCTTATCCCCATCAAACAAGAACTCTCATGGCTCTCTGGCCTGAGGATAGTGCCTCTAAGGGGCGCCACACCCTGATTTACCTCCCACCCCTGGAGCCTAAGCCTCTCTGCTATTAAACACATTAAGGGGTGAGGAGAGCTGGGGGTTACATCTTTGGAACCACAAACAGAATCTCTCATTAATTCCTTATATTTAGCCAGTCTGCAGCTTGCCCTGTCACTCAACAGGGAGCCCTGAACTCCCTACTTAAAAACCTGTCCCATAGGACAGCATGACACTAGTTGGGGATGCAAGGAGTGCCCCAGTGGTGGGGCTGCTGGGAGGCAAGAACAAGCAGGCAAAGGACCATGGTGTAAATGAACTGGAGCCAGGACCAGTGCAGTCCGCTCCAGCCACAGCCCACCATCTCCCACAGGTCACAGCTACCATCTCACTAAGCTCACTTCCTCCAAGGGCTAGGCTCCTAAGAGGATGACCCCAGCCCCAGTTCCCAGACTTGGACCTTCCCTCAGGGTTCTCTTCTAATTTCAGACCCAATCTTAATGAAGGTGACAGCAGCCATCACAGTCCCATCCAGGTTCCTCTCCCAGGCCTCACCCGACTTCTCATGGTACCCAGGTCCAGTGTATCTGGTCATGGGAAGCCTGTGTTGACTCTCACCCAGGTAGGTGGGCACAGAGCAGCCCTTCTTCCACCCTTTCACCCAGTTAACCCACCAACTTGCCTACCCATTGTTCTCTATTCTCTACCCAGAGGACAAAGACTGTGGCTTCTTTCTTGCTGTGCATGTACTTCTGTGGAAACAACGCTGTGACGGGATGCTTCTGCTCTTCCACCAAGCAGCAAGTGCTGGAAGTGGGGGCGGGGGCGGGGGCGGTTCTACCCAGGCCCTCATAAGCAGGGGACAATCTTCTCCAACCAGATGCCAGCAGGATGATCTTCCTTGAACAGCTGCAAAGGGCCAGGTAGGGCTCAAGTAACCACACCATGGCAGAGGAAACTACATAACCCGGAAATAATACCTGCCTCTCACTGGTCTAGGTATTATGGATATGAGCTCCTTGTGCACACCTACAGGCAATGAAGGAGCAGTCTTTACTTGCCATCAGAGCTGATAAATTAACCTCCTTCCAGGAAATGAGAGGTGATGTGAAAGGCCTCTTGACAAATATACAGAGAAGGCTCTGCTAGTGGGAAAGGAGCAGTCAGGAAACTGTGACATTGACTTGTGGTAGGAAGCAGGAATGAGCCAAGCATAGCAGCCTATGTCTCTGATGCTAACACACAGGAGACTAAAGCAGGACTGCCAGTTCTAGGCCAGCCTAGGTTACACGGTATCTGAGAGGCAGGATAGAGCAGACAGGATATAGGGGGAGCCAGAGAACACTCTGCCCTGGAGAGCTTGGGGCTTTCTGAGGGCCTCAGTGGCCACTGGACAAAGGGACATCTCCCCTGGGACCCAGGGATGAACACAATGGGGGCTGTTGTTGTAGAAGGTGCTCTGGGGACATCACGTATCTAGTAGTGGCAATACCAGGAACAGGTCAAGGTCAGCCAGCACTGGTCCTAGAATGTGGTCTGATGGACACAAACCTTATGGACCCAGCTCAACCAGGCCTGACCGATCCTCTTACAGTAGGGACTCTGCACTCCGCATGCCCACTGATGCTCAGGCAAGTGTGACTTCTGACCTCTGACCTGCAGCAGCTTAAATAACCATAACAATTACACAACGGTCCCCCATATAAATCAGAAACCTTGCAGCACATGAGCATGCAAATGTCACCCAGACACACAGAAAAAGTGGTGTGACAGAAGCATGACCCTGGTCAACAGGGACCAAAGAATCACAACAAAGACTTCTAAAAACAACCTAGTTATAATATTCACACATACAGGAAAAGCAAGACAACACTCGCCCACAACTACAGCTGTCCGCAATGACCATCCTCAGTTTAGACAGATACAGAAACACAAACCAACATTCCCCAAACCCCTCTGGCTCTCAGAGGTTCGGACAAAAGTCTCTTGGTGTAGCAGCCGTCGACCACTGGAATGAAAACTGGTAATACAGCCACAGGAATCGCAGAGGGAAGAAGGTCAAAGACAAAGCCACGGTGAACGAACAGAGCTAACGGCTGCAGACAAGGGCAATGGGAGTCACAGGCACAGCAGCCACAGTGCTACTCCTCAGCTACAAAGCTACAATGTCAGGAAAACAGTCACGTCCTCCGACAGCTGGTCTCCATAGAACTAACCAGTGCAGACACATATTCCACTGGAGTAGTGCTAACCCACCTACCGCCTCCCCTCACCCCCACCCCGTGAGCTCCAAGCCACTGAGTGTTGTTCTGTGACTTTGCAAACCATTCACATAAAGGCTGTTACTTTGAAATTTTGGGAAGCACAGACTTCTGGGTACATGTTGGCCTCTGAGCAATGCTTTAACTAGAACACAGTGTCTCTGTGAGACCTGGACCCTGGGGGTAGGACCTGCTCTGACAAGGACACTACAGAGCTTGCTTGAATTTGTCCATGGCTGAGGTGGGTGCAAACCAAGAGGACAGCATGGTACCTTTGCAACTAGCAGTGAGGGATGTGACCAGAGGTCAGACGCTGAAGACAATGCCCTCAAGACTGGGCTTGGGGTCCACCCATTGAGGAGAGCGAGCCTCCTGAAGGCTGGAGGTGCACCCCTCAAGGCACTTCAACCTGATAATGTGGCTCAGTCTTCCAACACCAGACACAGAACTGCCCCAATGGACCCAGCTGCAGCTAGGGGAGGCTTCAGAGTGCTGAGAAAAAGGGCACCAGGTCTCCTGCTATTCAAATGATATATTATCTGTGCTAGGAGGTACAGTAAACCACTAGCCAGAACATATGCAGCCCTCTGTAAACAGAGTGACCCTGACAAGAGCTATGCTCCTGGGGCTTGTGTCTGTGCTTGCTCTCCCGCTCATCTCCTCTCAGTATGCTCTCCTCCCTAGCAGGCAGTGTCAGCCCCCGAGCTGCAGATGCCACAGAGCAGAGCTGCAGAGGGTCAGCAGGTATAAGCAAGGTACTCTAGTTGTCACCTGCTGTAGATGAGCAAGGCAAGGCAGAGTGGGCTGTGGCCATGCACACACCAGGGTGCTCCTGAAGGGCCTCAAGTTTGATCACAGCCCTGAGAGCCACACGAGGCTGCCTCAGCTGCTGCTGTCTCCTGAATACTGTGTGCAGCGCCTGCAGCTGCCCCACCTCTTGCACACTGAAACATGGCTGCCGCTCTGCAAAGCGCACGAGTGCCTCGAAGGATGTGGCTGCCTGCTCCCAAACTGTCTCCTCATCCTCACCAGCATCTTTCTCTGACTTTTCTGCACACCCAGTGGTCTGGGATGGTGCCACAACAGCAGGGGCCTCATCCATGTCCCTCCCTGACACAAGCCGCTCTTCAACCCTGCTGTCCTGAAGCCTGCTGCCAGAACAAGAGGGCCCTTCTTTTACAAGCTCAAGGATGTGTGCGAAAGTCTTGTGAGGCTTGATGCTACAGCACTCTGCTTCCTCCCCAGAGGAGGAACCTTCAGTGAATGGGACAGTGGGCCACAGTTTCCTCCAGGCCCGCCTGAAGACCTGGCTAGGCACAGCATTCCAGGCGCAGGCCACATTGACTATGGCATCATTCACGTTGTGGCGGGTGGGGAAGCCCTGTAAGGCCACAGGAGGGTTAATGAAGAGCCTCATGAAGGCTCTTCGAATGCCTTGCTCTGTGGGCTGCAGTAGGGAGGTCACACTGGAGGGCAGGAAGATAGTGAAGACATTCTCTGACACCAGCTCTGACTCCTGTGGGTGGGCCCGGGAATGGTCCAGCAAGAGAATGGCCTTGCTGTCTTCTGGTAAGCCTATGGTTCGAAAGTGCTCTCTCACTGAGGGGACAAAAATATGATGGAACCAGTCTGAGAAAATCTCCTTGTCTACCCAGGCATTACCCTGGGCCTTGTAAGCAACAGGCAGGTGCTGGATGCCTCTGAAGGCTCTGGGGCCGCCACCCTTCCCGATGGCCAAGGGCTTGATTCTGTGGGAGCCTGTGGCATTGGCGCACATCAAGACAGTCAGCCTGTCCTTGCCCTGTTTGAAGCGGGGCACAGTCCCATCATCCGGGGTAGAACTTGGCAAGCAGCGCCAGACCAGACCAGTCTCATCAGCGCTGTACACCTGCTCAGGAGACAGCCCATGCTCAGCTGCCAGGCTCCTGAAAAAGCCGCAGAACTGCTCAGCGGCTTGGGGGTCGGCCACCTGCTTCTCACTAGAGGCGTCGAGCTTTTTAATGCCGTGCCTGGCCTTGAAGCGCCAAAGCCACCCTCCAGAGAACACACAGGGCTCTGTCAGCCGCATCTGCTTATAGAAGTCCTTGGCCTTTTCGATGAGCATAGGGCCGGATACGGGGATGCCCTCAGCACGCTTCACCAGGAACCACTCATAGAGTACCCGGTCCAGGTGCTCCAGCTTTGGGGTGTGCAGGGTACGCCGCTGCTCCAGTGCCTGGCGAGAGTCTGAGCTGGCAAAGAAGCTGAGTAGCTGGGCCTTGTGGGCTTTGATGTCGTACAGAGTGGACATGCCCACGTTATACTCCTGCATCAGTGCCTTCCTACTCTCCCCGCGCTCCAGCCGACTGCAGATGTCAATCTTTTCCTTCAGGGTCAGCACCACTCGCTTCCGCTTCTCCCCCTTGCCCTTGGCAGCAGCCTGCTTGGAGGCCATGAGGAGGGAGCCCAAGCTAGGCTGCGCCTGTCCTCACTTGGCTGTTTCTTTCTGGCTCTTGGAGCCACAGTCTCTCCCTGTCTTCTCTGCCTGCCGACGGAACTGATCCCAGGCTCAAGACAAGTTCATTCTTGGCTCTACCCTCTGTCTCTTGCCTCAGTTTCCCTTTAGTATCGGGGCTCCAGCACACTTAGGCCTCAGATCCTAGTAGTAAGGTCAGCTGCTGTTCTCTTCAGGGGAGGTGGCAGGGCAAGCTACCCTGGACTGCTGGGGTGCACCGGGAGCTTTGGGTCTCCACACAGATAGCACAATGGGACACTTTTCCCCTTCAACTGTGTCCAGGTTTCAGGTTAACGAAGATTTGACGGTCTGAGCTGGGAATACTTCTCATGAGGATTCACGTTGTTACGTTGTCTCATCCGTATACTTCAGGAACTGGAAAGCAGAGGAGAAAGAAAAACATTACTAAGAGCACTCAAGATATGCTTAGATTCAGTGGAAAGCGTCATCTCAAAGATCAGTGCCATTTGGGTGTGCTAGCCAGTCTGATAACCATCCTTGCAGACCACAGAGTATTACCAGCAACCTTCATAACTAATCAGAAAAGGTAATAGCCACAATGCATTCCTAATAGCTTCTCTTTTCCCATAAACCTTATCTGGAACGCTCCTTCCAATCAAGCATTTGATAAGCCAGAAGGCCACAGAGTTACTTCCATAAGCAGCAAAAAAGTACACCTGGGACCACAATGTAGGTAGGAGACATGAGACATTTATTCAAATGTTTAATAGCTCCAAAGATAGACACCAGCCAGCGTTTAACCCTATTCCCTTAAGTCAGCCCCCTGGTCTGCAGAACTTGGTGCTGGTCCCCATGAGTCTCCCATTCTAGTCACATCGAGGGTAGTATACATGCCACTGGCACATGGCATTTGTTGTGGGCCCCTCACTGTGGAGTAGAGGGAAATCAAGGCCAGAGTCTACTCTCAGAGGGATCTTTAACAACAAACCCAGGCAGCTGCGGTTTTCTGCAGCAACTTGAGGGGCAGATGCTTCCAGGAGGCTCACCTCATGATGGCTTGCGGCCTGCCCTGCAGATGTGTTTAGAAACGAAATCTTGCCAAACTGAATGTGGTGGTCCAAGCCTACCATCTTAGCATTTGGGAGACTGAGGCAGAACTGCTTTGAGTACAGGCCAGCCTGAGCTATCCAATAAGTGCTATGAAGGAACAAAAGGGAAGGAGGAAATTTGAATTTGGTACCACTCTTAGAACCTCCCAAACGTGACTGCGGGAGGCTTCTAATCTTGGGACTTCCAAAGGAACAATGATAACCAAGGACCACTTGAACAGGAGCTTAAAGGACCCCTTATCTGGAACGGGGGTATAAGCTAGGAGAAGCTCCTATGGGGAGAGGCAAATCTCTTTCCGTAGGTTCTGCGACGTCTAGGGAATGCATGGAAGAAACAACCTGCAACCGGCTGCAGCCCAGACGACACGTAGGGGGAAAAATTCAAAACACGGGCAAGAAACAAAGGGTCCTGGGAGGGCCAGAAACAACCGAGCTTGCCCGGTCTGCGTACTGGTGAAGCGCATGGGAGCCGAGGGATCTGAGAAGGGATGTGCCAGTCCCGAATGCGACTCGACTCCAGTCTCTGGGGCAAGAGCGCAAGCTGGGCCTCCAGTCAGTTCGCGGAGGCGGCCCCAGCCCAGCACGGCCCGGCCCTACTCACCTGTGGACCCTGTACCGCCGGTACCGGCCGGAAATGCCAGCCACGCAGCTCTCCACCGGTCCGCTCCTCGCGGCCTTCCCCGACTCACTTCCGGGGGCGCTCTAGACCACCGGGAGGCTTCGGTCTCAGTGGTGTCTAGGTCGCTATTCCGCGACCAAGCAAGGAAGAGGCCCCGGCCGGGCAACTCACCCGCCCGTAGAACAACGAAGGCCGGAGGAAGCCTCGCGTTTCCTGAAGAACGGAAGCCTCGAGCCCAGCGTCCGGTTCTGGGAGCCATGGCCGGGTTAGCACGGACGGGAGGTTGGGTCAATCGCCACCTTGCGGTGGGAGGTACCCAAGGTCCGCCGGTTGCTAGGAACCTCCTTCCCATCCCTGGGGACCCTGCCTTTAGCTAGGGTTCAAAATGTGACCAATTTAGACGATTTTGATGAAGATATTTGAAACATAGCATATAGCGTAGAGGCTTTGAGAGACCTTGAGATGGGAGACTGGAAAGTGTGCTGCGGTCAGTTGTGTGGTGGCCCGTGAGGGTGCCCAATCTCCAGTTCCCTTAACCTGCCAGAGTTCAAATGGTGAGAGGAACTTGGCAGATATAACTAAAAGTCGTCGAAGTGTGAAGTTCATTCTGATTGTCTGGTGGACCTCAGGCAAGCACAATGGTTCGTTGTTAAAGGATCAAATGAGAGAAGACACTAATGAAAACTGTGAACTGACAACAGCCTGGGCCCTGTGCTTTGAAGATAGAGGAAGACTACCATTCAAGAAGTCCAAGTAGTTTACAGGAGCTCCAAAAGGCCCGGAAACATTGTCTCTCGGAACACAAACCTGGTGGCACCCTGATCTCAGTACCCTGGCCCGCAGAAGTGTGAGGAAAACGAAATTGAATTGATTGGGGGATCCATGATGGGGTGATTAGCTCCAGCTCCATAGAAACACAAATTGCGGAAATTTGTTTCTCTTTAAATCACACCCTGGACCCTTCTGCCGGTTCTTCCCCACCCTCTCTTGTTAAATCCCTTGCCCTCTCCATTCCTACTCCCCAGGGATCTCCAATACAAGGTTTCTAATAATACCAAGGAAGCCTGGGTGGCTCCCAAATCCATGTCTCCTTCCAGAATCTCTTCCCTGATGTCTAAACTTCTGTCTTTTATCCCTACCTGGGCATAGCTATCCACATGCACCTTGAACAGTGTTTCTAAAATGGAGATGGGAACCTCTTGACCAGCCTGGATCCACCTTCACATTCACCCTGAACTCTTCCTCACGCCCCACACCCATTCTACTACATCTGATTGGCTCTGCCCCCAGAATCTATTTTTTGGATTTCCTCCTTCCTTTTACCCGCCTGACCTCTGACTTGGCTTTCTGTTGCCCCCTCCTTGTTCCTGTTGTTCTGACCTTACATCATTGTCGACTACTGCTGCTGCACTGTGAGCGGAAACAGTGGCTTGAGACAGCCACTGTCTTGTTGTAGCACATGACTGTGGGTAGTGAATTAACTGCAGGGCAGGACAGGGCTAAAATGTACATGACACAGGAGGAAACTGAGTCACAGAGGACACCAGGCACATGATGAGACTGAAATCAAGGACCCTTAGAAGTATTTCTGTCAAGTTTTCTGGACTCCCCTGGGACAGCTGGCTCTGTCTCTGCATGTGGCTCTCTCCTGTCACCTTGTAAACATGGGATCACACACTTCTCTTGGGATAGGGCTTGGCATGGAACTGCAGCTTGGCACATGACTCCAGAACCATTGGTCTTATCTCAAGGACTGAGTGCACTCTAGCAGTGGGCAGGGTCAGAAAGGGAGGAACATTGGGGACCCCTCGGACCTGACACTAAGAGCTCTCCTCTGCTACCTCCCACTAACCCATGGGGTTAAGCCCTTGAGATCACAGTTGTTCTAGTGCAGCCTCACCAGCCAGACTTGCCCTCCCAACTTACCTAAAGTGGGCTTGGAGAGTGTCAGTCTGGACAGATCACAGTCTACCCATGATCTGGCTCACCTCGCCATCTTCCAAGTCCCTAAGTCATACCTGTCTGGTTGTTCCCTCTGTCTTCAGGCCTTTGCCTGTAGAAGGCCTGGACCACAGAGATGCCCATTGCTCAGATGGAGAAATTGCCAACCTCCCCTTCCTCCTTACAAAGTTTCTCAGGCCTTCCTCTCTCACCAGCTTGTCTCCAAGGAGGAGTCGGCATGTGAAGGAAAACAGGGAAAGACAGGGACAGCTCCAAGAGATTTAAGGCAGAAGGCTAGCTGGTGACAGTTGGGAGCCTGTGGGAAGTGGGTGTGACAGACAGAGCCATGAATAGTGCTGAGGGAAAATCACTTGTGGGTAAGCAGGGACCATAGAGATTAAAACTTGGACATGCCCCAGGATTCAGTAGGGCCTCTGGAACTTCAGCCTTCAGCCCACTGACCAAGGGGTTACCCCAGGGACCCAGCACCCAGGACTTATACGTACACATATGCTTACTTTCACAATACAAACATAATGTACATTTGACCTATACTCACATTCTGTCATGTAGCACAGGTTTCCACTTCACACGCAGAACTTCCAAGGAGTGGCTTTGACTTCCAGGACCCAACCTGGGGACCTTAGTGGGTCCTGGAAGCCTGGCTCCAAATGTGTCATATCCCTGACCTGAGGGACCATGTTTCCAAAGGCCTGGAGTGACATAGACAGAAATCAGTTGTAGTTTTACATTCCACGTCCTGACTTGACTTTTTTTTTTTCTGTCAAAATATTTTCATTTATTTTGTACATATTTCTTTTAAGTTTTTTTCATCTTTATTAACTTGGGTATTTCTTATTTACATTTCGATTGTTATTCCCTTTCCCAGTTTCCAGGCCAACATCCCCCTAACCCCTTCCTCTCCCCTTCTCTGAGGGTGTTCCCCTCCCCATCCTCCCCCCATTACCACCCTCCCCCCAACAATCACGTTCACTGGGGGTTCAGTCTTGGCAGGACCAAGGGCTTCCCCTTCCACTGGTGCTCTTACTATGCTATTCATTGCTACCTATGAGGTTGGAGCCCAGGGCTGACTTGACTTTTAAAGGCTACCTTTGTGCAAAGTTTCAATTACACCCAACTGTGATTTGCATCCAAGTAGGGAATACCTTTGATAACCCCCTAAGAAGAGGTAGCCGTCTGATGGAAAGGCATAGTTTTGAGACTCCATACCCAAGGAACAGTGGCTTCTTTGCTATGTGAACGGGCAGGTTCTCCAGGGAGTATGGTGGGCTGTGGAAGGGAGTGGGGGAAAGAGAGAACAAGAAAAACTAGAGACTCAGGCAGTGGAGCCAGGCTAAGGGTGAGTCATGTCACGGTCCCACCCAGATCACATTCACTCCTGGAGGGAGTGTGCCCTTTTTGTGATAGGCCTTTTCAGGAGGTGTACTACTGGAGGATCCATACTACAGGGTCCAGACTAGAGGGTCAAGACTTAGAATGTGGCCAGGGTCAGGGCTCAGCATCTGGTCATGATCAGACTAATATATGGACATGGCTGGGACTCAGGGTGTGACCACAATATTGCCCTATTTGGGGACCAGGGTCACCAGAATGAGTGTTCAGTTTTGAGCTAAGGTCACCACAGAGTTAGGCCTGTGGTGAGGGGTGGGGCTACACAAAAGTCATAGCCACAGTCTTCAGTATCTGAGGTGAGGCCATTAGGCCACCCTTTGGCCAGAGTTCCCACTCTGGGCACCACTGGTGTCTGAGGCTCAGTGGTTGTGCAAGGTGCTGGCATTGTTAAGCAGATCTTAACCTGTGCCTACTCTATCCATCCAGTGCCCCTGGGCTAAGACTAGCAGAACTGTCTCCAGGCATCCATATGAAGACAGAAGCCTTGCTCTATTCAACAACCACCACCTTAAGAGCATTCGCTTCATATCAAACCCGATCGACAAACATTTACACACCTGTAAATATTTGGGGAATGACTGGCCCCGTTCTATCTGGTGCTGGGTACCCATGCCTCCAAGTGCTGAGACAGATAAGCAAGGTCTCCAGGAGCAGCCACCCCAGTGGGTGGGAGCCGACAGCCATACAAGGACACAACCAAGCTGTGGGCACTTACAGCACTCCCTGGGTTGGCAGACCTGTGACAGAAAGGGATGTTCCAAGAGGAAGTTCTAGGTGGACAGAAAGGAGGAAATCGTCTCAGAGAGGGTACCCTTACCTTGTGTGACCCTGGGCAGAATCTTGCCTCTCTCTTTCTCTCTGAGTCACAGGTTCTTTACAGCTAAAGGAGAGAATTTCCAGTGAAAAGTGGCCAACCCAGAATGCTAGAGAGTCTGGCAAGGGGGATGACAGAGGGATTGGAAGTAGAACCTGTGGGCTAGTCCGCGGTTACTGCATATGGTCCAGGCGTGTTGGGGCATGGAATGGTTCCCTGAGACTAGAGGGGAATACTTTTTAGTCTCCTGTGTCTTAAGTGCTAGGAACCTTTAGGGTGAGGGAGTAACCAAGGCTCTATCAGCACGGATGAGAGAACATCAGAGAGCAGAACACTGTCCCCAGTTGTGAGCAAATAGATGGTGGCCATGACCAGCATTTTTAACTGCTGGCACCTTGCCAGAACAATCGTGTGCCCAGCAGTGTCACCCAGAAGGCAGAAGGCTGGGGAATGTAGGTGAGCCTCAGGTTGAGACAACAAACAAGAGACCACACATCATCCCAATGCCAAGAGCAACAGGAAGCACTGTTCTGTGGTCAGAGCTGCTTAGGGAAAACCAACCAACAAGATCTGTGGCCTCTGCT
The DNA here is from genome assembly GCF_021556685.1 of Rattus norvegicus. Taxonomy (NCBI): domain Eukaryota; kingdom Metazoa; phylum Chordata; class Mammalia; order Rodentia; family Muridae; genus Rattus; species Rattus norvegicus. The sequence continues at coordinate 116,177,675 of NC_141540.1, forward strand.
AACAGAGAGGCAGCTGCTGCCACTACAACCCATCCGTGAGGCTGCCTCAGGGAGAGATGGCCTGGCCTCTATCCCTCCCTGCTTTGTTCCGGTAAGCCGGATGCCTCCCAGATCAAAGAGCAGTGTGCAAAGTGGGTCTGGGGAGATTGGAACATAGCCAGTGGTAGCCTGTCTCCCCACTTCTTTTTTCCCTTGGAAAAACTCATGGAAGCTGTGTTTCCTGGCTCTTTTGTAGCTAAAGTTCCAAGTTTTTGTCGTGAGGGGGGTTGGGGGAAGGATTAAACATGAGTTTATGGCTCTCCCAACTCCTCACAGGCTCTTAGGTCCATATCTAAGAAAAGTGATCTCAGAAGAGCTCCTATTTAGTGGCACCTTCTGCAGCCAGTCATTGTCATTTGAAGCAGTCATTGCTACTATTGTCTGCTGTCTTTCAATCCAGGCCTGTCTCCTCAGGGGACACAGGCCCCAGACAGGCAATACTACACTGAGGCGGTGCACTGGGGCCCTAAAGAAGCACCTCTGTCCTTGGCCAAATGGTTAGGGGAACAGAGAAGCTCAAGAAAGTAATGTCACAGAACTGGCCTCACTTCCCTGAGAAGGGCAGGAGCAATGGTGGGTGCCTTAGGACTTCTAGCCCTTGTTCTGTGGGCGCCTAGGAAAGGGCTTCTAGCAAAGACAACGGCCCCACCCTGGGAAGGCAGTGCCCTCCAGAGCTAGAAAGAAGGACGAAGGCAGTGGGAGGAGTGGTGTGAGAGATCAGATTGGAATGGGCTGGGCCTTGGGCTTTTACTGGCTCCAGGGGACCTGTCACTGTTGACTGTGGGCAGCAGAGCCTTCCCTACCAGCTGAGACCATATAAAGCCTCTGGAGACACACTCCCAGGTGCTCACTGCAACCATGAGGACTGTCCTCCTTCTCCTGCTGGCTGTCTACCTAACCCTGTCTCCAGGTAAGCTTCAGACAGCAGGGGCAGGGCTCGGAAAGGAGAGACGAGGAAATATCAAAGGGGTAGATGAGATGGAAGACGGGAAGAGGAGAGAGAAGACTGAGGAAGCCAAAGCCGCTTTGTGGTGAGGACTCTTACTACTGTCCTGTGAGAGGCAGGCTAGGAGGGACTGAAGGACTTCCAGAAGGAAACGCTACAGAGGGGCAGACACACAGGGATACTGGGCCTTCATCAATGTCTTAAGCTGAGAAGTGTCACAGAGGGAGGGGGAGGAATGTAGCAGGGAAGGGTTCTTGGAATGTCTTGAAAGAGGCCTCACTGGTCCATCCCTGGCTACTTTTGCCTCCAGTGTGAGAGTCCACTGGGGGGCAGTCTGTGATGATCTATTGTGCTGGGCCCTCCCATCAAGTGACCCCAGAAAGGTCACTATACTCCTAGAGCCTCAGCCTCCTGTCCCAGACAAGGAGAAAAAATGTCCCCAAGGCCACTGGCGACCTAGGCAGGACAAAGCGTGTGGCCACTGAGGTCAGATGTTAAGCACCTATTCCTCTAGATGTGACTTTAACCCCAGCTTTGCTATCTTTTGAAAAGAGAAGGTGACCCACATGCCCTGACTTCTGGAGCTACTAGCCCCAGGCATGGAGCAGGACTTCCCTAGGGCCCCTACCATTGCCACAGAGCATAGTGGGGGTGTAGGAGGAAGCAAGCTGGGCTCAGCGAACAGACAGGCTGACTTCAGTGCCTTGTAGCATGAGGAAGTCATATGTCCTTCCCTCCAGCCTAGTGCACAGAGGGGCTTTTTCCAGGTGTAACCAGTCACTAGGCCTCTTGCCCCTCTCAGGGATTACGAGTGCTTAAGAAAGCTTTAAATTCCTGAATAGTGAGTAACAGAGCAACATGTGGGTTTGGGTGACCAAAGCAGGGTAGGCTGGCACAGAGCCCTCTGTAAAGGGTACCAGAGGGCTTGGGGCTTTTGTCTCCTCTATGCTTCAGCGGTCTGGATGGCGCTGAGCTGTCTCTCTCCACTCTGTGTTGGGGGTGGGAAGGCCTGGTATGTCTCTTGAAGTGTAGCCGGCCAGCCTCTGAGCCTCAAGCCTCCTGCTCCACCCACAGGTGCCGCTCTGCAGTGCTATTCATGCACCGCACAGGTGAGCAACAGAGATTGTCTGAATGTACAGAACTGCACCCTGGACCAGAACAGCTGTTTTACATCTCGTGTCCGTGAGTGCCCCAACCCCCACCCCTGTCCCCACTGCCTGCTGCCCTGCCATGCAGCCTCCCTCCCCACTGCAGCTAGACAGCGAAGAAACTGTCATTCACCAAATTTCTGGTCTTTGTGGGGTGGGTCTAGAGATTTTATCATGCTCAGGAATGGGACCTGAGGCAGGGGCAGAGAGGTGAATACCAAGACTTGACTTTAATCCCAAGCATCACTCTGTCTTCCCAGGGACCATTGGACTCCTGACATTTATCAGTAAGGGCTGCAGCTCAAAGTGTGAGGATGACACGGAGAACTACTATGTGGGCAAGAAGAATATCACATGCTGCTCCTCTGACCTGTGCAATGTCAACGGGGCCCACACCCTGAAGCCACCCACCACCCTGGGGCTGCTGACTGTGCTCTGCAGCCTGTTGCTGTGGGGCTCCAGGGATCTGTAGGCTCTAGGAGAGCCCTACTATAGCCCTACTGTGCAGGGATGTGCCCCACCCCCACCCCCACCCCCACCCCCACCCTCACCCTCACCCCAGGCGCACAACCACCACCATGCTAACTCCCACACCCGACTGGCCTCCCACCAGTGGTCTCTCTCCTCTCCGCGGCTATTTCTACAGCTAGTGCATTGCCCACCCCACCCCACCCCATCAGCACTGTGCCCTACCAGTTCTGATCAGATGCTTCTGCTGCAGGGCTCCCTCAACGCCCTACTCTCTAGGGCCTGAGCCAGTCTGCACAGCAGCACTTGGGGAGGGCCTGGTAACGGCTGGGAGGAGATGGCCTGAGCAGAAATGAAGCTAGGTGGGTGTGAGGTACCAGGAGTCCTAGGAGACAATGCCTGGTAGGGGACACGCTCTACATTTATAGAGCTCTCTGATACAATCATCCTGTAATAAATGCCTGTTGGGTAAGTGAGAGAGCCTCTGTCCTTAAGCAGCCCACGATGAGTCTGGTCCCCATAGACATGTCACTGACCTTCGGGGTTGGAGCCCTCGTCTTGGCACCTGGCAGGAGACAGGACTGCACATCTCAGGACACCCAGCCCTTGTTCTACAGACTCAGGCTCCTTGCCAAGCTTCTCAGAGTCCTGGGTGTTTCTTCTGCTGTCCTCCCTGTGTAAGGCTGAGCCCAGAGCTAAGAGGACCCCTGGGAAAGATAGCACTGCATCCTTCGGCTCCCTTCAGCCTCAGTGAATCTACTTTAGAAAAACTTGTTCTAGCTGGTCCTGATGGTGTTCACCTTTAACCCCAGCATTTGAGAAGCAGGCAGATCTCTGTGCGTTTGAGGCTAACTTGGTCTACTGAGGAGCTCCAGGTCAGCCAGAGCTACATAGACCCTGTCTCAAAACAAAAACAAAGAAACCACCCCCTTTGATTTAATAGTTGCATGTGGCAAGCACATAGGAAATATGAACTTAAAAAGGAGCAGGCAGTCAGCCACCCTCACCCCAGACCGCCCCAGCAGCCCACACTCCTGACCTCTTTCTGCTGAGTCTGCCTGTGCATTGTGAAGCTTGGGAAGGTCTGTCTACAGGAGGACATGCCACCCCTCCCATCCCTGGGGAAACCCTTTAGAAGGAAGCCTGTCTTACACCTGGAAATAGCCTAGACCCCGGGTGGGAACCCGAATGAGGACCCTATTTTTATAGCTGATCCCCACCCCCACCAGTGTTGAGATAGCATGAGGAAGTCAAGATGTCCCTCCCCACCTCCCTCCAGCCTGTGCACAGTGGGCTTTTCCCAAGTGAGACCAGTCACTAGGGCCTCTGACCCCTCTCTCAGGGATCACCAGCACCTACAGCTCTACATTCCCGAACAGTGAGTAACAGCACAAACTGTGGACTTTGGATGCCCAAGAGGAAGAGGCGCAGGGCACTGAGGGTCAATGAAGGGCCCAGTTATGTACTGAGCCAGGGGTCAGAACCCGAGTTCCAAGTTCATAGTGTGATCCCAGTGGCCAGGAGTACAGGAGTCGTGCTGAGGGAGAGCCTGGCCAGAGAGAGGCTCCAGGGCTCTCAGATGCCGTCAGCCTTTGTGTATGACCTCAAGTAGGAGGCCTCCCTCTCAACCCTAGGGGAAAGTGAGCATGTAGAGGTGGTACAGCTTTTCCAGGCTTCTATCTGAATGACCCTGAGTGCCCTTTTCCCTCCAGCCCTCCCCAACAAGCTGCCTCCTTCCTCACCCACAAACAAGCCTAGCTTGCCGGCGACTGAGTCCAGGCTCTGGGAGCCCTGTGTCTGCAGGAGGACACTGCAGATCTAGGGGTCTTCCAGCAGAATGTTACATCTACTAGAAACATGATGCAGGACTGGGTCCAACAGCAGCCATGGTGGGGAAGGATGTGCTTGTGGGAGGTACTGCTGGTGGTACATCTAGGGAACCTTCTGGTTCAGGCTTGCTGCCTTCTCTGGAGACAGTGGATGACAGGACAGTCTGCAGGACCCTGACACACTCCGTCTGCTCAGCAGTGAGGAGGCATCTGCTTGGTTTCAAGCACTGCTCCTGGCATACCGCATCCAGCAGTCAACTAGAGTTGATGGGTTCTCCTTAGCACTCCTGCACACTCTAGAACCACCCCATGCATGGAGTCGGCAGGACGACAGACTCAGATAAATATGAGAAATATGGGAGTATTCAGTTTCTTAACACAAGAGCTGGGAGAACAAAGGAAAGAGGACGACAGAGCTGGCTCCCACAGAATGGTCGCCCTCCCTTGGCAGACTCAGCCCATCATCAGGGACTGCACAGCAACTTCCCCTTAGCCAAGTCTCTCTCTCTCCCTGTGGTTTATGCCCACAAGATGCTGCAGGCCAAGAGCGCACAGGGGCAGAGCAAAGCTTCTGCCTCCAGCATTCCTAGTCATCTAGTGCGAGCAAGGGAGGGGGCACATTGAGCAACCCGAGGACCATACTGCCTTCTTCCACAAACACCGCGGTCAGTTAGGACAAGCAGACCCTCCAGTCAGCGTTCAGCTATGAGACAGGCGTGCATTACTTACACATGGAACTTCACGGAGGTGTGCTCAGGACTCTCTTACGAGAGGACTCTGGCAATATGGTCCAGGCTGGGGTATGGGACAGGAAAATGAGAACAGTGTGTAGAGGCGCCAAGAGCAGCCAACAGAAAGGCTGGGAATGAAGCACGGTGACAGGAACAGAGGAGACCCCCAAAGGCGGGTGCCCGTTCACATCCTTCCCTGTCTCTAAGGTCTGGCTACCGGATCTCTCCCTTGGAGGCATGGGACAGGGTGGACACAGTAGGTGACAGAGAACCCATTCTCTGAGCAATGAACTTAGAGAGCATTACTAAGTCTCTCCCTTCTGAGGAGCTGCCCCTCCCCAAGCTAGAGTGCAGACCAGGGGAAGGTGGGTGTTACAAGTGTAACCAATATGTGAGGAAGGATCTTCCAGTCCTTTGGAGCTACCCTGATGGGCAGTGAATTCCTTGTCTCTTCCGGAGTATCCAGGACCCCAGGAACTCAATTTGCCATAGCTCCTGGCTTCAGAAGCAAAACCAAGAAAGACCTGTGCTGTGGAGAGTGACCTCAGCGGACCCACCTAGCCCAACATGGGACAGCGGAGTGATGCTGACCAGGGTATCTAGAGGACCATCGGCCAGCCCATCCATCCCTGGGCTCCCTACCAGTCGCTTGCACACAGGATTATTGCAGAGTTCTGGAGAGGAGAGACAGCCCAACCTTGGGACTTACCCCTATTCTGAAGGAAAGGGACTGACATTCCACAAAGCACGGTCTGCACCTTTAGCTGGGTTGATAATGTTATTTACATTCTTCGCAACCCTCTCCATGCCCCACTTCTTCTCCTACATTTTGAATGTTACTTGGATTAAAAGAGGTAAAGGGTGGGGATTATTGGGGTGCATTTGGGGTGACCAAGATTTGTGGTGGGTGGGGACAAGTAACGACGTGGATGCAGATTGAGACTGAAAGGCACCCGGAAGACCACGAATGCCCCAGGAGCCTTGCGGAAGTGGGATGTCTGGCTAGGCTCGAAGTATCCTTGGAGATGCACTGTCTGTTTTCCTGGCAAAGTTCCTCAGCTGCTCCCGGGAAGTTCTGGAATTCTTTGGCTATGCTCATCTAAGCTACTGGATCACTAGAGGGAGCAAGCCTCTTTGTCACTCCCACACCTGCAGGGCCGAATGCAGTAGCCAGATGGCGCTGTACTGCTCCGCGCGCCCCGCCGTGCCCCGCCCCGCCCCGAGAAAAGCGAAAGCCGCTCAAGCTGAGGACCCAGGATAGACCATCGAGGACGTGCGAGGGGGGAACCAGGATCTGTGCATGAGAGTCCAGCTCAAGGCTCCACTGCCTCCGGCGCGCCTCCCCCTCGCACTGCTGAGAGAAGTGGTGCACTCCGGTCCTCGGAGCTCCCAGGCTCCTAGGCCACCCCGCAGCAGGCACCTGCGCAGCGGGCCCCTGGGCACCAGGCGCCCGCTGCCAAGATGATGGAGCTGTTGGTGGTGTCGTTATCCTTGGCGCTCGCCTTCTTTGCGCTGCTGGACGGCTGGTACTTGGTGCGCGTGCCGTGTGCCGTTCTGCGCGCACGCTTGCTGCAGCCTCGGGTCCGCGACTTGTTGGCGGAGCAGTTGTATGCCGGCCGGGTGCTGCCGTCCGACCTGGACCTGCTGCTGCACATGAATAACGCGCGCTACCTGCGCGAGGCGGATGTGGCACGCGCCGCGCACCTGACCCGCTGCGGTGTGCTGGGGGCGCTGCGCGACCTGGGCGCGCACACGGTGCTGGCCGCCTCGTGCGCGCGCTATCGCCGCTCGCTGCGCCTGTTTGAGCCGTTCGAAGTACACACGCGACTGCTAGGCTGGGACGACCGCGCCTTCTACCTGGAGGCGCGCTTTGTCAGCCTTCGCGATGGTTTCGTGTGCGCCTTGCTGCGTTTCCGGCAGCACGTGCTGGGCACCTCGCCGGATCGAGTAGTACAGCACTTGTGCAAGCGCAGGGTGAGCATCCCCACCCCGATGCCTCGGCCCTATTTGGCTCCCAGCCCTCTCCCGCGAGGAAGATCCCTTTCAAGTTCTGGGACTAGTCTTTTGTCGGAACACTTTTACACTTTTCCTCCATATCCATGGAGTTGCCCTTCTTGGAGTCCCCGGCATCTATGAACCAAGGCTTTACAGTTCAGGCCTAGCCAGTTTTGAATCTGCCCCCAACTACAGAGTTTCTCCTCCCTCCCCCTCTTCTAGAATTGAGATGCTCAGAGCAGGTATCTCTGGTAGGAGTCTGAGTCCTAGTTCTGTGTGTTCTACATTGCTGAGTCACCCTCTCTGGTCTTTGGTTTTGAGTGTGAGATAAAGGGACGTCAGTTAGAAGTAGTTGCTGGGAATTCTAGTAAACCCGAGCCGAGTGGACTAGGGTAGAATTGACCCCAGGAGACCACAAGCCTTGTATCTTTCCAAGGTTGGAGGGAGGAGAACCCTGTGCCTGCTGGGACCCAAGGCCCTTCCCCAGGGTCCACTCCTCCGGCATGGTGGCAGAGCCAGCTCCTGCAGTATAGCAACTGTGACCTTGGAGACAGCCAGAGTAGTGATGGTTGCCAGGGCAGGCTCCTGAAAAGTACCAGGGCATGCCCCACCCTATTGTGCCTGCCTTAGACAAGTGCCTCCTCCAGGGTATAGGGATGACCTTACATCGGTGCCTGTCTGAAGGGGAGCAAAGGCTCAGAGGGAGGGTGGCCATTCGCCTCACAGCGGTTGGTGGTAGACATGGCTCTCCCTTGAATTCCTATGGGCCGGTTGGTACTGGTTGGTGAAGTGCATGTGGGGACTAGAGTTGCAGCCACAGCGAGCAATAACAGCATGGAGGAGGTGAACTGAAGCACCCTGGCAACTCAGCTCAGCTGGAGGCCAGGGCTTGCCTGGGAGTTTCCATGGTTACTTGGGTCCCAGGCAGAGGCAGATAACGGTTCAGGACAGGCCAAGTCTGGGGTAGGGTTCTGTAAGCTGAGGAACTATTCTGGGGCCATGTGTCAGGATGGGGTATCTCTGACAGTACATTGTACTCAGAAAGGCCCAGGCTATAGGCCACTCACCATGAGGAAAGGGCATCCTTCCAGCCTCTTCCCTCACCCCTCAGTCCTCAGAACCCATCTGCAAGGACTCACAGGCAGCAGCTTTGTCAGTGTCGCTCCTGGAGGAGCACTTCCCCATACACATCCTGCTTTTCTCTGGGCAGCTGGTGGTCTGTCACCCAGCCCGCCGCACAGGCTTTTGCTGTTCTAGAGACAGACACTTCAAGCACAGTCCTGCTGGTGAGGCCTGGCAAGAGTAGACGGGATAGGAGGAGCTAGGAAGGAGAAAATAGGTTAGAAGGGCTTGGGAAGGTGCTGGGCAGAGACCATAATTTGGGTGTGGTTCCTGCAAGGTCATAGACTAGGGTATGCGATAAAGCAGAGGTCCAGAGGCAGGAGGGCAGAAGTCTGGCTGCTTGCCCCCTTTCCGTGCCTCTCAGTCAACGCACAGCAGCAACTGGCTCTCTGGGGCCTCAGCTTCCTGTCTCCCTGCAGGTGGAGCCCCCTGAGCTGCCAGAAGACTTGAAGCATTGGATCACCTACAATGAGACCAGCAGCCAGCTGCTCCGTGCTGAGAGTGGCCTCAGTGACAGAAAGGACCAGTGACTGCCAGCCACATCTGCACCCTCCTTGCCCTGCCTGTCAGCCAGTCCATTCCATGGAATGGGCCGCCGGGGGCGGGGGGGGGGGTTTCACTCCTAACCAGAATGGCCTTGGACAAAGCCTGGCTTCTTTTACCCGCTTGACACTCCCCTGTGCTTGCCTCATCTTGGCAGCTGGTGGGGTGGACGTTGTCGTCCCGGCCTACCTCTGCCTCCTGGGTCCCTATAGCAAGACTGTTCTAGTGTGTCCAGATGCACAGGATCCTGGAGTAGAAGGGTCAAAAGAATCCAAACTCAGGGCTGCTTGTGGCTATGCAAGCCAGAGTAGTCCTGGGTGTGGCTGGGGCCTGCAGCTTACTCAGGGACAGTGGGCCATCTGGAGGGTCACCTTATATCAGGGAAGCTAGGCTAGAACCAGCCCAAGGGCCCTTGAGAACACAGAAGGGCAAGTGGACGCTGGTTGTTGGCTGCAATTCTGGTGATACCCACCACTTTTAAGAGTGTATACCCTGTCTAGGCACCAAGCCTAAGGGGACACTCAGAAATGAGGGCAAGGAGCCCTGGTGTAGGGGGTCCCATGACTATGCCTAGCACCTGCCCTGTCAGCTCAGGGAGAGGCCAGCTGCTTGAAGCTAGGAACTGCCTCCTCGATACCTCTCTGGGAACCACACCTGGAGCCAGAGCCAAAAGCTTCATGGATGCCCTAACCCCCTCCTGCACCCCACCCTCACCCCCACCCCCACGATGCTATGCTCGCCTTAGTGCTATCAAGGGGAAAGCTGCAATCCGTTTTATTTAAAGAAAGCACAAGATTAAAAAGAGTTTTCAAGGCATGTATGCTGGGGAGGCTCTCTTTTCCACATCCCTGCCACCCCTGCACAGACCTACCCACTCCCTGGATTTGTCTTCTGGAGGAACTTGGATGTCATAGTGTGCCTAAGCTTGTGGGCGCCTCTGCACTTAAGGGCTAAGCCCGATGAGTCACGGGGCTGAGGCCGAGAGTGAGCAGCTGGGTAGAGTCCCAGCTGGCCTTTCCTCCCTTGGTCCCCTCCTTGTCCACCCGGAGCCTGTGAACCTCACAGCCCTAGGCACGTGCACCTGGACTAACTTTTCTGTGTCCTTCTTTAGAGAACCAGGAGGGTTCTAGGAAGTGAGGAGGAAAAGTGGGGTACAGGCAACACAGGGCTTCTCATCCCCCTTGTGGTCAGGGAGACTCAGGATTTGGAGCAGGCCTTTTGTGGGGATGGGGAAGGTCCATGCTCTACCCAGCACAGTCCAGAGGCCTGAGGGCCTGGGGAGGAGGAAGAGGACACTCCGATTCGGGCAGGAGGTTACACAGCTAGCTAATAGTGCACAGCTGGGAAGACCTGCCCCATACTTCTGCCCTGAACCTCCCTCCACCTCCCGCCCTACCCCTGCCCTGAACCTATGGGCACGTGGGTAACTACTCAGTGTCTTAATTTCAGGGGCTTTGGAAAAGGGTTTTTCCCTTTCAGGGTTTAGTAGAGTAGAAGGCAGGAGATGGGCAGTAAGGAAAGGGCCAAGGGTAATCTGGAGGGTGGGGGTCCTTGGAAGGCTTGAGTGGGTCATGGCAGGTATTGAGTGCTACTGAACAGTCCCACTGGCGTTTCTGACAGGAAGTGGAGCAGGGTGGAGCTTCTGCGTCTGACTGAGCAACTGCCTCCAGGCCTGGAGGGCCACATGGCCTGAACATAGAGCTCCCTGCTTAATAATCTAGATGTGCAGTTGTGTAGATATGTTCATAAGTGTGTAGCTTCGAGGTCAACCGTGGGGCAAGGGCTTTTTGGTTCCCTGTTAGCACTGGGGACCAAGTAGCTGAACCTAGCTTGTGACTCTTACAAGCCAGCCCCTTAGGTGCTAAACCACAGCTCTCCTGCCTTCCCATGGATTCAGGGCCAGCCTTGACAGGGCTCTCCCATTCCCACCTCTCATTCTCTGAAGAGGCCCGAAGCAGTACCCCAGCCGCTCCACTGGGGGGTGATATCTGTTCAGTGGCCCTGGCCTCTTGCCTCCAAATCCTGAGTTCAATGAGGCTCTCTGAAATTCAGCCACAATGCAGGGGATGACCCCGAGAGGGGACCTGTAAGTATGGAGTTGGCCCTAGATATGGTCCTAGATGGTGAGACTTAGGAGACCAGGTTGGCAGCACAGGAGTTGTGGGGGGGGGAGAGGCGTTTCAGACACCTCTCAGGGGTCCTGAAGTACCCTGCATTGTCCTGGTTACTCTGCTCTATCATAGTACACAACCCAGCAGTCCTGACTGCCAGTGGGACTCAGGGCCAAGGCCTCCTAACTGCGTGAATCTAGGCAGTGCTTCGTGATACTGCATTAGTGCCTGGGGCCATTTAGGCCCCACAGCTGCCACACACTTCACCAGGCAGAACACTGGAAGGGCCAGCCAGGGACTACACTGGGAAAGAGAAGCAGCAGCCAAAGAGCAAAGGTCCCTGGGTCCTAAAGAGCTCCAGCCGGCTGGAGAGTCAGTCTCAGTGCACTGTTCGCTCCATCCTCTGCCTTCTGGAGCAGCCCTGCCACTGCCCTCGGGAGTGCTCCGAGTCCAGTATGGCATTGCATCCGTAGATAAGTAGACACTGGCTATGATCTGGAGGGAATGGGCAGGCCATTGTAATAGGGGGTGGTATGTGTGTGACAGATTTGTGGAGATGGACACTCCATCTCCATTTGTGGAAACTAGGGTAGAGAGACTGCTGGGCTTCGTGTACCTCCTTCTGTGATCTCCTGTTGTATTCCTAGCAGATTTGGACAGACCACCCATTCCTAGAAGCCAACTTCAAGTGTTCTTTCTGGGACAGGTTTTAGGGTTCACGGGGAGACTGCTGGGGGAAGGTTTCCTGGGTTTAGGAACGTGCCCTGGATTGAGGCAGGCTAGTGTGCAGGAAGGGTGACCCAGGAGGCCTTTGTCCCTCTAGGTTTACGTCTCTTCATCTGAGATACGAATTTAAAAAAAAAAAACTTTGCTTAAGAATGAGGGTCAGGGGCCTGGGGCGTGCCATAATACAGCCTGTCTTCCCTGCAGGCCAGCACTTCAGGTTCCCGGTGCCCAGGAAGAACAGAGAGGCCCCTCACCCTTGACTTGTTTTATTTTCCACAAGTTTGGTGGACACTGAGTGAGCCGAGGCCCAGTGAGTTCTGCTCACAGAGCCAAGCATGCAGAGGCAAGTGCAGATAGCACCGGGCCCTGCCAGGAGAGTAGATGCAGGAAGAACGAGGGTCCCTGTGTGGCTAGAGGCCTGTCACCAAACCTGGAAACCCTGAGTTGCAGAGATCACGGAAGCAACAGAAGACAGGATGGGCAACCCCAATGCCATCAGGGTCGGTGGCCAGGCAGGAGCTGGAGCAGGAGCGGGTCACCATGGGACTGTGGTTGAAAGGGAACTCTGCAGGATGGGCAGACATCAGAGCCCAGAGTCACTGCAGCTCCTGTTTGCCTCTGCACACCCTTCCCATGGTGTCCTGCCTTCTCAAACCCCTCCTGCAACCCGCATCTTAAAGCCGCCCAAACCCTGTCCAGGTGTGGTACAGATATTCATGTCAGCACCAGCCTCTGTGGAGCATGCTTGGTCCTGAGGGGGTGGGGTCTCTACCCTAAGCCACATCAAGCATATCTGGGCATGGTTTAAGCCAACCGTTGCCTTCTACCCATCCCCACTCCCCATATCCCTAATGCCCCTGTCTCAGTGCTGAAGGGCCGTACATCTAACTGTGGGCACCATCTTTAAGGTGTGATATTACCAGCAACACACACATATGTACGCTCCACTCCTGCCCCTCTGCCTCCCAGGCTGAGCAGAACAATGATGGATGAAAGGGAACATGGGGAGGAAGAACCCCCATTAGGTGGACCCCCAGCCCTCGCCTGAACCCAGCCTTACCTGCTTCCACTGTCTCCAAAACAGTCTTACAGGCTGTGTCTTCCAGCTTGCAGTGAACAATATTCTTGCATGAGTTAATGGCCGTGGGCTGCTCACAGGTATAGCATCTGAAGGCCTCACCTAGAAACGGTTAGGGGTCACAGTCTCACCACCTAGCTCCAGGAGCCCACATTGGAGGCAGGTAGCTGAGAGAGAAAGTGACCTCCTGAGATCCTTCAAGACCCAGATCAGAAGTGAACACCAGGTCCTCCATCCATACCTTCCTCCCCGGACAACAGGTCACGACAAGACTTCTGTCCCAGGAGCAAGTTGGGCTCTAAGACCCAGGAAGCTCACCAAGGTTCCAGAGGATGCCTTGGCCACAAGCATCTCTCTCCCACTAAGAGATGGGATAAACCCAGGCCCACAGCAGAGTCCTCCTGCTAGCTCACTCCAAGCCACTCACCATAGCCCATGCTCCAGGCTGCCAGGAGCAGCAGCCACACGGCCCAGCGAAGGGTCATTCTTCAGGGCTCTGGAGCTGGGAGCCCTGGCTGGCCTCATGTTGAGGATTTATACTCAGCTTCTGGCTGGCTTCAGTTCCTGGGTGTTGGCAGGACCAGAGTGACTCAGTAGGGAGGCACAGGGCTGGGGATGTGGGTGGTGGACGAGAGCCATCATCACTTACCATCCCAGGGTGGGGCCGCTCTATGGACCTTTTGGGAACCTCTGTCTGGGAGACTTGGTCCTTCTTCTGCTGGCACACCTCTAGTGCTAGACACCATGCCTGCTGTCCTAGAACAGCTCCAACTGAGGAGGCCTTTTAGAGCCTGGCCCTCTGATGAGCTGCTTGCCTCAGCTGTGTGAATGAATCCACTAGGCCAGAGAGCCCAGTCCTGAGAACCGCTGAGGCCCAGGTGCAAGGCTGCCTTTAGATCTGTCTGATACAGTATCCCCATCTGCCTAAGACCGATCTACTATGCACCTAGATGTACCCACAAAGTAGAGGCTGAGCCAATGTGGAGTGGAGGAAGTGTCTGATGAGGTATAGGTGCTCTGAGGGCGGAGGTGGATATAAGGTCTTAGACTGGCCCCTCCACATCCATCGCCAGTGCCCTGACTACTAATGAATGGCTTTTAGACCAAGCTTGACTTGTTGGCTTTAGTCCTGACAGCAGGACTCTACCTACTCCCCTGGCCTGATCTTCTCTTCTGGCTTCCTATGCTTTTTCCTGTGCTGGGTCTTTCATATTATGGGCACACTGGCTGTTTTCCCATGCCACAAGGACCATCTAGGCTTTTCCTCCTCCATAACCCTCCCCAGTTGAGGTCTCTTTGGTTTTTGTTTTGTTGTTGTTCTTCAAGGTTCTACTGAGTGGATGGATATGGGGGTATGCAGACGGAAGAAGGAGGGAGAAGGACGGCGAGAGGTAGAGAGGATAGAAAGACCAGTGGATGGATTAACAGATGATGGGTGGATGGGTGGAGGATGGGTGATGGATGGATAAGTAGATACATGGATACAGGATGGATGGATGGATGATTGACTGCGTAGATGGATAGATAATACTTGGCTTTTACAAGTGATGATAGATGGGTGATTGGCAGTTTGCAAGTGTGTCTGAGTGGTCTGCCCCTTACAGACTCTGTTACAGCAGAATTACAGCCTGACCTTGTGATCGCCTGCAATGGAGAAGAAGCCCTGGTCCAGGCACCTAGGAGGCATGAGTTTTTCTCCTAGCCTTTCTGCTCACTCTATGCTTGGCCTTGGGTTAGCCCCCTTGCCCTTCCAGACCTTGGCTTCCTGTTTATGGATTGCTAGGGCAGAAGTGACCTGTCACTGCAGGGTGAAGCCAGTTGTACAAGGTTTGTCTAAAAGTAAAGAGAAGGTGTGGCTTATAGAGGGAGGGACTGCAGTTCCTACAAGTCAAATAGTAGGGCCACTCATCCCCCGGGCTCTGTCCACAGACCACACCCAGAGGTTGGGAGAGGAGCCAGGGAAAGTCTGGTTCTGGAGCCTGGGAGACTGAACCTACCCCTGGCCTGCTGGGTGACCCAGGCCTGTTCACCAGGACAGGCCTAGACTCCCTTTCCTTCATCTGTAAACAGGGGAGATGAGCATCTGTGGTATGAGCATTTAAGATGCTCATCAAAAATGGGTCTTAATGACCATTTGGACTGAAGTGCAAGTGACCTGGGGAAGGAGTGCTTGTGAGCAGCGTGGGCTTGAACACTGAGGACAGGAGACACTGACCCGAGGCTGCCTGAAGGGGCTACTTGTCCTGGCTCTGTAAAGGAGGGATGACCTCACAGGTCAGTGATGGCAGAGGAGGGGCTGAGTGGAGCAGCAGCCAGGAGAAAGCACACAGCATCCTTGTGGGCGACCATGCCCTCCTCTGGCCCCTGATTGGTGAGGCCGGGAAGGCAGCACTGCTGAGAGGGGCAGGATTGCTTGGCAGCTTCTTCGTGTGAGTCCACACCCTTGCTGCTGTTCCCAGGTGTGGAACCAGGAGACCAGGCCTGAACCCAGCACAAGATAGTGTGTGTGACCTGGAGGGCTAACTCCCTTCTTTGAGCCTGGGACAGGGCTTCTCCAGGGAGCTGAGTGCTGCAGGTGCTGTGGTGTGGCCCTGGGCCAAGCATTTCTCCTCTCTGAGCAAGTCTAATCTTTAAATGGTCCTAGCCATTGAGGTTGCTGGAATGCTGACGTGAAGGGATACGTGGAAAACCTGCCCAAGCCAGGCGAGACTGTCTGCAGAGACCAACAGAAGCTCTGACAAGATTCCCTCGAATCCTCTCTCTTGTCAACTGTCCTGACAGGGACCCGTAGGTCCCTCTCCAGATCCAGCCAGGCACCCGAGGCAATCACCAACCTTTATGCAAGCTGGAGCCATGACCTCTGCCTGTTCCCTCCCACCCACCTGGCTACTGTCCAGCCCTAGCTGTTTGCCAGATCACCCCGTCTGTTTCTGGGAGTCCGGCTCCTCCTCCTTGGCCTTACCCTCTACCTTCCACTGAAAGGCACCTGCTAAAATGCAAATCATACCACTTGCTTCACTTCTCAGAAACATTCTCTGGATTTCTTCTGCCTACCGAATAGAACATCCCACCCACCCCTTGATGCTTGATGCTCAACCGCCCTTCCTACTCCTGCTGGAGCGCCAGCTTTGCAAGTGAGGGAGAATTTTCTGCTGGCTCTGAGTCCAGCCCGGACCTGGCCATGCTGGCTGTTGAGAGCATTTGCTGGAGGAGAGAGGGAGGAATGGGAAGGGGATGGGCACATACCTGGGTAACAGGATCAGTCAATGAGAGGATAGATGGATGAGTGGAAGATGAAAATGATAGCTGGGTAGATAAAATAGATATAATAGATGTCGGATGGGTAGATACATAAATGTATGGATGGTTGAAACGGAGAGTGGACGGGATGATAGGTAAGATGGACGGGATGGGCAAGTAGGTGAATGGATGAATGAATAGATAGATTAAAGAATGGGTAGCCGCCAGGCCAATGGAGGTACTTAGAAAGCGGAGGCAGGAGGGTCAAGAGTTCAAGGTCATCTTCAGCTACATGGTAAGTTTGAAACTATCCTGGTCTGCATGAAATGCCTGCCTCAAAAAAAAAATTGATGGATCGGCATCCAGGTGAAGGCTGGCATATGAAGCCGTCAGCGTGGGAAAGTTATCTTTGGGGGTGAGGATGGGATGTAGGGCACCTCTGAGAGTGTGCAGGTGGCTGGTTGGTCAGGCACAGGAAATCTCCATCTGCTGGCTAGCTTGGTGGTGGATAGCAAACAAGAGTCTACCTATCTCACATATCACATCCCTGAGCTGCATACATGAGGTGTCGATATCACACGGCGTGACTGACAGTCTCTGGGAGAAGTGGATGCTACCCTCCGCTCACACGCATGCAGAGAGCACTGACTGGAATCAGTGGGTTACAAGAGAAGGCAAGAGGCCACCACCACCAAAGACATAAAGTTGGAAGGGAAATAGGAGGGGGTGACCAGGAGGAACTGAGCGAGAAAGTTAGAGGTGACAACGGGACCATGCCTCTGGTTGACAAGTCAGAATTCAGAATCACATCCCAAGATGTGGGTACCCAAGCTAGCAGGAGAATCATAGACTTTAGTTAGCCCCGTACTGGAAGTCTACCCCTGTTCTCCCCTCAGAGGCCTTCAGACAAAGAGTAGTAATGCTTGGGACTGGTTGTACCCTGAGACTTGTGGTGGATCTCACTAGACCGTGCCAGCCCTGTTCTCAGAAGCTGGCCCAGGACTAAAGAGCCCCACAGAAGACAAAGATGGGGACTCTCAAGTCCCAAGGACAGGGAACCTCCTAGGTCTTTAGTCTTCTCCAGGTATGCGGTGTCCTTGACGGCACTTGGTCACAGCACCCTAACCTGGGACGAGGGTCAGCCAAGCCATGTGCAGATCCCCAGATAGCCTGCCGCTGTGGTGGAGAGAAGCAGATTCCAGCAGGAGAGGGGAGCCTTACACAGTGAGCTTCTCCTTTAGCCTGGCCTCTGCCCACTTAGCAGGCTCCCCACAGGTCCTAAGACCTAGAAAGCAGCAATCCCCTGGTCTGCATGGGTGCCCCAAACCTGGTGACTGTCCCTGCTTATGATATCAAACTCTAGGAGACAGGAGAGACTCACAGGGATAGGGATGGAGTCAGAGATATAGCAAGGAGGCCCCTCTCCCTGCCCACAAGATGGATCCGTACCCAGAAAGGACACTCGTGAGACTGATGCAGGTGGCTATTGTACTTCTTCAAGGCATTAGGGAACTGGGCTGTCAGGGACAAGGGGACAGAGCCAAATGGCCATGGCTTTACAGCAGGACATGCAGTAGAAAGATAAGTGGCAGGACAAGGACCAGGCCACCAGGACCGCCCAGGCTGGGTGCCCCGTCCACGTTGCATAGGTCAGAATTGCAGCAGGACACTGGCCGGGTTAGCCCAATGCCATCCACGTCTGAAGGCTCGCACTTGCTGGCACAGGACTTGGTCACCGTGGAGTCCCCCAGGAAAGGAAACACTGTAGGATGCACAATGTGTCAACTAGAAGGGCCAGTCCCTTACTGCCTCTGTGCCCCAAGCCCAGAGGCCACCCACTCTGGGGTCACCCACCCCACTAGCCTAGATTTCCCTTTTACCAGGACCACTGAATGCCTGTGATACACAAGGGACACCTATGTCATCTTGTACATAATACAGAATGTAAAACCCGAGTTGTAAGATAGCTAGCCATTTATAAGGACTTCCAGAAAAACTGAAGGGGCCACCCATGGAGAGGGGAAGAGGGGAGTTTAATAGCTAGGCAAAAATGTCTTTTGGCAGAATTAGTGGAATAATGGTGCAGGCTGTGTGGGGACTCAGATGGTCAGGGATCAGTGGATCCCAGTTCTGTCCCACTCAGATCCCACTGACCTATCTCCCGGGAGTAGAGAGTGGTCTTGCACATGGTTTCATTGGTGTGGCAGGGTGTGATCTTGACGCAGTCAGACGCACTCACAGGATCCGGACAGGCATAGCACCGTAAGGCCATAGCTAGGAGAGGAGGGATGAGAGGGCAGTGAACAGGCCTTCCTGTCTCAAAACCCTAAAACATCTGTGACCAATGCCCAGCTCTGCCATGGAGGCTTAGTCTAAGGAGAGAGGGACACTAGCTAGGGACCAGATGCCTGCTCTCCAAACTCATGGGAGACATCGTGACCATTGAACCAGAGTCTTACAGAATGTACCCCTGAAACAGTGAGCTCAGTCCAGGACAAGGATGAGGACAGCTGACTTGAAATGCTCACACACACACACACACACACACACGCACGCACGCACGCACGCACGCACGCACGCACGCACGCACGCACGCACGTGCGCGCCAGTTTTAAGCGGACATTGTTAAGCCAGATACCCTTGCACTTCCTCTTCCCCAACTGCCCTTCTGCTAAAGTGCTGCCGCCAGTCCTGGGAGCACTGGGTGGGAGATGCCCCTAGGAGTAACAGGTGCCAGCCTGGCACAAGTGTCCTCCCTGAGGAGAGAACTGCAGGGGTACAGCCTGGCTGAAAGGCACTGTACTCTGTTTCGCCAGCATCACAGACCCAATCCCAGAAGCACCCTTATGCCTGGCTTGTCTCCAAGCAATCCAGACACACAGGGAAGTCATCCCCCATACCCCCAACCTCCCACACACAGAGAGACAGTGACCTGGTAGGGCCTGGGCCTCTGGCCCAGTCAATCTTTCCAAGAAATGTGTGGAACAACCTGGCTTCAGCCCTTACCACTGAGCACCTAACTGACTGACTGTCAACATCACGTAGCCACTTGTTCTCTTAAATCCCGAGAAATGTCACCCCATCTCTGGACATTTCTGGGTGCCCTTTCCCCATCTACATCTCCATTGTACCCAGAGTCCCAAGCCATCTGCCCCAGAATCTGAGATCTCCCCTCTTCTCCTGCTCAAAGGCTTTCCCTAGCAAACAGGCCAATATTCTGGGGCTCCCAGCTGGCACCTAGGGCTTTGGTGCGGACTTCTGCCCACCCGGCCAGTCCCAGCTCTGCCTTTCTCCTCTCTGAAACTCTCCCATGAGGAACTCTCTCTGAGGACAGTCCTAGGGACCCCAACCCCTGCTGCTCCCATGCTCCCCCATGCTCACCAAGTTCCCCGAAGGTGCTCAATATCAGTGCCAACAGCACCATCCGGGTCCCCTGCATGATAGAGGTGCTCGAACAGGCCTGCCCCGTGGGGATGCCAAAATGCCTACAGTGGTGGTCTGACCGGTTGGCTAAGCAGATTAGAGAAGGATCAGGTTTCCGGAGGGCCTGCCCTGCTTCCTCACCAACACCCCATTCCCCAGGGCACTCCTTAGGCTCCCTCAGACCCTACCCAGCCCTCTTCAGACGGTTCAAGCTCCACCCCTCAAAGTGGCTGTTCAACCCTTCCCAGGCCCCTCTCCTCCCCATAGGATGTGGGGCTTTTTTCTTTTCCCACTGGGGACCCTTCCACACCACCCTGCAACTCCTAACCAAGGGAATCAGTCTTACAGATTCCTCCCTCTGGGACAGGTCAAGGGTCTCCAGGCTGCACAGAATGGGACAATGGGACTTGGGCTGTCCCACACACTCCCAGCTATCGTAAAGACCCTTTACCCTGTAGCCATCTCCAGAGCTATGCCCTGGCAACTCTTGGATGGACTCTTTCCAAGATGATCTTGTCCCTCCCAGCTCCTCTGAAGTGGTCAGGGGGAAGGTGGTGTGTGCCAAATTGCCACTGACAACCAGCCCAGAGTTTGCTCAAAGGCTTAAAGAACAAAGACAGAACTCGCTTGATCAACAGGAAGGTTTCTGGAAGAAAGGAGAGATGGGGAGGGCCCAGGGTTGTTTTGGGGGACACTATTTCATGTATCCCGGAGGGCCATCCACTCCGGGCTTGTCTGCATGTCTTGGTCTCAAATGGCTCATAGGTTGAACTTAGGCAGGACTTTCCTGGGCCCCTCCGCCTCTTTCTTCCTCCTTCCACTGAAGGTCAAGGGGTAGGAATAGCAATTCACAACCTGTAAATTGAGAACTCTTTGAAATCCTCTATTTTAAAAAAGTGCATTATTATTCATAACAGTAACAAAATTACAGTTATGGAGTAGCAACAAACATAGTTTGTTATGGGGTCACCACTACATGAGGAACTGTATTAAAGGGTTGTAGCATCAGGAAGGCTGAGAGCTATTGGGTTGGAGGAAAGGGAGTCTCTCTCTGGTCTCTCTCTGTCTCTCATCTCTCTCTGCCTCTTGTCTCTCTGTCTCTCTGTCTCTCTGTCTCTCTGTGTGTGTGTGTGTGTGTGTGTGTGTGTATGTGTGTAGTGGAGTGTCCTTGCCCCAGACAGGATGCTATGACAAGGTTCTCCGTGACCTGGGAGCACCTAGCATGACCTGATTTCTCACAGGCATCTCCCCAGAGTACCTTGTCCCAGCTGAGACAGGTAGGTACGGGTGGGGGCACAGCTGCCCACCTGACTCTGCCTGTGGTAAAGACCACACTTTTTGTTGGGTTTCCCAGGTGTCTCTTCGTTTGGCACCCAAACCTCACCCCTATCCTGGCTTTGCTCTTGCTACCACGGAGCATGGGTGTCTGTTCTTGCCTCTACCCTCAGGACCTCCACTGGTGTCTGGCTTCACCCTGCATGGGAAGTCCTCCTTTGCCTAGGCTCTGGACCAACCACTGTGCTTCCCAGGGCTTTCCTAGCCTACCATGAGTCATACAGTCAGCCTGCCAACTGTATTTTTCCTCATGACAGTTCTGGAGGGACAGAGCACTAATTAATTTTAGTGTGGATAAAGAAACTAGGTTCTGAGAAGTTAATTGACTAAGACAAGGTCACCTAGCAGGCCGGGTGGCATCCCAAGCCTGTCTGATTTTGCAAATCATTCACCACAGATGGCCATGATCACACAACTATGGGGACAGATGTGCTGAGGTTAACTGGATTAGACAGCCCACTTTACACCCATGTGTGTCCTCAGGTCAAACCCAATTTCTATACCACACCCAGCTCAGCATAGCTACTTCCTGTCCTTGGGCCCAGGGCCTCTAACTGCCTTACACCCGGGAATATACCTAGTCTCTAAGTATCACTCCTAGAGTTTACGCCCACCAAAATTGTACCTGGGAAGTTCCCATCTTGGGGCAGGGAGGAATGTAGCATAGCCAGCATCTAGGAGGCCTCTGCTCTGAGAGGGCCACATCCTTCCCTTCTCAATTCCAGAAACCTTTGGATCAGAGCTTACTGTGAGAGGTCAAGGCTCAGAGTGTAACCTGATCAAGAGTTGGGGTATAAGGAAATCAGGGCTCAGAGTGTTACTAGGATCAGTCTATGATGGGATCAGGGCTCAGAAGATGATTGGAATCAAAATTCAGAGTATGATCAGGGTCAGGGCTCAGTGTGTAACCATGGTCAGGGCCTGAAGTGCGAACAAGATCAGGTCTCAGGGTATAACTAGGAGTAAAGCACAGTGATCAGAATCAGTATAGAACCGGGATCAGTTCAGTGAGTGTCTGGGCTTAGGGTTCATGGAGGACTTCTACCACACTGTTACCATGCTAGGGCATTGTGGCTTCTCTTCTGGAGCTGCCGACATTGAAAAGTCACACTGGAGTCAGATCCCACCTTTCACCCCCCGTCACCCTGCACAGTTACCGTTTTCTGGGCACATCAGGACGCTGCAGGGGGAGATCTTCTTAAGAATGCATCTAGACCTCTTTCGTCTGGCTGTAGCACTAACCACAGGATATACCATGGCGTGGTGGCCAGGAAGAAGCCCATGAGCAGGGACTCAGCACTGAGTCCTGTCTTTGCCTCTCAAGATAATGGAGGTCAGCGGCAGAGACCTGGCTGGGGTGTCTGGGAGAGAATGCACTGCTTGCTACGCTGAACCTGAGACAGGTTATGGAGGAAGGTCTGGATGGCTGTCCTCTCAAGTTCAGGAAAGCCCTGCCTCTACCTTCCCTGTATGTGTCTCTTCCTCTACCAGGACCGTCCATACCCTCTTAGTACCTCTGCTTTGTGGACTGATGCCCTGGCCTCATCGGGAGAGCTGGTCATGCTGGGACCATTCGTAATCCTCTACCCCACCTACAGCTACTGAGAGTTATGTTGGCTATGCTCAACCTCAACCCAGAAAGTTCCACGGTGGGAACCATACCCACATGCCTTTCTCCCCAGGGTAGCCATATCCTGCACCCCCCCTGCAGCCAGGCTCTGCTGAGTCCAGGAAGGCCAAAGGGTAGCATCTTTCCTTGGGCCCTGACTCCTCTGTCTCCTGTCCAGGGGTTATCCAGGAGAGCAGACAAGGTGCTCTAAAATATTCCCACACTGGAAAGGAAGTAAGCTCACAAATGGGATCGAGGATGGTGCTTTGGAAAGAGCCACTGTGACCTACCCCTCCAGTGTCTTTCCAGTAGGATGCTGGTATGCACCAGCCTCTGGACCCGTGGAGCAAGGACATTCAGCTTCATCCTGAAGGGGGTGGGCAGCAGACATCTTCCTGTATCCACCCTTTGCACCCACCAACCAGACATCAAAGGGATGTTTCTAGAAGGGTAGTGTCTGGTCTCAGGGGAACAGGAAGCTCCTCTCCATAGGTTTACTGTCCCTGGAATCATAAGCCACCCTAGTCCTTACTGCCACAGTGCAGCTTTCCTGGAGGCCTCCGGGAAGGTAAACATGGCGGTTATTATAGTTTAACTCAAGCCTTTTCCCAAAGGACTTATGGAGTACTCAGAAGAAACCATTAACGACCACTCCACACTCAGACCTCTGGCCTTAGATTCCCAAACTGCACTTCAGCCTCCTAGACAGCCCCTCTCTTGAAAGTCTGCTTTGGGACCCCCAATTTTGCAAATCTGTCACCTCACAGGGCCATGACCATACAGCAGTGGACATTAACTGGATTAGACAGGGGACAAAGGCATCTACAGAAGCAGCATCCAGCAAACACTGGGGAGGCCACACCCCTCCCACAGGCCCCACCCACTGTACCTCTCATTAGCTGCTCTTCGTATGTATGTGTCATAGCCTTGATAATAAGGGTGACAAGGCTCTGCTTTGTCACCCCCTCAGCACCCCTCTTTCCTTGACCTCTCTGCGTGCGTGTCCTCTGACCATTTCCTGTAGCACTGCCCTGTGGGCACACATGGAGGGTGGTGTACTTCTTGGCATGTGGGATAAATATTTCCTTCTTCATCTTCTGTCTTTCAATTTTGTTAACAGTCTCCTCTCCCAAGTCACCCTATCTAACTCAGGCTGCCCTGAGCCCTTAGTCCCAGCCTCCCTAGTCCCAGGAAGCTTCCGCGTGTATTAGTCGATAGATTCTTGTATGGTGATCTGTGACTCTCAGTTTCGGTCACGTTTATCTTTATCTCTTCTTTTGTTGCTGTTGTTGTTGTTTCTCTATGTCTCCCTGTCCTGTCCTGAACTCACTCTGTAGACCAGGCAAGCCTTGAACTCAGGAATCTACCTGACTCTGCCACCTGAGTTCTAGGACTAAAGGCGTGCGCCAGGGTACTTTGTTCTTTCTAATTTTCTGCGGCTTTGTTGACTACATCTCCCATACCTGTCAGCTCACACATTCCAAAGTGTATCATCGGCTGAGTGCGGTGGTACCCAGCTGTAACCCCTGCATTTGCGTGAGGAATGATTACCGTGAGTTCGAGGCCAGCTTGGGCTACATACTGACATGCTGAAGAGGGTGGGTGGGGAAATTGCACTGCAGAGCTCAACAGTTTTGGCATAGCCACGGACATCTGTAAACGCCATCTGGGTTGCTGTGTCCCATTGTCTCAGAAAGGAAGCCCATGCTCCCAGCTATTGTACCATCCCTCCATTTCTCTGGCATTGTGAAAGACACCCTTGGTTTTCAGCCAAGTTTCCTAACACGCAGCTCCCAAAAGCTCTTGAGTGTCTTTTATAAGTTGATGAATGACATGTGGATGGATGCCCCTCAGTAGTTCCAGGACGGGGCTGATCACCTAACAGATACCAGCTCAATCGGTGGGTGGGGAAATCCCCACCCTAAGTCTCCTCTGAGGACAGGAGAGGGACTGAAAGCTGAGCTGATCACCAGTGGCCAATGTTGTAACCAATCATGCTCACATAATGAAGCCTCTAAAAAATCCCATAGGGATGGGACTCTCAGCTTCTGGGTTGCTTAACACAAGAGGCTACGGGGTTCTTGGGAAGATAATGAGAAATTATCCGTGCCTAGAAAGGTATTGAGGCCCTGCTGTCCCTATGTGGACCCCAAGAAATCAGGTGACACGTTCGACCATTTTTTGTTTGTTTGTTTGTTTGTTTAAAAATCAAGAGCATGGGGTTGGGAAGTTAGCTCAGTGGTAGAGCACTTGCTAGCAAGCACAAGGCCCTGGGTTCGGTCCTCAGCTCCAAAAAAAAAAAAAGAGCATGACCAAGGGGCTGGAGGGATGGCTCAGAGGTTAAGAGCACCAGCTGCTCTTCCAGAGGTTCTGAGTTCAATTCCCAGCAACCACATGGTGGCTCACAACCATCTGTAATGGGATACGATGCCCTCTTCTGGCCTGCAGGCACACACGCAACCAGACCACTATACATAATAAATAAATAAATCTTAAAAAAAAAAAAAAAGAAGACCAAAGATGCCAAAACACCATATGGAAAGACCAAGAGGATGTGAGGTAGTGTAGCCTTGGGGACAGAGCCCTCAACCTGTAGGCTCTCACATGGGCCACACATAGCTGGTACCGGAGTTGTGTTGACCTGGAGAATGGCCAGCTAGAATGTGCGAATGCTTGCTGGCTGACAAAACAAAACAAAACAAACAAACAAAAACAAAACAAAACCTGAAGGCTGATGAGAACTTTCTTGTCAGACCCAGAAAAACTAGACACAGGAAGGAAGTGGTGACGGGAAGGCTCCTGCCTACCTGCCTGAGACAATGGTTTCCTCAAGAGCCTTGCGGGAGATTCCTTGCTCTACATACACCCTGTGCTTTGCATGCCCAGCCGGTGACATGCAGACTTCTGTAACTGCAGCGCTCCCGACAGAGTGCCCTGGACATCACCCCGGAGCCACTTCCTCTGACCACAGATGCCAAGCCCTGACCCACAAGTCTAAGACCAACAGACCAATATACCCAAGCAGCTTGGGCACACTTCCCCATTTGCCTTTCTCCTTGCCACAGCCTCTGTTGACATTCCATTGAAGTGCTCCGTCACCCCCAAATACATACTCTACTCTTGGAGACTCTGATGTTTAGGGTGGCCAAGGAAATGTACGAACATTTAATGACCAGAGATACTGAATGGAAACACTTGGGGTTTCGCCTCCTGCCCGATGCACTCCCTTCATCTGTTTCCAGTTCCTAAACCCCTGCCATTGCATGCAAGTCCTAAGGAATGCAGTATTCTGTACTGTTTTCAGGGCCAACCCTGCAAAAGCGTGGGTCAGTACCTCACCCCAGGGATTTCCCCCCTGAACATGTCACATTGTATGTGTTCACTCACAGGAGTGGGTATGTAGGTTTCCACCCTGTGGCCACTGTGTGTGAATAGCTCTGCCCTGGGACATGTTTCTACTTGTGTGTATGCCCAGGGGCACCACTTCCGGGTCAGACCATAGCCCTGAATTTAATCATCCGATTAATCTAATCATGAGATTAGAATCAAGTTTGAGGCCTTTTTAGCTTCTGAACGAGCTAGCGTTTATGGAATCTGTTTTCAGTCACAGGAAGCTGAGGTAGGAGCCAGCCTGGGCTATATACAATGAGACCAGTTCTCAAAACAAACAAAAGGGCTTTATTTTTACTTTGTGTCTTTTAACTTGGGAGAGAGGACTGGAACCATCTTTTCTTGCTCTGGTGCTGGTACAGCAGAGAGCTGTCCTTCCCCACTGCCTTGAGCAACACTGTCATTCCTTGGGGCATTGCTGGCACAAGCTACTTCTTTTCCATGCTTTGTCTGACGGTGAGGCTCCAGTTTTCTGTCAGTTGTTCTCTGCTTGGACATTGCCCTCCTTGTGGGTGTCACCTTTGGCAAGTGTTTATTTTTGTGAGAACTTTGCCAAGCAGAGAACATGCAAGCCCAGGGCAGGGCCTGCCTGTGTGTTTCCTGGCAGGTACCAACTGTGACGACGTGCCTCTGGTCTTCCGAAACCAGGAGCAGAAACTTATCCCCAGGCCTAGTGGGAAATGGAAATTAAATATTTACTGGGCACAAATTCTGGGCATTTAATTCCCCATGTCCATACTAAGGTGAGTGGATATGCTGTCTGGGCAGCTCTGGTCAACTGCCCCAGGGCACCATTTCTCCCTGCAGATTCCTGATGGGTACCCAGAGGCAGAGTTCCTGCCCAGGGCCTCACAGGGTGTGGGCAGCCTTCTGGGAGACATAGGCAAAGCAAACCAGGCAAGGACATGGTAGGAAAGACAGAACAGGACAAGGTGCCAGGGACTCAAGGCCAAGAAGATAGCAGGTTTGCCCAAGAGCTCCCGACAACAGAGGTGGATGGTCCCCAAAGGCCTGAAGTCAGTGGATACCATTCCTCCTCTGCAG
Source organism: Rattus norvegicus (assembly GCF_021556685.1). Taxonomy (NCBI): domain Eukaryota; kingdom Metazoa; phylum Chordata; class Mammalia; order Rodentia; family Muridae; genus Rattus; species Rattus norvegicus. The sequence continues at coordinate 116,204,452 of NC_141540.1, forward strand.
AGCCTTCTTCTCCTTCTTCTCCACATGCTCAACTTGCATCTGTGAGAGACTTCTGAAATCTCATTCAGAGTCAGTGTGCTCATTGGCTCCATCCAGTTCAGGGCTTCTTTCAGCCTTCAAGCGCAGGTTAGCGTGCTTATCCAGTGCCCCAAACCCCAGATCAAGGGTGTTCTTTAAATGTTCTCAGCCCAGGTTAGAGTGCTCCCCAGCCCTCAGCCCAGGTTAGAGTGCTCCCCAGCCCTCAGCCCAGGTTAGAGTGCTCCCCAGCCCTCAGCCCAGGTTAGAGTGCTCCCCAGCCCAGGTTAGAGTGCTCCCCAGCCCTCAACCTCAGGTTAGAGTGCTCCCCAGTCCTCAGTCCTAGGTTAGAGTGCTCCCCAGCCCAGGTTAGAGTGCTCCCCAGCTCTCAGCCCCAGATCCTTGACCCCTAATCTCAACTGTGGGATACTTCTCTGCATATCAGCCCCAGATCAGGGTAATACTCAGGGCATTCCTCAAGTGCCTGCAGACTCAGCTCCTCCTCGTAGCCTGCTCAAGAGCAGAACCAGCCATCTGCAGGCCCCTGTGACTTTCAGTCCCTGTGTCTACTGGAGATAGGCAGGCTCTTAGTAGAAGAGAGAAGGTCAGTGGGGGCTTTGGTAGACAGCCTGGGCCAAGGAGGCCATGGCTGACAAGAGATAGGGAGGGGATAGGGGATTGTCTGAATCCTAGTGCCTGACACACTGCTTCCACAGGCAAACATGGATCCAGGTAGCTTTTATTGGGGGATTTGTTGATACTGAGGGTGACCCACAGATAGGATCTTAAGTTTGTACCACAGCAGATTTACACAGGACTCCATTCAGAACTTCCTGAGGAAGTATGAACCCGCGGGCTTTGGGATGATCAAGGTGGAATGATCTCCAAGGACCAGGCCTGACCAAAGGACATGGATGGCATGGCTCTGTGGAGCCAGCTGGTAGCGGAGGAGTGTGTCAGTCCCTGTTGCAGAGATTAGACTGGCAGCAAACGATGGAAACATGAGGGCCCAAGCCCAAGCTGGGGACATCAGGACAGGTATTGTAGCACATCTTCGTCACCAGAGGCAGGTCTGTAAAGCTGATGGGAGACCCTGGGGGACAAGAGAGAAACCATCGCACTTCCTGAAGCTGCCCAAACCCCTATCCCATCAGCCATTGTATTGAGGGCTACCCTCAAGCACTGAAAGACCCTGCCTGGTCCCTGTCCCAGGCAGAGGCTGCCAGACATATTCCTGCTGTGTTCTTGACCTGCTGGGCTCTGGGTTCTGCCTGCCCAGTGAGCCAGCTCTCAGTGCAAGAAGGGCGTATCCAGCCCACCCCTCCCATCACACTCACGGGTGGCAATGATGACACAGTGGGTGGTGTTCCCTGGGCAGCGGAAAGGATGAGAGCATCCTCCGAATCCTTTGCACAGGTGGCAAAACATGCCCTGTGTTACAGCTACAGACAGAAAGAGACAGGGCAGCTGGTGAGCAAATCCTGCAGAGGTTAGCACCTGCTCTGGCACCCAGCATCCTGCTTCCACCCTGAGGTCAACCCCATAGCTCTGTAGCCCAGCCTCCCACGAGCTGCAAGGCCCCTCCAGACCTTGGAAGAAGGGCGGCAAAACCCCAATGCTCAGCCTACCACGGTGTGAGAGACAGTGATCATATCGGAGCCAGCTGGTCTGTGTTCCTCTGCCCAGAGCACCAAGGGCTGGATGGAGCAGAGGTGGACCTTCTGGGGAAGGGGAGTACAGGTTCGGGCTCCTGAAGACCAGGGATGGGAGGGATGGGGGACTGAGACTTTAGCCATGCCCCTCTTTACTTCCAGGGACCTGAGAAAAATCATTTCTAGCCTTTGGGTCTCTATTCTATGGGCTGAAATGATAGAATCTTTATCCAGTTAGCAAAGAATACAGGTCAAGGCCAGGTAGAGGGAAAGTGGGAGCCTTCTGAGTTCTACTGGCCGTTTTTCTGGAAAATCCTAGATCACAGGTCTTGCATCCAGCCCAGAGACTCACCAGTCAGGTGCGTGGCCTACCCTGCTCTCTTGCTTTCTCAGGATTCCCTTACCTGTCTACCTGCCTCTTCCTGTCCTCTCTGCATCTTTCTCCCTCTCTCTTCTTTAAGCTTTCTTCCTTGGATTCTGAAGTCCCTAACCCCATGCACAGGCCTCGGTATTCTCCATGACCCATCATACTGCTGCACACTGGCTCTGTTCAAGTCCTGAGCTGACACCGGCTGGGGAAACTCCTAGGGGAAGTCCCATCCTACATGAGCCACTGAATAGTGTTTGAGACAGGAAGCTGGCTCCTCCCTGGGGCTCCTACTATGGCCACACCTCTACTAGACCTCACATGTAAGTTTGCTGGTCTGTGCGGGCCAGTCTCAGAGGTCTTCATCCTAGGTACTATAGAGCAGGTGGACAGACAGGAAGTCCCTACCACAGCAAGGTCCCCACCGCTTGCCTTGATTGTTTACCAGCCCCTACCAAGCAGCCATAGCTGTGACCTTGCCAGGGGCACAGAGAGGTAGCAGCAAAAGCCAAACATTTCTGTAGCTGTCCCATGGATGTTGAAGACACTAAACAGACTGAACATGGGTTCTGTGGCTGGCAAAGTGCTGGGGAGAATTGGGCTGGCCCCAAGTCCCATTTCTCTTCCTCTCCATGCCTCCTAGCTTTGCCCAGGCTCACCTTCCCATCATCCATGTGGCGTAAGCAAGCCCCAGCTCACAGGCTGTCTCCTCTGTGGGAGCTTCTCAGCTCTGGGACAGAGATTCGCCTTTGGTACAGCCACCACGAGCTGGCCTTGTTATGTCCGTACTTACGTCTGTCTCCCCACTCCTATTCACTAGGGTTCTGGAGGTGAGTGGGGATCCCTTCCCTCTCCCCAACACCCACTCCCCCAAGCATCCATCATACTGGACCCTGCTTCACTGATGAGGCTCTGATATTCAGAGAATAAATGACGGAATGAGCTCCAGGACGGGGACAGGATCTGGGTCACTAAGAGAAAGAAAACTGTCCCTCTTGGGGTCTTTGTCTTGTCATCAAGGAAGCCAGGAAGGTTTAGCTCTCAGGAGGAAATAGGCTCTGGGCACAGTGGTACGGTCATAGGGACAGATGTCCAGGTAGTCACTTGCTTATAGAGAGAGTGTTTCAGAGAAGGCAGGAGGGACAGTAGAATGAGCCCCGAGACAGCAGACTCCACCAGGTCCAATCCCACTGCAGTGTTACCAGGGACAGTTGACTTCCTCCGGTCTTATTTTCTCACTCTGGGGTCAGCTTAGGATGGAATTTACCCTTCCCAGGCTGTGTTGAGCCCTGGGGAGATGGCATTACCCAGGGGTGGCTGAGCAGGCCACCCAGCAAAGATATAGGACATGGAGGATGCCGAGAGAGGCTCTTGGAGATGGATCCCTCCAACTTCTAAGTGGTCAGGCTTGAGGCTTTTGTCTTGAGGGGCAGCTATGAAGGAAGAGCCTGGAAGGCCCCAGTGTGGAGAACTGTCTCAGGCTCACAGATGATCCTGAAATACTAGAGCCTTGGCTAAGATGGAGATGGCCCGTGGCTGAACACCCCCTCTGAAACCTCAGCCCTGACAGAGACAAAATGTCTCTAAGCCTTGAGCTCAGGGCCATCAAAGTAGAGATGTTCTGTGCTAAAGACTGGGCAGCATTTAGGGGGTCAATAGTTCAGACTTCCTCAGATCAAAGGGTTCCCATTAAGACCAGTCCAAGAAGAGTGAATTAGAGCCAGAGATGTACACATGGAAACCCCACCTCACACCTCAGGTGGACCCCAAACGTTGGAGCATTCCCACCCGTGATGGGAACCAAGGTTTTGCTAGGCGAGGCTCCAGGGAGCTGGGGCTGGCTGAGTCTGGAGCACGGTTTGCTGATTGCTCACAGAGGCAACTGTCTCTTTGCTCAGTCATCGATTGGGGATGGATATAGGGACAACATGGGCTCCACTAAATGATGGCAGGGCCAGGAATAGGCAATGATATTTGTGGGCGTCCCTGGGAGACCAGCAGCAGGCACTGGAGTCAAAGCTCCCCTTACTGAAGCAAGTGGAGCTAGCTAACCCAGAGGGTCTAGAAGTTCAAGGGGACTGAAAGTCAACTGGATGAACTCACCGTGGGAAGGCGAAACAGATGCAATCTAAGCAAGGAGGTAGAAGGGTGCCAGGAGAGAGTTTTGGCTGCAGAAGACGGACAGGCTGGGGACCTGGGGCTGGAGGGGGGCAAAGTACCAGAGGTGTGCAATGCTTGCCAGTGTGCAAGGGTGTTGCTATGGAGTTGGGGATGTGTATGGGTAGGTTCCAAACTGAAAAATAAACATGAGGACTGAGTGTTGTGGGGTCCAGAGAAGAGGGTTTAGGGATCTATGAAGGTCAGTGGCAGAAGACAGAAGCTTGCAGATAGGGAGGGTCTTGGGGTCAAGGCTGGGGAGAGGAGAAAGGAAAGGGGTACCCAGTGGTGGCTCAGGCTGGAAGGACGGTACTAAGTAAGGGTAGCAGAGAAGGCGGCCACATCCCTGACTCACCTAGCTCCATGCTCAAGACCACGGCCAGAAGGAACCAGAAGAGAAGCCTCATGTTCTTCGTGTTAAGGACGGATGAGGCTTACTCCCTGGCCGCCCCTTATACCTGCTTGTGGCTCCTACTCCACCCTCACCTCCCATTGCTGCTGGCTCCCAGCCCTGAGTCACTTGCAACCTGCCTCAGATGGGAGCTGGCAGAGCTTGTTGCTATGTGGCCCTGGGGACCCAGGTATGATTTCACAAGCCTTCTTCCCTCCTCCATGGAGTAGGGGTGTGCCAGACATCAGGCCCAAGGCTCAGACTGGAAGCTCAGTACAAGTCCACCTCACCCTTCAGCTGCACAGAGGACAGGGCACACCAAGCAGTCCTTGGCTCCACTCGAAAGCTGGACGGACTGGAGACAGAAACTGGAGCCTGGGCCGGGTGAAATTAGGATGTCTTCCTCGGCAGCTCACTCTAGATGGATTATGATGGCCACGCTTTTGAGAGACCAGTTTCCTCATCTGCTAAATCAGGCTTCGGTCTTGTTCTGTCCTGCCCAGGACTAGGAGAGCCAGAGAATCATGGCTGTATAGGTGGTACTGGGAAAAAGGGGTGAGTGCTATCTATCAAGGGATGATACTGGCATGGTGGCAGCAGGAGAGGAAAGCTTTGGTGTTAAAAAGGTCCCAGGTTGGGATAAAGAGACAAAAACAGCATATTGCAGGGCAGAGGTCATTCTGTCAATAGAATGAGGGCTGAGGCCATGCAAGAGACCCCGTGTGTCTACTCTGCCTGTCCAAATACTTCTGATTGACCTCCATTCTTTACGGGAACCCCAAACTTGGGGTTTGGACAGGGCAAAGGACCAGAGATCCTGAGAAAGGAGCTGGTAGAGTCCCTGAGAATTAATTAACAAGGATGTGGGATCTAGAATCAGAAAGCCAGACGAAAGCAGAAGTAGCAGGTAGGGGGTTCGGTCCAGTGTCTCCCACCCAGTTCCTCAGTCTTCCCTAAGGCTTGTCAGTCCATAGATGGGGACCGGTGGGCCTGCTTCTTTCCACAGTATGGAGGTGACTTTTAGTGAGCCGCGGGTATCCTGTTAATACCTCCCTTTCCCTGGATAGCTCGGATATGAGGACAGGAGCCAAAGACCTTCAGGATCAGAAGGACCCACCAAGCCAATCTGGATAGGTAAGCTGTGAGTTCAGACAGAAGGGTGTGAGAGAAAGAGAGACACACGTCCTTCACTTGTTTATTCATTCCGAGGGGGATGGACATTGACGGGGCCACTCTGAAGTAGAGGTACATGGAGCTGGCTGGGAGAAGGGAGATGTGGCATAAAAGTGGATTTCATGTCCTTGCTGGGTGAGAGCTTGGGGTTAGCAGAGACACAACCAAGGGAAGTGCAAGACATCACAGATCCATGCATCCTTTGGGGCCGCCTCTGTGCAGACCCCAGGCAAGGGACCTCCAAGAGCCAGTAGAGAGGGCACTGTCACTGTCATTTCACCGATGAGATGGCTGGAACCTGAGTCTGGGCTTGAGGAGCCCAGGTCGTTCCGTGCTACAGGGTGCCATGGTGCTTGCCAGGAAGTAACCACGCACCAAAGCAAAGGGCTACCCTACTCCTGAAAATCTAGAGTTTCAGAATGCTGACTCATGTGCTTGCTGCAGGAGATGAAGACGTGGGTGCTCGGCACCACTCCTCTCCTCATCTGCTTTTGGGGAAGCCAATCACAGAGACGGTGGCAGAGCATGGCTCTCACTGGACAGCTTCTCTCTGGTGGACCAGACCAGACACCTCTCTCTGCCCTGAAGTATGTTTTGACTTCATGTGCTGACCCGGCTTCATCAAATCCCACGGAAGTACACACACTCCATGTGTGTCTCACTGTGCGGTCCAGCAGCCTCTCTCCAGTGACTACCAAGACACTTCCACACGGCAGCTCTATAGATAACTGCTGCCAGCCGCCCTGGACACCCCAGTGTTGAGGGGCCACTGTTTATCACAGTGTGAGAACACTCAACGGCCTTGAGCCCTCGTCCCTGACAGCATTAGCCCTGACAAAGGCTGATGTTCCTTTGTACTTCTCTGGATCTTCAGGGCTGGATACCCCTGGCCTTCCCCTCAATCACTCAGACCTCCAGATCTAAAGTTTCAGGTTCATAGGCTCTGACAACACTTCACTCTGAAATTCTCTGGCTTATGAAGTCACTATCATCTCATGGGTGCACAGCCTCAAAGAACCCCAGCCGTTGGAGGAGCACCCGTAGTTGAATGGGTTGGTACTGGAAAGACGAATGGCTGAGGAGAACGAAGTGCCTCACTCTTCTGTGCCTCAGTGTCTTTACCTGTCAAAGGGGGGCAGGAATGACCTCCCGTATGCTTTTGCAGAACCGCTGTGGAGTGTGGAGAGTCACCTGCAGTGAGCTAGACAGATGTTCATCACAGCAGCCCAGACAGGATTCAGGACAGGCCATCTGGTACTGTTCCCCTAACCTGCATCTCCCACTGGCAGACTTGGCCCTGTATTAATCGAGCACCTTTTGGGGCTCTATGCTAAGCACCAAGGACAGGCTAGCTAGGCACAGAGCTTCCTGCAGGGCTGAGTGGCAGTGTGGCCACTGTGGGGCCTATCTGGTTGGTGTCCAGAGGCAGGTGAAAGAAGCTGACCCCAGCACTGCAGCAGCCGCAGCGCTTTGCTTTGGGGCCACAGATAATCAAGCCTCTACCACATCACCCCCTTGTGGTAGGCGGGGGAACCTGATCTCGGGCTCCTCCCAGTTTTGGCTGAGGGTGCCACCTAACTGGGGATAATGAACTTGCACAAGCAGGGTAACAGGATAATGTTTCCCAGGCCTCACCCACTGAGTCAGGGGCCTGCCTCTGACCCTCCTTGCCAGTGTCCTGTGGCTTCCACAGGTCAGCCCCAATGCTGGCTGCTTGGTGTGTGTGTGTGTGCGTGCGTGCGTGCGTGCGTGCGTGCGTGTGTGTGTGTTCCATGCAAGCTCAGGTCCAGGCAGCACTGGCTTCATCCCAGTATCCTGCCTAGACCTCAGGGGACACCACAGCCATCTGTAACCACTGCCTGCGTGCACATGTGCATGTGCATTTCACTCTCCCCCTTCCTGGCCTTCCTTGAGACTCGTCTTCCCTTAGGGTAGTCAATGTCTCCTCAGCTCCAAGCCATTTCCCACCCAATTCACCTATGTAATAAAGCCCCACAGTTCCTATGCCTAAGAATCTAGGCAAGCCTATCAGCAGAATGCCCTCCCCCTCCCAAATCCTCCAGTGGCCTATCCCCAGAGGAGGAGGAAACTGAGGCAGAAAAGCACATCAGCTCTAGCAGCAGACAGAGCTCAGGTCTGCCGAGAACAGGGAGGAAGGTCCCCAGGTTGGGCCTCTGTGTCCCTGAGCTTCTGCCATGGGAGGTCTGGAAAAAACATTCGAGACATAGTGACCACTAGGACTCACCATAGGTAATCCCACTATATGGACACTGGCCAGCATTCTGACCCCTGGGCTGGGCCAGCTTCAGCAGGGTTCCTCAGTGGCACATGAGTTGGAGTACTAGTTGGAGAGCAGGGTAAGGCTCTCAGAGACAACTACATGGCATGAAAGGTGTCTCCTAAATCTGGGCTGGGTTCTCCTGAGACTTGATACCCAGCAGTCTTCAGCCACCACAGATGTCACAGGCAGTCACCTAGGGATTGGGCTGGCTCTCTGTACACTCGTCTCCCAATAACTTACCAAGAGACTGAAGGACATAGGAGCTGTCTACGGGACCTGGGTAGTCTGGCTAAAGTCTGCGTCCCTGTCTCAGTTACCCCACTAACCTGCTCTGACTGCCTCTGATCCCATCCTGCCATGCCCAGAATAGCTCTGGCCAGTGTGCAGGCCAGACAAAATATAGCATGGGTCACCCGCCCGCCCGCATGTCCCTGCCAGCCTGAAGTCCCAGCAGCCAGTATGTGAGTGAGGGACTGTAGTGGAGGTCAAAGGGCTGGCTGAGCTGGGGCTGGAGGGATCTCAGTGGCCTATGGAAATGAAGCCGTTGCTAGCAACCCTTGGCCAATGGCTATCCTGAGGGCAGGTCTGGCAGAGTTCCTCAGATAAGTAGGAACAACAAGGGCTTCCTCACATGGCTTCCACATCATGTTTGCCCTGGGAAGCTGCTGGATTTAGGAGATAGCTCTGCTGAGTCTTTCTCTGCTTCTAGCCAGTTCATTATCACCCCCACCTCCAGGAGACCTATCCTCTACTGGGTAGACTGAGGCAGGGTCCTGACACTATGAAGGTGGAGTTTGGCTACTAATTCTATTAAACCAGTATTCCTTGACTTAAGCAATGATCCCTCCCCCCATAAACATCACTCTCCCAGATACTCCTAATCCTGGGTAGAGGAGGAGCCGAGCCTGCCCCACCCATGACTGGGCACATTCCAGGTCCATACATCAGCCTTCTGAAAATGACCTTGGAGTGAGGTATCTGGATGGCATCAGTCCTTTCATAGACAGCCACGGAACCTCATGGCTGAGGAGTCTCAGAGGGAAGAGGGTTGGGTGAAGCAAGTGGGCGAGAGGGGGTAACTGTATTTTTTAAAGAGTGTTGTGTTTGAGGGGGTCTGGTTTGGGGAACAAAGCTCTTCATAGCAAGCTCCAGAAGGTAGCTAGGAGTGCCGGGACCAGGGCCAAGGTCACTGGGGTAGCAAAGCCAGCACCATTGCACAGGTAGTACTGGCAACAGGAGGTGGCAGATGCGTGCTTGGAGTAGCCATCGTACACGGTCTCAAAGCAGCTGGGAACACAGGACTTCCTCACCTTCATCCGGTACGGGGTGAAGTCTGCAGGGGACAGACACAAGAAGGTTACAGTGAGAGAATGGGGTCCTTGGATGGCTCAATCTTAGCTTGTCCACCAGGGCAGGTGGAAGACTCCCTCCAGGATGCCAGACTTACAAGTTCGAGTGGTCATACAGTAGGTGGCCATGGCGGGGCATCGCATGGGTTTGAAGCAGTTGTCTCCATTGTAGGCACATACGTGGCACTCCAGAGCCTGGGCTGTGAACCAGGATGGGGGCCAGAGAGCAGGAAGAGATCATTTTCCTGCCAGTCAAACCCTAGCTGTCCCCAAGCAACCTCCCACTCCCACTGGGTTCTGGCCAGCCTGCCCTCTCTCCACCTGCCTTTCCCGGGGTCAGCCTTCAACGGGGTCCCTCTAGCCTCTGTCCACCTTACCCACAGGCAGGCCCATCAGAGCCACCAGGAATACTGTCAGCAAGTGGGTCATGACGGAGCTGTGAGGACAGTGTCGGAGGGAACAGGAGGACAGCAGCTGGTCCTGGATCCAACTCAGGTCAGAGAAGAAGCAGGACACAGAGGCCCTGCTTGAGCTCTTGGTCTCCTAGTGATAAAGCAGCCTTGCATAGACGATGATAAGAGACTTGTGATGACAGCTGGGCTGGGGCAGTCACAAGAGCCTCCCAGCTCAGTGGGTATCACTAATTTCCAGTTACCTGGAGATGGGAGGAGGGAATAGGGAGTAGGATATGGAGCGATCCAACAGAAGACCAAAAGCAAGCAAAAAGCGGGGGTGGACAGAGCTAAAGAAGCGGAGGAACGGGCAACATCAATGAAAATCGGGAGGCCCCAGGGTCCTTGAATGTCAAACACAAAGAGAACTTCACCCAGGGGGTCTTTTTTGCAGGGGCCTTACTGAGACTTGGCAAGCAGTCTCTTCTGGCAAAGCCCAGAGTGCAAGAGGCTCAGCAAAATAAGACTGGAACCCAGGTTTAGACTGTTTATGGGGCAGGGGTCCTTCTCGCGCTTGCTCTTGCTGCGTGAAGTCCCCCTCCCCCGCCCCGCGCGCAGGAAAGTGTAGACTGATGTGTGAGTGCTTCGCCACAGCGGAAGGGGCCATGATGAGTGCTCAGCTCCCACCTAAAGGCTCTTAGGATGCACGCCAGACGATGCTTGCCCAAGACAGAGCTCCATAGGTTGGGTCTGGCGTTTGGGACTGTTGGAGGGGGATGTGAACTAATATTCTCCTCCCTGTCTATAGACTCGAGCCGGCTCTGGGCTGTAGGGGTACCAAAATACCCTCCCGGAAGACAACCCACCCTTCATGACCCATTTTCCAGGTGCCAGCCCAGGATACCGAGGTCCTGAATCAGGCCAGGCCTGCGGCTCCGGTGAGCCTGCCCCCTCTCAGGGAGCTCCGCCCGAAAGACTGCAGTCTTGCTTGGGGAGGACTCCCGGGGCTGTCTGGGTGCGGAGTGACCTCGCCCTTGCCCTTCACCACCACGATACCTATCGTCATGCAAACTCACCCGTGGCCGCTCCCAGGTCCCTCCCGCAGTCTGACAGTGAATCTGTACACACTTCGTGCGGTGTTTGTACCGCATCGCAGGCAGGTGGAGTAGGCTCCGCCACCGCAACAGATCCGCAGCGCAGCTCATTACTGGCCCCGCCCCATCCCGCCCCCGGGACACACGCTCGGCCCCTGAGACCGCTCAAACTCCGCCCCTAGCCTGCCTTCTGAATGCTCAATCTCCAGAGAAAGGTCTTTCAGGTAGTTGGGCATTGCTGGGCATCAGAATGCACCCTCTTATGTGCAGATTCACAGAAGTGATCCAGAGGCTAGTGTATACCTCCTGGACATTCTCCTCAGCTTTTATCGAAGTCTCTCCTCACCCCTGCTGCCCTGCTCCCACAGACCAAACTGCACTAAGTGGACATGCTGACTCTGGGAAGGACCTCATTGTACCTCTGTCCTTATGTGGGATTCAGAGCAACGCCTGTGAGCAAGCCTTAGAGGAATCCCATGGCTCATAGGCAGTTCTTACCATCAAAATATCACTAAATAATTACTCTATGTAGCTAAAATTCATTTTATTTTTTGTGTTTCAAAAGCAGCCAAAATTTAATAGTTCTTCACAAATACTACTTTTTTTTCTTGTTGTGTGAGGAAGAAAATAAAATCCTGCAGCAACAGCGAAGAGTGCACCTGCCACTCTTCCAGTAGGAGCGTATGCACATCCAAGGGGCCTTAGAACTAAGACAAACACCCCAGGGGAGTAAGCCTGGAAGGCAGAGGCAGGTGGATTTCTGTGAGTTTAAGGCCAGTCTGGTTTACAAAAGAAGTTCCAGGGTAGTCAAGGCTTGTTACACAGAGGAACCCTGTCTCAAAAAAAAAAAATTAAAAAAAAAAATAAAAACAACTGAGACAAAGAACCAATACACTCTAGTCCCTGAGAAAACATGCCCAAACCACCCATAAAGACTACATGGCAGTGTACTTAAGAATGGCTTGTAGAATCAAAGGTTTGACTATTTGGTCCCATTTGGGGAGGACTAAAAGGTGTGCTCCTGGAGGAGGAGGTATGCAGGTGGATGAAGTTTCTAAAAGACTCGCACCATTCCCAGATAGCTCTCTCTGCCTCCTGCGTGGGGATCAAAGCCGAGATCTCAGCTCTTTCTGCCGCCGTGCCTTTGCTCCTCCACTCATGGACTCTTCCCTTCCGAGACTGTAAGCCAAAATTAAGTGCTGTCTTTTCTATGTTGCCTCAGTCACAGTGTTTTGTTGCACCAATAGAAAAGTAATTCAGGCAGACAGTGTTCTGAGCCACCAAACAAATCTCAATAGATGTATGGGTAAGGATCAAAACCAAACAGTTCTTTCCATGGACGGCAATGGACTTCGATTAAAAATCTGCGGCAGTGGGGTTAGATAGGAGGCTCAGTGGACAGCACTCCTTGCTATACAAGCCCGACACCTGAGTCTGATCCCCGGAACCACCTGCAGAAGGACAGAACCAACTCCTGAAAGATGTCCTCTGATTCCTCTGCTGTGGTATGTGTGTGCCTGCACTGTCTCCCCAATAACAGGAACAATGGTGACAACAACAAAGGTTTAAAAGTTATCAGAACAAAGTTTTGTTCTGTTTTGTTTTGTTTTGTTTTACAAATGTTGCAGAAGCTGTATGACAACACATTTCTAAATAACCCACGGGGCAAGGGTAACATCAATCAGAAAGTCAGAAAATATTCCTGGCAGATAAGGAAGACACAACCCATCAGAGCCCCTGATGCAGTCACAGCGAGAGGCCATGCAAGCATTATTGTAGGAGATGCCAAGGAAATGGTGTTGCAAGAGAGAGAATGGTCCCTTGGGTTCAGATTCCCAGCGCCATAGAAAAGCTGGGCTAATCGCTGTGGATACTGAGTGTCCACATGCTATTAGAACAGAGGGTGCCCTCTGAAGAAATGTTACTCTGAACTGATGTTTGGAGACACCAAAACTCCTGTACTTGGTAAAAACAGAGCAGGTACCATTGCTCAGAAAAGAAATATCTAAAAGCTGGGCTAAGTGGTGTTTGCCTGAAACCACAGTGCTGAGGAAGGCTTGGGAATCACTGGGGGTTACCTAGCTACCCAGTCCAGACAAATCTTTGGGCTCCACTTTTCAGTGAATTGCCTTGAGCCAAAAACATATGTTACAGAGTGATAGGGGAAGATATTCAGCATCAGCCTCTGGTCTACACTCTCTCTCTCTCTCTCTCTCTCTCTCTCTCTCTCTCTCTCTCTGTCTGTCTCTCTCTCTCTCCCTCTTTCTCTCTAAAACCAAAAAGGTGTGGGGGGAGGAATCAGTGAAACAGAAAGATCAAAAGAATAAGAGAATAGGTCAACTCAAAGGCCTTTCTCAGAATGCCCAGAAGAGTCACCAGTTCCCTTTTGTCTATGGCTGGACCAGAGAACAGACTTGTCAGAAGCCAGACCCAGGTGAATGATTAGAGGAACAGGTGATAGGTAGTCTTTATGTTCTCTGTGAGAAATGGGCTCTTAGTCTGAGCTACCAATGAGACTATAGATCACACCCTTTGGGATAGTGAGGACAATAGATGGTCCAGGTAGGCTGGCCCTCTTAGAAGACATGGTCAGCTGGTTTTGAAGCCCCTACCTGATCTTTAGTTGTGCTTGGTTGGATGGCATGTCTTCTGCAGATCCAATTGCACCCAGGGTTAGCAGATGCTGCTGCTAGGTGCCTTGTTGTAGCTGCCTCCAGCCAGAATCACTACTGGGGCCCTTCTGTTGGGCCTAAGCTCCTGTAGGAGGAACCACAGAAATGAGAGACAGGACTGTCAGCTTCCCACTGACCCCAGTCTCTACCTACCTACCTACCTACCTACACACACACACACACACACACACACACACACACACACACACACGCACACACGCACGCACACACAGACACAGTTATGTGTAGATGAAAAGAGCTCCCAGCTTTGCAGAAATTAACTTAGGTTAGGTCTAGGAGTACCAGCTGTCCAGTGGCATCATACTGGGGAAGCCAGAGCTGTAGACTACAGGTGAGAAGATAGAGTGAGGCTAATTTAAAGACTGTATACATGTGAGTACACTGTACAATGCTGCTGTCTTCAGACATACCAGAAGAGGGCATCAGATCCCATTACAGATGGTTGTGAGCCACCATGTGGTTGCTGGAAATTGAACTTAGGACCTCTGGAAGAGCAGTCTCTCCAGTCCCCTTGCGTCCACTCTTTGATGGTGGTTATGCAACTTTTCCCTACTAGTTGAAAGGTGGAGGAGGGAGGCTTATTTTTTTTTTTTTTGGTTCTTTCTTTCAGAGCTGGGGACCGAACCCAGGGCCTTGCGCTTCCTAGGTAAGCGCTCTAACCACTGAGCTAAATCCCCAGCCCCAGGAGGGAGGCTTATTGAGACTCTGGACATACAGGGGTTTACAAGGCTCAAGAAGTAATTAAATCTCTTAAGTCTCAGGAAGCCACAAAACTCACAAGATTCATCATCTCCTCTTCCCCAGGCTTCTAGAGGCAGAAGATAGAAGACTCGCTACAAGGATGCACCTTTTACGAGCTATCCCCCAGGCTGGGGTGGGAGGTTTAGCGGTATAGCTGCCTTTGAGTCACCCATGTCTGTAAGTGACCATTCACACACACTCCTCTAAGTAGCCTCAAAGGACCTGGGTGAACCGATCTTTTACCATCAATGCCGTGCCTGTGGTTCATGTCTCACCAGAAAATGACACACGACAGCTGTTCTTTCCATGTCAGCTGTGGCAAGCGATCATAGTGACAAGCCAGCTGGTGACACTGGCTCTTCTCTCTATCCTGGAGCTAGGTGGTCACTGAGCTTCCCGATTTCTGGGGTGGGACCACATTCTTTCCTGTCTCCAGGGATCTTCACCACTAGCATTCCTACGTCTGGCCTAACAGGGGGACACTGAGAAGTCACCTTTGTGCTCCCAGGCTGTTTCCACACTTGGAAATGGTTGGGGCTTCAGCTTGGGTTCTCCTAGCCCTCTTTTCTGCCCAACTGCCACGTGCGGGTGGTTTTCTATGTCCAGAATACTTCAGAGTGCCTATAGAGAGGAGTAGGAAGTGTTGCAGATGGACTGTGGTTAGCCTGACAAAGAATTCCCTAATGAGTGTCTTCTGATGCTTGACTCTGGTGACCACTAGGAGGCACACTGGTACCAGGCTTAGACCTCAGCTTCAGAAATGGCTGCAGTTCCAGGGAACAGTCACTACACAGCAGCCAATGCAGGGTGTCTCCCGTGGCTCTTGGAAAGCTTCCTAATTTCCGGGCTTGGGACATGTTCCTCCTGGTCTTCCCCTCCATCTCGCTTGCTCACGGTAGATGAGTGCCCTACAGTGTCTGGTAGACAGGGTGGTGGCTCTAGAGCAGACCAACCCTTATTACGGGGCAGTGGTGACTGGGTGTAGGAGTCTATGTAAAACATTCCAGGCTCAGCAGATCAGGTCAACACCTTGCTCTAAGTGAGGACCTCGAGGGCCCCAGAAAAAGAGGCTCTCTGGGTGGAGGTAACAGGGCTCACCCCAGATCAAGCAGTTGCTTACCTAGACATGGATGCTGAGTGACTTAGGGAGCTTGGATCATATACCACCTCTCACAGCCCTGTTTTGGAAGCAGGGTGTTTAGTGTGCTTTAAGGTTCAGGGTGTAGGTGCATAAGGAGAAGAGGGGCCCTCACTACACCTCTGTTGTCTGCAAAGGGCAGGATTTGACACACAGGCCCACCTTCGAGGGCCTGCAGGATAGCGGCTGCAGTGGAACGGCTAGCCTGCTTAGCAGCAAGGAGGACTGCATGTTTGGGTATCTGCTGAATACCTCATCCAGCCACACAGTCTCACCCCATTTGGGAAACTATGCACATCCAAGCAGCACCCAGGAGCCTCAGCAGCCGCAAGAACCCATTCCATGGGAAAGCAAGCAGTGTGCCTAGATAGATGGTCCCTAGGGCTGTACTCTGCTCAGGCCCCTTCTAGCCTGCATCTTATCAACTTGTACTGAGTCACACCTTCCACCCCAACATACACATCTGGAAGAGTCCCTAAGGAATGAGTGAGGTCATCCTTCACTCACCTTGGGACCTTGGCTATGTGCAGTGCCCTCAAAACTCTCTGAGGAACCCTGGGGAAACAGAATCTCAGGGTTGAGGCCTAGGTTCACTGCCCTTCCTCCACACATGAGACTTGGAGAGAGTTTGCCCCTTCCGGGATGGAGATGCCTTCCAGGGCAGGTGCCAGGCGCTCCTGCTGTATGCTGCCAAGGCTTGTCCAGGGTAACGTACCAGAGGTTCTACTGTCCCACTCACCACTCCACACAGACACAGCATTTTTAGATCATTTATTTCCAAGTAGAGGTTCAGGTAGAAAAATAAATGGAACAAGTACAAAATCAGAGGGGATGAAGCACAGCTGTCCCCCGTCTTCCATGTTGGGGAGCAGGCTACGTCTTCCTGTTCTGGAGCAGGCTCTATGCTCTCTATGTCTTCAGCTCTTGGTGCCCACCAGGACCCAGCCTTTAAGGGCATCCCCCAGCCTTAGCATCTGGTGCTAAGGATGGACCGTGGGAACCCCAAGGACTAGAAAGGAAGGGGCCAGGGAAATTCCTAGCAGTGTGTTAAAGGCAGAACGCCACAACAGAGAGAAGGCCGAGGCTCGTTGACAGGCCTAGGGTGACACTGCTGAGAAGGGCACGTGCAGGTGCAATGTTGTGGAGACTGTCGTTGCACAGGTCACTGTCACAGCACAGTGTGACCTCGGCACCACTGCTGACATGGCCCTGCTGGCTGTGGCTGATGGTGCACGTCTCTGCACACTCTTTTTTCACCAGGTTCCCCTTCAGAGGCTCCACTGCACACAGGAGGGGGAGGGGTATCAGGCTACCATGTACCCTGGCTTCCACAGAACGTCTCCCGCTCTCGACCACCCACCACTATCACCAGCACTGACCCATCCCCAGCATCAAGCCTTGGGCCGGTCTCTTGGCCTTCCACTCACCTTTGGTGATTGTTCTGCAGTAGAAGAAGTCGGGTGGACAGGTCTGAATATTCCTACAGTTGTCACTGCTGATGCACACATGACATCGGAATGCCTGGGCTGAAGGATGAGGGTTATCAAGTCAGTCAAAAGGTCTTTGTCACAACAGAGACTTCAGAATTTATCACCCCAACTCCTGCCCTAGATGCCACAAAGCTTGTCTCTGTTTAGCTCAGAAGGTGTCTTGGAGCCCTAGGGAGGATGTTCTAGCCAATGCCACCCCTAGGCAGAGGTCAGGAAGCAGAGGGAGTGGAGAGTGGAGAGAGGACTTTTCAAGGACCTCAGAATGTTCCTGGTCTTTGGGAAGCTTCCCCACCACAAAGGTCTGAGTTCTGAAAAGCCTGGAGGGAGAGCTTGACCACCCTAGTGTTGCCCAGGGGAGATAAGAGGTGGTGAAGGCAGAGAAACCCCTCAAGATATCTCCAGTTCTCTTCTCTCTCTCTTCTTCTTTTCTAAGAGTTTGTGCTAAAATTCCCTGATTCTGAAATAGTGTGTTTTTATGATCTGGTGAGTTAGGATGTTAAACTCATTTTAAATTTCAAGAGACAAGCACCCTTCAACTAAGCTTACTCTGAACCTAAATTCCAGCTTCCCTCATCGATGACATCCTGTCAGGCCCAGCCTGCCTAAGGCTGTGTGTCTAGCATCAAGCTGCAGCTACCCATCCCTTCCCAGTCCCCAAGTTCAGCCTCTCACCTGGGCTAGTGGCCACAGCCAAGGCCAAAAGGAGGAGCAGAGCTGTCTTCATCCTCAACGTCTTCTGGAAGCAGTGGGGGGCCCTTTCTTTCCCCAGATCTTATAGATGGGGCAGGAGCTGTGGGAGGAGTGAGGGGAGGCCAGATAGCACCATGCAAATCAGGGCCCATCCCACCCTTCTGGGCCCTGTGCCCAACAGCCCAGAGCAGGCCTGCCTCCTGCCACCTGGAGGGACTGAAGTTTCTGGTCCCCTAAGCCCTGCAACCTCCCTGAGTTACCTGGCAGATCTCTCCGGCTCTTGCTCCAAATACTGGATGCTGCTGAGTCTCCATGCCTCCTGCTGTTCTCTCCGCCATCTCTCTGTCTCTCTGTTCCCTTGTGGATTGTGTACCTGTACCTGGGTCACCTTATCTTTGCTTTTCTGTTTCTGTCTCTTACACTTGGCATCCGATCACCACTGGGTGGTTCCTTTAGTCACAGCCTATGCTTGATGTCTCGATACCCACAGGTTGGGAGGCACAGAGCTTACATTCCTCTGCTCTGGGCTCAGTGCTTAGTTGAGTCAGTGGGGCCTTGGATTAAGGAACCAACCCCCAAAGCAAAAGGCCCTTGCCGACGATGTGGAGGTGACTGTGGGGTGGGGAGAGAGAGGTGAGAGTCTCTGTGTATGCTGGGTATAGCCAGGTTAAGGCTATGTAGATACCAGACCACGGAAACTTGGACATCCCAGGAAACTGGGTAGGGACAGGGTAGGACAGAATCATCTGGGGGAGCAACAAGCTCTGGAGATTTCTCATTGCTATGCAGACATGAGTTTTCCTCTCCTCACTCCCTCACTTCCTCCCTTTGCTTGGGCCTCAGGCCCCATTTTCATTGAGCTCTCACCCATGTCCCTCACATGAGGGTACTGCCCTCTTCCCACCTTGTAACTATTGCCTGTGTGTCTCTGCCTTGTTTCTCTGTGTCTGAGAGCTCCTCCGGCTGACCTCAGAACCTAGGACCCCAGGCAGGTGTTGATGAAGGTCTCTGACATGGCCCCTGAGCCACACCTATATTCTCTTTGCATGCATAGGAGACATTCTTTGTCCTATGCTCCAGTTCTTAACTGTTGATTCTGACTACTCATCTGGGGGTAGACTGGGTGGGCTCCATAGAATCCTCCTTCTGCTCCTTGTTCAGAGATCCAGGCTATCAGCAATGGGCTAGGCACAGACAAAGATCATTCTTGGACCTGTCCCAGTAGTGTCCCTGAAAAGAGAATGGACAAGCACCAAGGATGGGCAAATCAGAGCTTGCTTCAGGGATGGTTTGCCTGGACCAGGCTGAGATTCTTGGAGCCCTATAGACCTTTGGGTCAACCAGATATAGACTTAAGACCCTTGGCCCCTCCCCTCTGCTAACTGGCTCCTAAGCTGAATCAAGTGTGGTAAAGCTATGTGGTTCTTTTCAGAGTAGTTTTTGGACTTGGCAGGACCTGGAATCTGGACGTGGCTTGGATAAGAGCCCCTGGAGAAGAAGCCCCATCTCCTTCCCATGCCTTCCCCTGTTTCCTAGGTAATTAATATCTGGCTCCCGGGGACTTGCTTACGACAGCTGAAATTCCACAGGAAAGGCCTGAAATTCAGGGTGCTTGTTTCCTTGGAAAGGCCCACCCAGCTCCAGCCCCCCCAATACATCAGACATAGGGATAATGGGTGGGTAGAGGGATAGGAGGGTGGTTCCGAGCCTTGAGAACAGAACTTGGGTCTCCATGACAGGCAGGTGACAGAGGAGCTGGCAAACAGGGGAAGATGACTCACTGGGAAACTGCCGGAGAAACAGGTTTGGAGCTTCTGGGCTCAGTGAAGTTCTGGGGTCTGGGAACGAAGGGCAGAAAAGAAGTGGAAGTCTGGGCCTAAGACTGAGAGAAGTGTACAACAGGCTCCACACCCTTGGGAAGGAGGAGGTATCTGGATGCTTGCCTGCTCCCAGGGACCTCAGGCTTCATGAAGGCCCTAGGTGAAGTCTGCATCCATCAAGGAAGGGGTCATTGTCCTTGGGAGATTGCTAAGAGGATCTGTCAACTGCTATCCCCAGCTGGGTTCAACAGAAGTATAAAACAGCCACGTACTAAATTTGCCCTTAGAAGACTGTGATTCTGGTGGTAGGAGCTCTTGTGGGTACTGAGGCAGTCAACAAGAGTCCTGTTGGAGGTGGTCAGGCTGGAACCTGGAGGTTCCAGCAACGGAATGGGCACAGGAGTCATCAATTCCCTCAAGTCTGCCTTCTGTACTACTTACAAGTGGAGCCACTACTTTGAGAGCATGGGCCAGAGCTCTCAGTCCTTGGGGATGGCTTCTGGGTCTGGGGTTGAGATCTAATTTCCACCTTTGAGATGCTGGCAGAAGAATATTGCCCGGGAAGTGGGATGAGTGAGACACAGGGCAGGGAACACTCTCATCTGCCCCTCAGACTTGCCTGTTCCCTAACCTTAGCAGGCTGGCCAGGAAGTTGAGAGATAAGCCTGGACTTCTGTCTAGAGCAGAGGTCTCCCTGCTCACGTCCCTTCCTCTTGCATCCACGGCTGTGAACACAGAGCTATCAAGAGCCTTGTGAGTGGCGCAGAGGGAAGGCATATGGGTGAAAGAAAGCACAACAGAATACCACAGCCCTTCTGAAAGCACAGTCCAGGGCCCTTTCCTGGCCCGATGAGGGCACTCGATAAACAGATCATATCCCTAGGTTAAAGGTATTCAAACACCTTAGGGTATAAGGTGTAGGCACACTCCAGGATCCCCCAAAGCCACCACGTACTTCAAAGCACTTCATTCACAGTACTTTATAAGAACCTACTGTACTTTAGTCACTTCTTGTGTAAGGGACACTGAGGAGGAGATAGGCAGGCGGCAGACTCGTAGGAGAGAGGGACACAGGTATGCTCTGTGTAGTGCACTGCATGCGTATGACAACTAGAGAGGTGGGGGCTGGAGCACTCTAGGAGGGCTGACCTATGTAGATCTGTCTAAGCTGGGACCTGAGGGTAGGTGACCATCAGCTGGTGGAGAGGACACTAGACAAGGGCATCAGAGTCTTGGTTTCCCACGCCACACCCTAGTGCTAGCTCTTTTTCTGCAAGGCCATGTAAATGCTCGGTGAGTCAGACAACAGAATGAGGAGTGTTTCCCTGGGGCCCCTTTTGTCCTTAATCACGCAGGTAGAGCCTCAGATGACACAGAGACAGGCAGAAAGAACCCTGGTCAGCATCACTCAAGAAGAAGAGTCAAAGCTTGGCCTCTGGACCTAGGGCTTTCCCTCCACAACCCTTCCTCCTGGCACAGGAATAACCGTTATGCATGGAATCATAAACCTAGACATGGGTATGGCTCACTTGTCTGGCACCTGGCATAGCCTTCACATACCTTAAATTATTCTTGGGGGCCCTGGCCACCACTACCAATTCCCTAGAGACACCTTCTCCTGCATTTCATTGATCAACTATTAATCCATGATCCATTCATGTATCTATGTACACATTCATTCGCCATCCATCAGTCAATCCTCTAGCTATCCCTATTTATTTATCCATCAACTTAACTATCATTCATGCATCCTCCATTTTCTCCCCATTCACTCACTTATCCATCCTCGATCAGTTTATCTATCCATTCATCAATCTATCCTTCAACCGTCTCCTACAACCCACTTACTTGATACTCCACCTACCAGTCCATTCATCCATTCTATATACATGCACTTATCCTCCCATCCCTCCATCCCTCCACTCATCCATCCATTCACTTACTCATCTGTCCACCTATTGACTCACTCACCTGTCCTTTACCCACCTATCAAACTATCCATTTGCCTGCCCATCCATCCTCTATCCATCCACTTATCCTCCTAAGGATCTGTGTATCCATCTTTCCAGTAATCTACTCACCCTTCCACCCATTCATTTATCCACCCATCTTCTATATGCCCATCTGGCCATCTGGCCATTCATCCATCTGTTTGTCTGTCTGTCCACCCATGCCATAAGTATGATTTGCAGAGTATCATCCATGCTCGTGTCTCCATGCTGGACACAAGGGAATGCAGGTGCACACAAGGCACAAAGAGCTCAGATTTTCAGGACATTCATTAAAGACCACAAAGTGAATTCCTTCCGGGACATCAAGTATGAATAAGACAAATAGGTGGAGTGATGGAGACTGTGCTGACTTGAGTGGTCCAGGAAGAGCCAATGGGCCATATTTTGTTAGCAGTGAAGAGAGACTTGGGATGAATTCAGTTGTAAGATAAGTAATGTGATGCCTCCCTTAGTCATAACTCCGGGACGGGTGATGACATTGAGTGCTTGCCAGTTTCTCAACTGCGCCCCAACCCCAGGATCAGGTCTTGACGATCCCTATGATACTTCCAAAACCTTTGGGTGAATTTTTACCCCACCCATAAGCCCCTCCCCTATGACTCAGTGCAGACTTGCCCTCAGAGGAGTCTCAAGGAGGTCTCAGCCTATCCCAGGGAAGAGCTACTAGGTGTGCAACATCTCTGCCCTCCAGGCCTTTGTCTTTAGCCTATGACCTCCACTGATGTGATCTGTGGTTGGGAGACTAGAAGTTACTCTGTAAGAGAAAGCTGAGATTACCAAGGAGTCAAAGTTGGCAAGACTGAGGGTGGCAGTTTAGGGGCCTGTGACACATGAGTAACTTGGGGGATAGGAGAGGATTTGGGGAAAACAACTCCAGTCCTACCCTAGAGGGAAAGGGATGTCTCACCACACTGCTGCCCTATTGACCTGTCTGTCAAGTGGTACCCTTGGAGCAGGTGGCTGTCCTCACATGACTGGGGTGGGAGGCTGGGCTCTGCTCCTTCATCCTCAGGTGGTTGAGGCTGGATCAGGAGACTCAGCCAGGTGCCCTCAAGGATCCCACTTTGGCACTGGATCCAGGGCAAGGGTGTGTTGTTTGTGAGGAGTTTGCATGGTGCTGTAGTCTTCTCTGGGTGTGGGGATGGCCTCAGGACAGAGAGGATGGTCCTAAGCTGTCCTGACAAGGAGCTCTTAAGAAGCATGCTGTCTGTACCCAGAGTTACATAAGAGGGAGGAATGGGCAGGTCCTTGGAGTGCAGAGATACCAGTGCCTAGAGTAGAGGATGTATCAAGTAAGAGACCAGGTCAGGTGGCCAACTGGGCAGATGGAAAGGATTAGACTCCCCACTGGCTGTCACACTGGGCTTAATCCCAGGGCTAGCCTTCCATTTCTGGCTGCACTAAGACCAACCTTAGCCCTGGAGAGTTCTAGTTGCTTCTTCCCCACCTTGGCCTCAGTCAAGCGCCTGGGGAGCCAGTGCCTCAGTGGGCCCCGTGTGCACCAACCTCTTCTATCTATACCCTCTGCTCCTCAGACCCTGGAGCTCCTAACCGGCTGTCTTTACCTCTGAACCAACTCCATGACTCCCAGGCTTACAGGCTATGGCCATGTCCCCAGCCCCATCATCTTCAACTCACTTCTTTCCTAGAGCCAAGGCCTTGACCTTAGACATTGCTGAATGGAGTCCTTCTGCTGACATAGTGCTCTTAGGATCAAGCCCAGTCTCCCTACCTTATCCTCTCAGCCTACCGTCCATCCATTCACTCATCCACCTATCCTTTACCCATCATCCATTCTCCATCCACCCACATATCCTCTATGGATTTATGTATCCATTTGCCCAGTCATTTACTCACCCTTCCATCCATTAATTCATCCACCCATCTGTCCATCTACTTCTATCCATCTAGACCTGGCCCACTGACTCTTCTTGGACCACTCAATCCAGCACAGCCCCCATCACTCCACCTGCTGTCCTAACCTATTTGTCTTCATGGGTCTCGTTCATATTTGATGTCTTGAAATTTACTTTGATGTCTTTACTGAATGGTGTCCTACCTAGGATGGCCACTCCATTTTCCACTGCCCCCTTTTCAGGGCTCTACACTCTCAGCTCCGGCAGGTCCCTCAAGCCACCTCCAAGCTTAGCATGCGCTATGCCACTGTGGGCCAGGAGTGGGACTTTCCCACAGCAGTCAGCGTTACTCTCTCCCTGCAGGCCTCCTCCTCCTTCTGCTCTGGCAGCACGGACTTGCAGCTTTGCTGGCAGTTAGCATCTCTTGCCACAGGGCAGGGTGAGTCTATTTTCATTAAGGGATCCAAATGTAGCAGGAGGCCTATTTTCAGGAGGCTCCCTGAGTGTGCTGACTGCAGATGTGTGGGTGCCCTGAGGAGTGGAGAGAGCTCAGGCTGCCTCCATCTACTTCCCCTGTAAAGGTTAGTTAGAGGGGATTCTAGAAAGTTCTGCGTACAACCACTTCTTCTTCCGAGACCAAGAAGAGTTCTTAGCTTGGTGACAACCTGTCCCCCTGCCCTGCCCGACTTTTGAAAATAGAACCCTGGGAGGAGAGGCTTGCAACCACACAATGGGGACTGGATGTCCTGAAGGGTGAGGCCCATCTGGTTTGACTATGGGAAAGTTAGTCAGACAGGAGAGGGTTTCATGTTCTTGGATGGCTGCCTCACAACTCTAGACCCTAGTCTCCAGAGAAGTAGGCTGGCCACTCAGGGAAGGCATACCTAAGAGATGCAGGGGCTGAAGTTTATCCAGGTTTCAAGGGGTTTTGCTTAGCACCCTCAGCTCACTCCGTACTCTCAGCCCTCCCCATCTTTCTTGCCCTCTGCAGTTGAAGGTGTGTGATAAGGTGAGAGCCCTCTCCACTGTCCTAGCTCGATGCTCCCGAGACTTAGGAACCAGTACTCCAAGACATTCCAGTGCATGGTTCTGACTTGGGCAGTCTTTGCGGGCATGTGAAGCAGGGCACTTGAGTCTGGACACTAAGGGACTGAGGCACTGTGAGGTTAGGAGGTGTCTTCTGGAAACACACACGGGGAAGTAGCAAGGAGGGAACAAGAGGGTGTGTCCCAGCTCCATGGCTTAGGCTGCAGCAGGCAAGGGAAGGGACGCTGAGTGGAGGGCCAAGTACCATTCTCCCAGGAGAGGAAATCACCATCTGGGAAGGCTCTGTGCCAGGCCCAGGCAGTGGAAGTCACCCCCGCTAGGCAGAGAGGACACCCACCATCACTTACCTGGATGTTTGTCCTTGTCGTCTGGGAATATGAGGGACAAATTTTTGCACTAGGCAAATACTGTACCTCTAAGTTCTATCTCCAGCTTCAGGTGTAAAGGGTAAAGAATTAGGGAACAGTAATTAGGACAAGAAACAGAGGAGCAGGGCAGAAACCTGGGGCTGGATAGGTAAGCTGACAGGGCAGGCAGCTCTCACGGGCCTGCAGACAGGGAAAACTCAGGGGTGTAAGCTCCAAACCTGAGCAGGCTCCTAGGCTGTCCCACATGAGGCAGAGCAGGCTCCCCAGGTCTGGAGCACTGGGCAGGTCTGATCATGTTAAATGTCAACTCGAAATAATGTACACTCACTTGGGAGGTGAGTCTCTGGCCCTATCCATGGAGGATTGTCCTGATTGTATTGTCTGAGGTGAGAAGACCCACCATGGCTGGGATCCTGAACTGTGTAAGTGGAGATAAGAAACTGACTAGGTAGGGGCTAGGAGAAGGCTCAGGAGTTAAGAGCACTGGCTGCTCTTCCAGAGGAGCCTTACATGAATTCCAGCACACACACAGGAGCTCACAGCCATCTGTTACTCCAGTTCCAAGTGTCCTGACGCTCTTTTCTGACCTTCCTGGGTACTAGGCATATATGCAGTATGCAGATAGGCATGCAGAGAAAAACACTAATATATGCATAAAAGAAATTACTTTAAAAGGGAACTGGGCAGCAAGCATGTGTTTCTGGCCTGTGGACGCAGTGCCACCAGGTGCTTCAGGTTCTGGCTGCCTTGACCATTTTACCATGATGAAGTGGACCTTGAAGGGCAAGCCAAAATACTCGTTTCCTCCAGCTGCTCTTGTCAGCGTATTTTATTACAGTGACAGGGAAAGACAGCAGGGGTAGGCAATAAACCTCTCCAGACTCGAGGGGCTCTGGCTTTGCCCCTCAAGGAGAGCCCCCAAGGAGACTTGGCTTTGGGTGACCTCAGAGTACTGGTTCAGAAAGCTTAGGGTTTGCCATGTCACCAACCAAAAGTATGGACTCTTGGGGACCCGGAGGCACAGTGACACATGTGAGCATCTCACCATTAGCAGCACCAGGGACATTGTAGCTCAGAAGAGCTCTCAGGGGACCCTTGTAAGTTGGTGTGGTAGAAGTCTGTTTCTTCTATGTTGACCAACAGGATCCAGTACAGACACAGGAGGCCCATGTCCAAGACAGAGGCACCACTCCTGTACCTGGGCTTAATCGTGCATTAATTAAGAATCCCACCTGGCCCTGTCTCATGTCCACCTGCCTGGCTCTGAGGATGAGGTTGACCAAGAATCAGAAATGCCCAAGAGACAACACCTTGGATCAAGCAGACTTGCATGTTTATTCTTCTCCCAGGACGGCATCGGGGGAGGGCTGGCAAGACGGTGCTACCCCAGGACAGCATCGGGGGAGGGCTGGCAAGACGGTGCTACCAGGGAGGATGGATACCCATTCCAACGCCTGCCATCAAGCCCAAGGTGATCTGTCTTACCCCTACACACAAACACATACAATGGGGAGCCAGGGGAATCTTTTTTTTTTTTTTGGTTCTTTTTTTCGGAGCTGGGGACCGAACCCAGGGCCTTGCGCTTCCTAGGTAAGCGCTCTACCGCTGAGCTAAATCCCCAGCCCCCAGGGGAATCTTTTTAAAAGCTGATGTTCAGTTAGACGGTGCCAAAACCTTACAATCAGGTCGTATGCCAGGGTCACTTCATGCATAGAAGAGGCCCAGGGATCCAGGTGGCCATATATAAATAGCATCCTTTCAGGCAAGGAGAGGGTAGTATGGGGGAGCCATCAGCTCTTCCTACTGAAGGTAGCTAGGCACTCTCAAGACTCAATAAGAGGCTGAGGTCTCATAGAGATGAGGGTCTTGGGGAGGTGTGTCCTTGCGCCCTGTTGGAAGATTTCCTGAGGAAGGAGAGCTGGGCTCTGAGCCTTTAGGACAGGTGTTGTTATTCCTTTCTGTGAGAAGGGAAGACCGAATGTGTCTTGGGGTTAATGGCGAGAGAGAGAGAGACAGAGAGAGGAACAGCCTGGGCTGGGGTAGGATGCTGCTGAGGCTGCAGAGATATCCCTGATGATACAGAAAGGCCACCCAGGCCCTCACCAGGCAGCTCGAAGCAGTGCCCACAGTAGGCTGATAGAGGCACTGGCCCATATAGCCCCAAGGCTGCCGGTCAGACCTGAGGCAGCACTGCGGTTGCACTGGCTGCCCTGACAGCAGGAGACAGAGAGGGCACGGCCATCTGAAGACACGGTGCTGTTGGGGCAGGTTGGGGCGCAGGACTTCATGACCAGGATGCCACCAGGATTGGCTGTGGAAACAGGAGGAATGACCATGGGTATTGTCCCCATAGTACCTACAGCTGTTGCCACCCAGCCAGCTCTCAGGAAGCCTGAAGCCTGGGGGACAACATGCTTGAAGTAATTAGTGGGTCTCTGAGTGTTTGAGGTGGCAGCTTAGAGGTGTCCCAAAGAGCCTCGTAAATGGGTGTCCTTCCTCAATGCCCGTGGAGACGTGTCCTTTTTTTCCCCATGATGATTGGCCTTTGTGACATCTGAGGCCAAGGACTGAATTAAAGACTCCTCTCTCAGCCTCTGGGTTCCTCGGTTTCCTCTATTTTCCCTTTCCCGGAAGCTAATTCTCCTCTCCTCTCCTCTCCTTTCTCCACTTGGAGAAATTCTCATCTCCTCTGGGATTCAGATACCACAAGAGAGATTTGGGCCCCACTTAGCTCTCACACCTCTTGGGTCTGGGGTGTCCTAGACAGGCTGAGTGACCATAAAGTGCCATGGCCTACACAGGGGCCTCTAGGTCTCACAATCTTGAGGGAAACAAAGGTTGGGCTTACAAGGGTCCCTGGAAAAGGATAGGTTGGCCCAGTTTGGGGGTGTCTCGGGAAGAACCACTATGCAAGACTTGCTCTGTTTCTACATGAACATGGTGGGGATGGCCTTTTTGTATATACACATACAATGGGGACAAGAGGACTCCTGAAAACACATGGCCCTAGGAAAAATAAGCGCTTTCCCTTAATCTGCACTGTTCAGAGGTTCTGGGAGCTGTGACCCTAGCCCTGTGTGCAGGAGCCTGTAGCCTGGAGTTGGCCCAGACACTGTGTGATGGGGGTGAGAGAACTGCTTCAGGATGCTGCTACGCCTCAGTTTCCCCACCTAGAAAACAAAGAACAAAGGTGGAGCCTCTCTTTGCCTCCTCCCTTCTTCAGGAAGATGAGACATTTGTGGATAATTTGAGAGTTGCGCTGGTATAAGGAGAGTAGGGGGAACATGTTAATCATTAGTTGACAGTCAGTGACTGAGCTCAGTGCCCCCTCTGAATAGTCTTCTTCTGGCCTTGGCCACACGGGGAGCTGAGAGTCACAGTGGCTTGCAGCAGCTGCTCCTAGATGAAAGAGGACCCAAGGCCAAGGTAGGTGTTGCTGGTGCTTCCAGGCCCAGGAAGCACTGTCAGGACACACAGCCTCCTCCTGGGGCAAAGGGGATGCTAGAATTCATATCTTGTAGTAAATGCCCAATCCTAAAGTAGGGGTCTTTGCCATCTCAGATAAATCAGAAGAGAAGTAACCTCCGTGGCTGTGTATGAAAAACTGCTAGGAGTTATGGACACGGGGCACCCTTAATTGCCCAGTGTTTAGAGAGAGAAGGCCTTGGTAATTCATCAATCCTCTCTCCCCTGAAACCCAGCAGCCAGAGGGGTCCCCTAACCCATGGAACTAACACACAGCATCTGCAGTGGACCACTAACATCATTGCACCCCTTTTCCTCCTCACCTTGGGGCCAGGAAAACCCTTGGCTTGCCTGTGTCACTTCGCTGGACAGGGGCAGGAACAGAAGCCTCTTTCTACCCATAATTGACTCTCCTCTCAAAAGCTCTTGTCCCTAAACCCTGTTGCTTTTCCAGGGTACTTTCTGCTGCCTTCTGGGGGCTGTCTTTCAACTCTGCGTGGCTGTGACCTCTCAGGACCTGGGGTAAGCAAAGTCTCCACGCGTATTTCAGTGTTCCCACATTCAGCAGACACTCTGGTAGGTGGATGGGCAGACTATAGGCCAGATAGATGCGTGCTCAGCAAGGGGCAAATGCCAGAAGGGCAAAGACAGGGCAGAGCTCTGGGATGCCAGGTGGCAACTGTTGCCCAGGGATGGGACTATGGGAGACCCTGATTCCTGGGTACCCTCAGGCCCTCACTGTTTTTCATCTTCACTTCAGCAAGGCCCCTCTGCTTAGGCCTTTGTGAGATTTTGGCTCTTGACATGGCGTTCTCCCACTGGTGGCTATAGATTCCATCCTTGAAGTACTTGCCTCGTGCCCTTGGCAATCGCTGAGCCTGTAGCCCACTAGGTCTTTACCACAGCACAACTGTGGATAACTAAGGGCAGCTGCCTCTGGGCAGGATGCTCCTCTGCAGGATGAGGAGGGTCCTGGAGGTGGTGGAGTAAATGATGTTTCCTCCTAGAGGCCAGCAGCACAAGAACTAGCAGAGTGTAGACAGAAGTATCACACAGGGTCTGGGACGGGCACTTGTATGGCTCTACCAGGACACTGTCTCTTCATAAAATAGAGATGACTGCAAGCTGAGCTAGAAGGGTGATGTCACCACTGGGATTTGTAAGAAACTGTTCTTATAGACAGCCCCAGGCCATGCTGGGAAGCTTCCTGGCTTCCTTCCCCTCTTCCCAGAATGGGATCTTGGAAGAAGCTGCCTAACGACCATAGCAAATTTCACTCACTGGGGCCAAAGGCCTCATGGCCCAATACCAATGACAGCAGCAAAGAAAGGACCCTAAACCCCTTTGAGACCTAGAGGTGACATTGTTCACCTAGCTCAGCCTCTCTGCCAACACCCATGCTTTCTTCTTGGACCACTTCAAATAAGTGACCCCTGCCCCCAGCTGCCCCCAGCTGCCCCCAGCTATCCCAGCACCAAGCCTGAAACCCATCATAGCTCAACATATAAGCTCAAGGCTCCAGCTCAGCCCCACTGCTGGGAAGAGAAGCAGATGGACCATGGAATGTAGGAAGGAGAGACTTGGGAAGTGCAAGGGACAGTACTGATCAGGGATTCTCAACAGTGGCAAGATTGAATTTTAGAGTGACGGCAGGGAAGCCAAGGGCAAAGGCTATGGCTAGCTGATTGTAGACAGGAATTTGAGTGAGCAGTAAAGGTCCTGAGGAGCCTGGAATACCAGGCTGTGATGTCAGTGTCTTCAATATATCAACTTATATCCACCCTCATCCCACCTAATCATCAGCCTAGTTCGAACTGTAAACTAGAGAATGATGGTGTCCCTAGGGTCTGAAGTGGGGATACTGAGGGCTTTGGATGTGGAGGATGGAAAGAGGCCAAAGGGAGCTGGAAAGCACTTATGTAGTGCTGTTGGGGCGAGATGGGGCCTGCATGGCCCAGGGTACTCACTGGCCCGAGTGATCACACAGAACTTGTCCGTCAAGGCGCACTCCACGAGAGACTCGCAATTCTCGTGCCCACAGCACACATGGCAGTGCAGGGCCCGGGCTGGGGGGAAGTACAGGCCATCAGTCTGGGCTGGGGCTGGGGCTAAGTGCCCAGCCACCTGCCTAGTGGCCCATTGAAGGTCATATTCTCTGATCATCCTCTCCCCCCGGGAGT
Organism: Rattus norvegicus; assembly: GCF_021556685.1. Classification (NCBI taxonomy): domain Eukaryota; kingdom Metazoa; phylum Chordata; class Mammalia; order Rodentia; family Muridae; genus Rattus; species Rattus norvegicus. Next base: position 116,234,823 of record NC_141540.1, read on the forward strand.
TCCCCCAGTCCTCTGGGAGGATCTGAGAAGCTAGGACCTTCATGGTTTCTAACATGTTCCTTCCTCTATCCCCCTGGCCCTGTGTATGCCAGTATCAAAGTGTCAGCCTGAGTTACAGGAAGGCGTGTGGTATGATGGCATGTAGACTCAGAGGTTTTCTGCCTAAAGTTCTCTGACACCTATGAACTCCCACACTTATCTGCCTCTTTGCTCTGTGTTTATCTCTCTGTTAAGGAGTCTGAGAACACTAGTGAGTATAGGAGAGCTTGATCAGCTAAAGGGGGAGGGAGGTTCAGATGGGTAGGTAGATGTATGTATGTATATTCATATGAGTGGGTGGGTGGATGTATGTATGGATAGGTGAGTGGGAAAATGGGTGAATGGATAGATAGATGATAACATGTATGTATGGTTGGATGAGTGGACAGATGGATAGGTAGAAAGATAGATGAATTGAAGCATGGATGTCTAGTTGAGCAAATGGATGGACGGGTGAGTGGGTGGATGGATGGACGGATGGGTGGATGGGTGGATGGGTGGATGGGTAGGTGGATGGATGGATGGGTAGATGGGTGGGTAGGTGGGTGGATAGATGGAGGGATGGATGGATGAGTGGGTGGGTGGGTAGATGGTTGGCTGGCTGGCTGGGTAGATGGCCGGCTGGGTGGGTGGATAGGTGGGTGGATAGGTGGGTGTATAGGTGGGTGGATGGGTAGATGGATAGATGGATGAGTGGGTGGATGGGTGGCTGGTTGAGTGGGTGGGTAGATTGCCGGCTGGCTGGCTGGGTGGGTGGGTGAATGGATTGATGAATGGATGAGTGGATGGGTGGACAGGTAGATGGATGGATGGGTGGACAGGTGGATGGATGGGTAAGTGTGTGTTATAATGACTAGATGGATAGATGAATGAATGGATGGATGTGTGAATGGATGAGCAGAAGAATGGGCAGATGAATGAATAGATAGTGAAATGGTAGTAAAAGGGTGCATGAATGGATGGGTATGTAGGTGAGTGGATGGATGTGTGGATGGGTGGATGGGTTCATGGGCAGATGGTAAGATGAAAACATGGGTGGATGGATGGGTAGGTACATGAATGGAGGGCTAGATAGATGGTGGATGGCAGAAGGGATGGGGGTATCAGGAAGAAATATAAAGAGGAATGATTTAGAACCTCTAATTCTTATGACCCCTAATGCAACCCATGGTGTCCTCACTTACAATATGGAACTAATCGTGTTCTTGGTCTTTTCAGATGATAAAATGACAGAATTCATACTGTGCACAGCCCCTGTCCCTCCCTTCCTTAGAAGAGGACTGAAGGGAGCTTCCAGGGCTGGGACAGTTGCCTTCCTAGAGACAGATGACTTCCTAACCAGGACAAGCTAGCAGCAACAACTTTTTGTGTCTCTAAGCATCAGTAGGTACTTAGAGCTGTTCATCTTGGGGGAAGGAAATGGCCTGACCCTGACCCATCCTGCCTAAGGCCTATGGATGGTCCTCACCTCCAGGCTGAAGGGAGAGACTTCAGTGAAAGTCTGCCAGTGCTAGGGAGGTGGACAGGCTCCTGAGGTGGGTAGATCCGGATGCTGTGACATTAGCCACAGCTTCCAACCACAAGAGCCCCCCTTAAGAGAACACAGGCTCCCCAGACATGGCTAACTCATTGGGCTGTAAGTGTAGTTTGGGCAGAAGGCATAGCAATTACTCCATGGTGACTTCTGCTGAGAGACAATATGGTTTGTGACAGTCAGAATAACCTGGAAAGTCCCACACCTGAGCCCACAAGGTGAATTTCTGTGTGTAGTTAAGAACAGCTGCATTGACCAAAGTGCTGAATGGCAGAGACAAAGCCAGCTTGGAGGGTTGCAAGGACCCCAAGACATGCTAGGGGTTCTGGTACAAAGGCTGAGATACTGGGAAAGATGTCTTTGTGCCCAGGCCTTGGGAGGGGTGTCCTGTAAGGAGTGTCCTATGGGAGTTTCACTTAAGGGTATTGAATAGTGGGCATGTCCTGTAGAAATGTCTTACAGGGACGTGTCCTGTAGGGGTTTCTCTGTAAGAGTGTGTAACAGGTGTCCTAACAATGCATACCTGCTTGGACCTTGTCAACTTTACCCATGGGGTTAGATGGTTATCCCTCCCACATAAGAGGCATCAGTATTGAAGGCCCTGTGCTGAAAGTTGGGAGGTGTCTTTTCTGCATAAGAAATATACAATGAGAATGGCGTCCTCATTTGGAATGTCTCCTGATTATGAGCTCTCACCCCATACAGTACCTTTGCATACTAGTCCTATTGAGCTGGGGAGACACTCCTTGGTTTTTCTTGGCAAGGACCACAAAATACCTCGGTTTCCTCATTGTAGTCCCCAGAGACCTTCTGCCCTAGGAGCTGGTGACAGTTCCTGGGCTGCCCTCCTTCAGAGCCCCAGTGAGTTCCCAGTAGGTACTGTCCTGCAGGAATGCTATAAGGTCAACCAAACTTCCAGGAAGCAGAGCCTTGAGGGCAAAAGTGTCCCAGCCAGCCAGTGTCCCCACCTTCTGACTCAGACCTCTCACCCTCCTTGCTTGTAGTTGCTTCCTGCCTCCAGGGCTGATGGCCCCTATTTAGTGGCTGTCCCTATCTGAGGTCGCCCAAGTATCTTCCTCTCTGCATTTCCTAAATGATACTACCAACCCGATCCTGACCTCCTCCCTGTTCCCAGACCAGTCTCCAGCCCTTAGCTAGTGTCTCTCCACCTGCTTTTCTACCCTCCTACCTGTCCACCTGATGGCTAGACTGCTCACCAGGGTCCTCTTCTTTTCCTTCCACCCCCTCCTCACTCTCAGGGGAAGCTGATGGGGCTAATTATCCTGGAGGTGATAATTATTCCACTGATAATCACAGGCTGAAGTCCATCCCTCCCACCTCCGGCCTCATTTCTGTCCCTAAACCAGGTCATCAGAGTCAGGGTAGAGTGGGCTGGAGGGGTTAACCTATACAGTCTATTTTGTTGATGTCCTTCCTTCCTTCCTTCCTTTTTAACACAGTCCTACATTCCAGGAGTTCCTCATCCTGAGAAGAGGGGGGAGAGTTGGCCATTCTTACTAAATCCCAGGACCTAGTGCTCACAAGTGGTACCAGGGTACTTCCTGTCTTCTCACTCTAGTTTTTACACCCACCCCCCACACTACCACATACACAAACATCCAGAAAGGTACCACATACTATCTAAAAGGAAGAGGCTTCCCTAACTAGCTGGGCAGGGAGTCACCATAGAAACCTCTTCCTCATCCCCTGCAGCCTCCTCACCAGGCCAGTACCCTAAATGGTACCCTCTCTCTCACCTCCAAAGCCCCACCAGCCCCAGAGTCCCGCACCCTTCCCAGAGGCTGCCTGCCTCCCCTCAAACCAGGTATAGCCAGTGCCTTACCTAGAGAAGTACACACAACAGCCAGCAGCAACAGTACTAGGAGGGGCCTCATCATGGATGTCCACCAGCAACTGGGAGCCACCAGGGAGACGGTGCCTTTATAAGGCCATGGGGGTGCCTGGGAAACCTGGTAATTTGTCTGGAGGATGAGCTTGGGGCAGCAGGGCTGGCCTGACTCATGTCACCCAGGCTCCCTCAGCCCACCTCCAAGGTACCCTTCGGCCTGCCCTTTGGTCCTGAGCCAGCAGCCTCCCCTTTTGGTTACTAAGACCTGCAGTTATAAGACCCCGGGAGAAGGAAGGAGGTCTACAGTGACAGTTCTGTCTTGTAGTCTGAGAAGTATGTGGCTCTACCCTGGGCATCTGAAGGCTGGCTCTCCTGATCATCACAGCCCCTCCCCTCTGCATTCTCCATCCCATCAAAGAGATAGCAAACCCAATTTAATGGGAGAAGCTGAGGTCTGGTGGCCTGAAGCTGGCTCCTTCAATCTCAGGGTGCACACAGTGGCAGAGGACCGGGTGAAAAGGCTGATTCTAACTTGGAGGCCAGAACTGAGATTCTGTCTACTTAGAGTCTGATCTGGAGCAGAGAATTTCATCAGGGGTGTATTGGAAGCCTGATGTGTATCCCATTTCTGTATCTGGCCTCCACCTTGGGGGTTGTGCAATGACCAGGGGTCCCAGGAGAGATAGGAAATGACTTGTGCTTATATTGGTGATGGGGTCTTGCTAGCATCTGAGGCTGAGAGATGGGACCTTACATCCTTATTATCTCCTGTCTCATCCTATGTCTGTCCCTGCCTCTGCCTCCCCCTGCCCAGATCTCCTGGTCTCCTCTGGCTTTATGTGACTGTCCTTTCCCTTCAGACCCTCATCCGGACCTAGCCTTGTGCCCAGAACACACTCCCCTGGGGCAAATCACCTTTACCTAAACATTTTTCTTAGTTCCTACCCTGACCTGTGCCTAGGAGCTACTGATGCAGAGCCTGAATCTGTTTCTAGATCTCTTCTAGAGGTCCAGAAGGCTAAGGGACTCTTCTCTGTCTCCCTTGAGCTGGATCCAGATGCTGGGGGCCTCACTGGGCTGTGAATGGCAAAGGGTGGTGGTCAAGGAGAGGGGGGAGGTGAGGTTGCACTCCCAGAGGAGCAGGGTTGTAGAGTCTGACCCCACTCCATGTGCTCCGGGAAGCTGTGACATCTTACTTGAATGGTTTCTCAGAATTGTTAGAATGTTCATGGTTTGGGACATATTTGTTTCCACTGAAGAGGAGCTGACCATTATTGTTAGGAGCATACAGAATGCCCTTTGTTAGCTATGAGGATCCCATCTCTGACCACTTCCCTGTCACAAAGGCCTTGCTATGCTGTTCACCAATGAGGTGGTGTCGGTGGTGATCCCTGGTGTTCCCCAGCCTCTTTTCTGCCTACTGACTCCACCGACTCACGTCGCCTCTAAGCTTGGGACTTCCTACATGTGGATGGTGATGGTAAGTGAGCCCCAGGGCCCAGCTACACACAGCAGCCTCCATGCTCTCTGGTGTGGAGCTGGGACTCAACCTCCTGGGATACCATGAGGCTCTCTGTCAGGCCACGGAGTTTCCTTGCTTAGCTTTCCAGATGATTAGCAGTGATGCAGTGGGAGTGGACCCCAATGGGCACCTCAGAGCAGGAGGCATATCTTCTCTCCTTTCTCCTCACCTGGACCTGCTTCCTAGCCTGTCTCCATCTCTGTACCCACACAGCCACAGGGATTTGTGAGAGAGGAAAAAGGGGGAGTTTGAGAGGCAGAGGCATCAGGAGTGCACAAAACTGGCACCACCCCTGTCTCAAGCAGTGAGCCAACTTCTCAGTATCAGGCTGGGAACCAACTGATGCAGAATGCAGGCATAGGGGCTTGGGGTGATGCCTGTGTGCACGTGTGTGGTGGTACCCACATTAACAGAAGTGATCACGGCCAGATGGCAGCTGGGCCAGGGGCCAGTGGCGCTTCCTGGAGAAGCTTCAAGGCAGCTGCCCTTCAAAGTAGAAAATTATCCAGTGTAACACAGGAAACAGGCAGGGACCTGATGGCTTCTGAGGACTCTGTGCTGGCAATGTAGGCTGGACCACACAGGATGCCTCTTAAGTCAAGATCCCTATTTTGGAGATCTTCAAAGGCAATGTGTCCTTTAAGAGGGAACTGATGAATGCTGACCCTAACCAATCTCCAAGGGCTTTTAAGGAGCCAAGGTCCTGTAGGCTCCATGGGTGAAGCGCTACACTGTCCACCAGTGGAAACAGGAGAGCTATAGGATAGGACCTGCTGGGGTGGGGCAGGAGTAAACCAAGGCTGCAGCTGTCTAAGATAGCCTCTTGTTAAACTAATGAGCTATCTGAGTCCCACTCTCATGCAGCTGGGTGGGTGCTAGTTATAGCCTAGGCTCTCCTAGCTGGCCCATAATTAACATAAATCTTTCGAGCCTGGCATTAGCCTCTACTCCCAGATGCCAACAGGGGACAAGGCTCCCACTCCTGGGATGTGGAGAGTACATGAGGGAACCTGGCATGGGCCAACCATCTGTCCCAGTTCCAAGGAGCTCAAACCCACTTCAGAAGAATTCTGGGTCCCTATCAAGAGACTAGGACCTTCCTGTAAATCAAGGGCCTAAGTCTGCACCCATACAGTTTGTCTGGAGACCCTGGCTTCCTCCTATCCTTCCACCTTGCCTTTTCCAACCTGTGCTGGGAACTTTGCAGAAGAGCCACTTTCATAGTGTCTGAACTCACTTCATGGGAACCAGCACAACATCTAACCAGAGGTTCACTGCACATCCCTTCTTCGAACATCTAAACCCCTCGTGTAAGGTAACACAGGTTGTGAATGACCCATGCCTGCTCTGTGATTCACCGTAAACCAATTCTTGGTTACTTAGAATGGCCTATCCATCATTGACACTGTAAAAATTGTTATTCCTTGTTAAGGGGACAGCAACAGAGAAGAAGGTTTGGACGTACCCCTCTCCCATCCCCACCCCCACACTCAAGAGTTTTGGCCCTGGTGAGTTGGGTGCATGGAGGTGGAGCCTGCAGAAATGGATACTGAGGGCCAACTGCACTTCATAAACCTCAGCTCAAGCTCGTGTGCACCCATAGGTCCTCTGCCTGCCACTTGCTGATGAACCCCAAAAAACACTCCCGGACCTCTCTGCACCCCTTGGAGCTGCCAGCGTCCCTCTCAGGCACAGTTGGCAAGCCAATAAGGAGGAAGTGAGCACCTGAGCAGAGTGACTTTGCCTACTTAGTGAAGGAGCTGGAGCTCAGCCTGCCTTAAAGTCCTCTCCCTTCACAAGGGATAAACTGAGTTTGAATGAGTAAGAAATCAGAACCTGAAGTCAGACCCCTCGGCTAGCAGGGAGCTGCTGGGTTTGTGGCCTTGAGAAGGTGGGTTTGGAAGCTCTTTATCAAGGACCCCTCTTTTCATGGAAAGCAGGATCAATTGGGAGCACAAGGCCTATGCGAGAATCAGTCAGCAGAACAGGAGACCTAGGCTCTTTCTCAGGGGAGAGATAGGGTATTGAGATGCACCCACAGTCAGAGACCTGGGCTAACCTGCATCCATACTGCTGTGGGTATTAAGTCTGTCCCCAGTCTTGCCCACCCTCCTTTGTCATTTGAAAGATCAAGATCAATAGTAATCTTAATGGCGAACAGAGGGTTCCACTAGCTGCCGACTACATGGAGAGACTGATATCTGGTCAAACATGCAGCACTCCTTCCCAGTGCTCTTGAGCCCTGAAACTGCTCTGTGGTGGGAGAAATGGCTGGCCTAACAGTGAGACAGAGCAGACTGATAAACCCAAAGCCAAGGCACTACTCAGACTTCCGTTTTCAGATGTAATTTACATGCTTACAATTTACCCCGTCAGTCACTTGTGTATCCACAGCTTTCACCAACATCTGCGTCTGTCCCAGAAACCAATCCTTTCCCATCGACAGTCCTGACCCCAGCCCCTTGAATGTCCATGGCCTCTGTTGCATCCCTAAGGATTTGCCTCTTCTGGATGTTATATGCTGTTGGAATCGTACAACACATGGACCCTTGGTTCCCCATGTTGCAGCCTGTGTCAGCAGCACACCAGTCCTTTTTATGACAGAGCAGTTTTCCTTCAGCAGACTGTGCACACTGTGCACACCATGAGCCAGCTGGGAAACATAAATTATGCAGGGTCAGGGGGGACCAGCAGTTAAGAAAATGGTAGAAGCTGAGTATGGTGGCTTGTTCGTACAATCTCAGCACTTGGAGGAGCTCTGGGATAGATCTCGAGACTTTGTTTCTAAACCAAGGGTACATATATATAGCTCGTTGGTAGATCCTAGCGAGTACAAAGTCCAAGAGACAATTCCCAGTATTACACAAAACAATAACAAACAGGCAGAAGGGGAACGTCATCTACACAAGAGTATTCCACCAGCTGCTTAGTTATGCGGCATCCCGCCCTGGAAAGAACAGAGTAGTAACTCAGCAATGGCTGTGTTCAGTGACTTTGCTCTGAAGAGCATGCCATGGGGACATAGAAAGACAACATCCGGGAGGCAGATGGCATTCTGGGGACTGAAGTCAAATCCACAGTGACACGTCTTGCAAGTAAGGAGCCACTGGAAAAGGCATATTCCTTCTGTCTCCTCCTATTGTCTCAGAACCTCCGACTGGACTAACCACATTACCACCCTGAGGGACATTCCAGTACTAGCAGTACTGGCTGGCGGCTGACAAGAGCCTAGGAAACCAAACGAAGTCACCTCCAGTCACCTCTTTCCAGAGGAGGCAAGGGGTTCATGCCGACTGTGTTAGGTGGGACCCTCAGTAGGATTCTGGAGCAGAAAAAGGATATTGGGGAAAACAAAAAAAACCTGCATAGAAATGTAGGCCAGTACCACGTCATTAACCTAAATCACAGACCACAGGGATCTAAGGGGAAGGGATAGGGAAACCTGGGACTGAGGAATGTGGAGACCAGGTAGCCATACTGTCTTTTCAAGTTCTTTGTGAATCTACAAATATTACAAAAGGGAAAGATGATGTTAAAATGTGGTGATGCCTATGGAAGGCCAGGGACTCAAGGTATGTTTTGTGTTCTTAAAGGAGCTATGGGCAACCACTACCCTTCCCATATCCAAACAAGTTCCAGTGGGAGCGGCTGCAGCCCTAGCAGCCAGAAGCTCCCTCAGAAGTGGTTTTGTTCTGCAGGTAGCGACAGGATCTCTCCAGAAGCCTGAAGAGGGCAAAGATATTGTTTGTTTTACCAGATAAGACGCTGAGATAATGAAGTGCAGGCCACAATTCAGACCGTCACTCATTAATCCATAATGAGTCTCATGACTTCCAGGCACGCTTGAACCAAGGGTCTGGTCTCACTGGCCCTGACCTTGGTCACACCCTAAGCATCTATCCTGGTCAAAGCTGAGCCCTGATCTTGATGAGAGCTGTTGTCTGTCACAACACACACTGAGCCTCGATCCAGGTCAGAGATGAGCACTGGGCCTCATTATTTCCTGAGTGTTGATTCTGTTTATATACACCGAGTTCTGATCTCGGTCAGACTCTTGAGTTCTTATCCTGGTCACATATTGGCCCTGATCTTTGTCACACAGAAGCCTGGCCTAGGTCACGGAGATTGGGAGGTGTTATCTCAGATCTCAGAAGAGAGCTGGGAAGAGACACAGGCATATAGAGTGCCCCACAAAGGGCTAAATGGCAGCTGGGACTTAGATTATGAGGTTCTGAACAAGCTCAGTGACTGGCCGAAAGTTTGTCCAGGGGAATCTGCATGCTCACTCCTAGCCAACCTTGTTTTATCTCCTCTTTCCTACATCTTGGCTGCCTTCTGTCTTCCTGTAGGGGTGGACACAACCTTCTCCCAGCCTATCCTAAGGGATCCTGCCTTAGTTCCGGGTTCACTCAATGCCATAATTGCTACACTGGCTACTGCCTGCCCAGGCATGTCCTAGCTGCTTACTCCCAGAGCATTGCTGGTTTCTGGTGGGGAGACAGGGGCAGGAGGCAAAGACATAGGTAATTTGTTCCTGGTGCCTGGGGTGTCTGGCTGCACCAGTTCTGACCAGTCTGACCAGCCAGAGCTGGAAGACAGGGATGCCTGTGCTTTTGACTGGGAAGTAGCTGGTATTTTTTTCAGGAGACAGCTACGTAAACAAGGGCCCTCTGCCTGCCCTCCGAGTTTCCAGCACTTTTTGGGGTGACCTGACAGTTGATTGATACACAGGCTGTTCCTGTAGGACTCTTCAGACAGGGACCATGAAGGTAGGCTAGGAAAGGTAACAGCCAGGGCAAAAATCTTGGTAAATGAAGCTGTGACTACTTAGAGGACCTTCGCCTGGGTTCCCTTTTCGGGTTACGGTATGGTACCCATTGTGTTTCTTTACCCATTGCCAGATAAAATGTTGGCCCCTCCTGGTCAGGGCATTGGATTATAGGCTACGTATGCAAGGCTGAGGGACTGGTGGTACCATGGAACTCCAGACTCTCCCTCTAGCATCCCCTGCTGGCCAAGCGAAGCATGGCTTGTGGAGACACTGAGCCGAAGCTGTGTGTGAGCAAAGCTGAAGCTAGAGCTTGGCTATCAGCAGTCTGAGTGGGCAACCCATTGCTGCTCCAAGCTTCAAGAGTGAAGTCCCAGCCACTGCCCCTTTGGACTCAGCCCATTAGTCACCAAGTGAGGTGTTAATTGATTTTCTATGGCTGTGACAAAATAACCAAAACAAACCGGTTACTCGGAAGAGCAAAGGCTTACTTTGGCTCAAAATTTCAGAGTCTTTGGTCACTGTTCAGATGGTTGCATGGGTGTTGGCTCTGTGGCAAGATAAAATCATAGCAGGAAGGCATGGTGGATGGAAACTGCTCATCAATCTTATAGAGACAAGGAAAGTAGGGAAACCTATACAAAGAGGGTCTGGGGATCCCTCAAAGTCATACCCTCAGTGACCTGCTCCCTCAGTGGCCTCCTAGCAGTTCATTCAACTGTGAACATATCAGCAGATTAATCACTGATGAAGCTAGCACCCTCATGATCTAATTCATCTACCACTAGCTGGAGACCCAGCCTTTAACACATGAGCCTTTGTGGGGCGTGCTTGTTTCCAAACAATAGCTCCCCCAACTTTCAGCAGATGACTGCCATGCTACTATCTGTGGATAACTGGTCAAAGCAGGGGTCCAACATCTCAGATGCCCCCACGCCCCACACTCTAGGGACCTCTCTCTTGTACCCACTAGCCTGCATCATGGCCCTACCGACCTCATTCTCACATCCTCCCGTCTTTCACAAGTATTTCCCCAAAATGGCAGCTGAATCACGGCACTTGATGTGAGCTAACAGAAAGGACACTCTATGTCTTTCTACAGGCATGTGGAGAGTGAAGATTTGTCTGCTACTGGCCAGCTATTAGCTACTCACGCTATTCAGAATTCTGTGTTCTGACTTCATGAGCCTGGAAGCTCAGGGCCCCAGGTAAGCTGGCCACCAGGTCATGAATGCGTTTTCTCCTACATATCTTATATTTTAGGATTAATTTACTTTTATTTTAAGTATATGGGTTTTACCTGAATGTATGGACGTGCGTGCCTGGTACCGTCAGAGATCAAAAGACGGTCCCAGGGAGTGAAGTTAGAGACAACTGTGATCTGTCACATCATGTGGGTGCTGAAGCCCAATGCCATTTGCCAGTCCTCTCTTCAAGAGCAGTAAGTGCTCTTAACCACTGAGCCAATCTCTCCAGTCTGTCTACCTTACTTTTTAAGACAGAGTCTCTAACAAACCCAGAACTACCAGATTTAGCTAGCCAGTGAGCCATAGGGACTTCCAGATCTCCGTCCCACAGATGTGGGAGTTGCAGGCATGTACCCACCACAGTTTGTACAATGGTGCTGGGCATCTAAAATTAGGTCCTCGGGCACTTTATGGACTGAGGCATCACTCCAGCTCCTTGTCACCTACTTACATCCGGACAATAAAACAACAACAACAAATGAAACCAGGGACGACCTGATCTCAGCATCTGTCCATTTTCATGATCTCTTCGTTTTTCTTTTACTCTGATAAAGACGATGACTAAAAGCAATTTGTGAGGAAAAGGGTTGACTTCATCCTAAGGCTTGTGTCTCTTCATGAAGGAAAATCTGGATAAGAAGTCAAGGCAGGCACCTAGGAGCAGGAGTGGAAGCAGAGACCATGGAGGGATGCTGCTTCCTGGTTTGTTCTTCTTGGCTTGCTCTTTATGCTATCTTGTACTTACCAGATCCACCTACCCAGCAGTGCCACTGCCCACAGTGGACAGGACCCTTCCACAGGAATCATTAAAAACAAACAAACAGACAACAACAAACACCCTAGCCATGTCTGATGGAGGCATTTTCTCAATTTAAGTTCCCTTTTCCCAGATTACCCTAGCTTGTGTCAGGTTGACAAAAATCTAATAAGCACGCATAGTATACATATTTCCACCTTCCAGTGTCTGAAGATAGGGTTGAAGAGGTCCCACAGCTTACCAATTTAGACACAGACAGCATCAAGTGCACCGTTCGCAGTGTGAGGGAGACAAGGAATCAGAAAGGCTAAGGCTTTAGTGCTGCTTTTGTGTGCTAGAGTCAAACTGGTATTTTACTTTCAATAGTGAGTTTTTTAGCCAAAGCTCATGAAAAAGTCCTCGAAAGTCTTACAGGCTTCTATGATCTAGGGCCAGTTAACTTCGGCCTTTTAGACTCAGCTCATGATACTCTGGCCCTACTCTGCAGAGTCAAGACATACTGTTAGGGTTCCAGCTTAGAAAAGCAAATAGATTGGACAGAAGCAGGGACAGATATGAGGGGAAGCGAGGGGAGGGAAGGAGGAGAAGAGGTAGGGGAAAGGGCAGAGAGCCCAGGAAGCCATGCCCTGCCATGCTATGCATAGGATTTTAACCATCTGTTGCACTTTGAACCTTAACGACTTAGCTTTTCTAACAGTTGCAAAAGTGGGGAGACTGGGAAACCTCATGACTCTGAGACTTGTCCTTCTGTCGCGCTAGCAGGGCCATCGTGATCACAGCCATCGCAGGCATCCAAGGACCATCTGCAGCCTGCTGATTAATTATCCACGGTGTAGCAGGGCGATGGTTGGTTTGGCCTCTCATTCATCCATCAAAAGGACACCTGGCTCATTTCTAGTTTGGGGCAATTACTACTGGTGCAACTGTGGACATCCACATACAGGTTTTACATGAATGACTGAACCTTTCTCTCTCTAAGATAAACACTCAAGAGTCAATTACTGTCGTTCATATGGTAAACGTTCTGTACTTGTTTTTGTTTCAAGGCAGTTCTTTTGATTAAGCTGTTTGCTCGTTTGGTGCTCAAAAGCCACATACCATCTTGGTTAATTTTGTTTCATTCCATCATGGGGCCGGATGCTGAACACTACTATCCCAGCCATCGATCTCCGCTAATGTTTGCCTTATACATTTCGAGGTGCTGTTAATGGATGCAGGCACATGTAGGAGTCTGTCTCCCCGTGGGATTTACTCTTTGGCAACTGTAGAGAGCTTCCAGCTACGGTCACAAGAGTGAGAGCAGAAACTCTCCCTCACTTCTTTTGTTTAATGTCTGCACAGAGTGCCAAACAAGGCTGACTCACCTCTATCTCCTCATCCCACCTTTAAATATTCACTTGACAGTCCCAGGCTAAGCCAATAGCATGTCTATAAGGCTCTAGGTGAAAGCAGAGATGGGCAAGGCCTGGGAGAACGCCCTGTGCCTTTTATCCCCCAGCTGTTCTCCAACATGTTCTTTTCTTCTCTCTTACCGACACTGTGTTGTGAGTACCCAGACTTGGTTCACAGTCTCCCTGAAACCCTAAACCTGATTCCTTAGAACCCAGATCTACCATGGGTCACCTCCCTCCAACCTGTGTTCCTTGTCAGGGTCTGTGTCTACCCTCTTATTTTATAGCTCAGAAGTTGAACTCCCTTTTTCTCATTCCCCACTCCAACCCCTTCCAGCACAGACTACATCCACCCTGGGTTCCTGAAGCTTAGACTCCATTCCTGTGACTCAGGTCACCTGACCCCAGCTGCAGTCAGCACTCCTCCACAGAAGTCCAGCTACTTGCAAAATGCAAAATGAGTTTGATGAATTGGTCTCAACTTTGTAACTCCAAAGGGATTGGGTCAGGTCACTCTTGCTACCTCCCTGGCTGGGGCCTGCAGACTCATTAGAGAAATGTCATTTCTCAGTGGCATTTTATGTATTTAACTGTATCAGAATAGAGCATAAATCTTCCTTAAAACGTGTGAAATCCAAGTTTTATGTCCATAAATAAGCTTTCTTGGAAGAAATAATGTCTATTGCTTTTCATTATTGTGGCCTCTTGGAACAATGCTTGTCCATACACCAAGCCCTTCCTCTGCTAACTGTGCAGGCCCGTGTAGTTCTTTGCTATGTTAAATGCTCTGCCCAATTCCTTAATTCTATACACTAGATTATGTCCTGAAGACCTTTCTTTTTTTTTACTATATATATCATGGTCTTTGGGAGGGGAAGAGGAGGAGAGGGATGCAGAGAGGGTCAAACTGTTAAGTATTTATTTCATGGTTAATTATGTGATTGCCAGTGCCTGAGGCCTTGGGTCCCTTGAAGCTAGAAATCTGACAGACATGAATGCTTAGGTTCTTTGGAAGACCAGTAAGCATTCTTAAGCACTGAGCCGTTTCTACAGTCTCTAACAATGTTCTTATAAGAAACCCACTCCTGTGATAACACGAGTCCATTCATGGAGGAGAGCTCTAGACCTAATCGATCTTTCTGCAATGCCCACTCCAACACACAGCACTTAAACGCCAGGCAGGAAGTTTCAAACATCTGCAATTTGGGAACACATCTAAACAGAAGCTGTGCTGTAGATTCTGTCATTTCTAGGCAAGTGCATCTAGGGAACTCCAGAGGACATCCTTTACCTTCTGAAGTCTGAAGACTGAGAACAGCTCATCACCTCCTTACATTTATTTTTTTTCAATTAATTTGTGTGTTGTTGTTGTTGGTGGTGGTGGTGCTGCTACTGCTGCTGCTCTCTCTCTCTCTCTCTCTCTCTCTCTCTCTCTCTCTCTCTCTCTGTGTGTGTGTGTGTGTGTGTGTGTGTGTGTGTGTGTGTCCTCCTATGTTTATGAGCATGCAGAGACCAAAGGAGAGTGACAGGTGTCCTGACATATCACTCTCTCTACTTGCCTCATTCTTTCAGGACATGGTCTTTTGCTGAGGCTGAAGGTAGGCTGCGGGCTAGCAAGCCCCAGGGATTCACCTGGCTCCACCCAACACAGACTGGACATATAGATGCCCACAGCACATCTGGAGATTTTTTTTTTACTTAGGTGCTGGGAATGTGAACTAAAGTCCTCCTGTTTGGCTAGCAAGTAGTCTCATGTGCTGTAGGAGTTCTTTCTTTCCTTCCTTCCTCCTTTCTTTCTTTCTTTCTTTCTTTCTTTCTTTCTTTCTTTCTTTCTTTCTCAACCCAAGCTAGAGTCACCTGAAAGAGGAACCTCAATTAAGAAGAAGTCTCAAGAGATAGAAGAGAGAATCTCAGGAGCAGAAGATTCCATAGAAATCATCGACACAACGGACAAAGATAATGTAAAACGGAAAAAGCTACTGGTCCAAAACATACAGGAAATCCAGGACATAAAGAGAAGATCAAACCTAAGGATAATAGGTATAGAAGAGAGTGAAGATTCCCAGCTCAAAGGACCAGTAAATATCTTCAACAAAATTTTAGAAGAAAACTTCCCTAACCTAAAGAAAGAGATGCCCATAAACATACAAGAAGCCTACAGAACTCCAAATAGATTGGACCAGAAAAGAGACTCCTCCCATCACATAATAGTCAAAACACAAAATGCACAAAACAAAGAAAGAATATTAAAAACAGTAAGGGAAAAAAGAAAGTAACATATAAAGGCAGACCTATCAGAATCACACCAGACTTCTCACCAGAGACTATGAAAGCCAGAAGATCCTGGACAGATGTCATACAGACCCTAAGAGAACACAAATGCCAGCCCAGGTTACTGTATCCAGAAAACTCTCAATTAACATAGATGGAGAAACCAACATATTCCATAACAAAACCAAATTTACACAATATCTTTCTACAAATCCAGCACTACAAAGGATAATTAATGGTAAAGCCCAACACAAGGAGGCAAGCTACACCCTAGAAAAAGCAAGAAACTAATCGTCTTGGCAACAAAACAAAGAGAAGAAAAGCATACAAACCTAATCTCACATCCAAATATGAATATAACAGGAAGCAATAATCACTATTCCTTAATATCTCTCAACATCAATGGTCTCAACTCCCCAATAAAAAGACATAGATTAACAAACTGGATACGCAATGAGGACCCTGCATTCTGCTGCCTACAGGAAACACACCTCAGAGACAAAGACAGACACTTCCTCAGAGTGAAAGGCTAGAAAACAACTTTCCAAGCAAATGGTCTGAAGAAGCAAGCTGGAGTACTCATTCTAAATTGAATAAAATCGATTTTCAACTAAAAGTCATTAAAAAAGATAAGGAAGGACACTTCATATTCATCAAAGGAAAAATCCACCAAGATGAACTCTCAATACTAAATATCTATGCTCCAAATACAAGGGCACCTACATACATGAAAGAAACCTTACTAAAGCTCAAAGCACACATTGAACCTCACACAATAATAGTAGGAGATTTCAACACCCCACTCTCATCAATGGACAGATCATGGAAACAGAAATTAAACAGAGACATAGACAGACTAAGAGAAACCATGAACCAAATGGAATTAACAGATATTTATAGAACATTCTATCCTAAAACAAAAGGATATACCTTCTTCTAACCACCTCATGGTACTTTTCTCCATGTAATTGGTCATAAGACAGGCCTCAACAGATACAGAAAGATAGAAATAATCCCATGCATCCTATCAAACCACCATGGGCTAAAGCTGGTCTTCAATAACAATAAGGGAAGAATGTCCACATATACATGGAAGTTGAATAACGCTCTACTCAATGATAACCTGGTCAAGGAAGAAATAAAGAAAGGAATTAAAGACTTCTTAAAATTCAATGAAAATGAACGTACAACATACCCAAACTTCTGGGACACAATGAAAGCTGTGCTAAGAGGAAAACTCATAGCTCTGAGTGCCTGCAGAAAGAAACAGGAGAGAGCATATATCAGCAGCTTGACAACACACCTAAAAGCTCTAGAACAAAAAGAAGCAAATACACCCAGGAGGAGTAGAAGGCAGGAAATAATCAAACTCAGAGCTGAAATCAACCAAGTAGAAACAAAAAGGACTATACAAAGAATCAACAGAACCAAAAGCTGGTTCTTCGAGAAAATCAACAAGATAGATAAACCCTTAGCCAGACTAACGAGAGGACACAGAGAGTGTGTCCAAATTAACAAAATCAGAATGAAAAGGGAAACATAACTACAGAATCAGAGGAAATTAAAAAAATCATCAGATCCTACTACAAAAGCCTATATTCAACAAAACTTGAAAATCTGCAGGAAATGGACAATTTCCTAGACAGATACCAGGTACTGAAGTTAAATCAGGAACAGATAAACCAGTTAAACAACCCCATAACTCCTAAAGAAATAGAAGCAGTCATTAAAGGTCTCCCAACCAAGAAGAGCCCAGGTCCAGATGGGTTCAGTGCAGAATTCTATCAGACCTTCATAGAAGACCTCATACCAATATTATCCAAACTCTTCCACAAAATTGAAACAGATGGAGCGTTACCGAATTCCTTCTATGAAGCCACAATTACTCTTATACCTAAACCACACAAAGACCCAACAAAGAAAGAGAACTTCAGACCAATATCCCTTATGACTATCGATGCAAAAATACTCAATAAAATTCTGGCAAACCAAATCCAAGAGCACATCAAAACAATAATCCACCATGATCAAGTAGGCTTCATCTCAGTCATGCAGGGATGGTTTAATATACAGAAAACCATCAACGTAATCCATTATATAAACAAAACCACACAATCATTTCATTAGATGCTGAGAAAGCATTTGACAAAATTCAACACCCCTTCATGATAAAAGTCCTGGAAAGAATAGGAATTCAAGGCCCATAACTAAACATACTAAAAGCCATATACAGCAAACCAGTTGCTAACATTAAACTAAATGTAGAGAAACTTGAAGCAATCTCACTAAAATCAGGGACTAGACAAGGCTGCCCACTCTCTCCCTACTTATTCAATATAGTTCTTGAAGTTCTAGCCAGAGCAATCAGACAACAGAAGGAGATCAAAGGGATACAGATTGGAAAAGAAGAAGTCAAAGTATCACTATTTGCAGATGATATGATAGTATTTTTAAGTGATCCCAAAAGTTCCACCAGAGAACTACTAAAGCTGATAAACAACTTCAGCAAAGTGGCTGGGTATAAAATTAACTCAAATAAATCAGTAGCCTTCCTCTACACAAAAGAGAAACAAGCTGAGAACGAAATTAGGGAAACGACACCCTTCATAATAGTCCCAAATAATATAAAATACCTCGGTGTGACATTAACCAAGGAAGTGAATGATCTGTGTAATAAGAACTTCAAGCCTCTGAAGAAAGAAATTGAAGAAGACCTCAGAAGATGGAAAGATCTCCCATGCTCATGGATTGGCAGGATTAATATAGTAAAAATAGCCATTTTACCAAAAGCGATCTACAGATTCAATGCAATCCCCATCAAAATACCAATCCATTTCTTCAAAGAGTTAGACAGACAATTTGAAAATTCATCTGGAATAACAAAAAACCCAGGATAGCTAAATCTATCCTCAACAATAAAAGGACTTCAGGGGGAATCACTACCCCTGAATTCAAGCAGTATTACAGAGCAATAGTGATAAAAACTGCATGGTATTGGTACAGAGAAAGACAGATAGACCAATGGAACAGAATTGAAGACCCAGAAATGAACCCACACACCTATGGGCACTTGATTTTTGACAAAGGAGCCAAAACCATCAAATGGAAAAAAGATAGCATTTTCAGCAAATGGTGCTGGTTCAACTGGAGGTCAGCATGTAGAAGAATGCTTATCACCCTGTACAAAGCTTAAGTCCAAGTGGATCAAGGACCTCCACATCAAACCAGATACACTCAAACTAATAGAAGAAAAAGTGGGGAAGCATCTCGAACACATGGGCACTGGAGAAAATTTCCTGAACAAAACACCAATAGCTTATGCTCTAAGATCAAGAATCGACAAATGTGATCTCATAAAACTGCAAAGCTTCTGTAAGGCAAAAGATACTGTTGTTAGGACAAAATGACAACCAACAGATTGGGAAAAGATCTTTACCAATCCTACAACTGATAGAGGTCTTATATCCAAAATATACAAAGAACTCAAGAAGTTAGACCGCAGGGAGACAAATAACCCTATTAAAAGATGGGGTTCAGAACTAAACAAAGAATTCACAGCTGAGGAATGCTGAATAGCTGAGAAACACCTAAAGAAATGTTCAACATCTTTAGTCATAAGGGAAATGCAAATCAAAACAACCCTGAGGTTTTACCTCACACCAGTGACAATGGCTAAGATCAAAAACTCAGGTGACAGCAAATGCTGGTGATGATGTGGAGAAAGAGGAACACTCCTCCATTGTTGGTGGGATTGCAGACTGGTACAACCATTCTGGAAATCAGTCTGGAGGTTCCTCAGAAGACTAGACATTTAACTACCTGAGGATCCAGCTATACGTCTCTTGAGCATATACCCAAAAGATGCCCCAGCATATAACACAGACACGTGATCCACTATGTTCATAGCAGCCTTATCTATAATAGCCAGAAGCTGGAAAGAACCCAGATGCTCTTCAACAGAGGAATGGATACAGAAAATGTGGTACATCTACAGAATGGAATATTACTCAGCTATCAAAAACAATGACTTTATGAAATTCATAGGCAAATGGATGGAACTGCAAAATATCATCCTGAGTGAGCTAACCCAATCACAGAAAAACACACATGGTATGCACTCATTGATAAGTTGCTATTAACCGAAATGCTTGAATTCCCCTAGATGCACAGAACACATGAAACTCAAGAAGTATGACCAAAATGTGAATGCTTCACTCCTTCTTTAAAAGGGGAACAAGAATACCCTTGGGAGGGAATAGGAAGGCAAAGTTTAGAACAGAGGCAGAAGTAACACCCATTCAGAGCCTGCCCTACATGTGGGCCATACATATACAGCCACCCAATTAGACAAGATGGATGAAGCAAAGAAGTGCAGACCGACAGGAACCGGATGTAGAACTCTCCTGAGAGACACTGCCAGAATACAGCAAATACATAGGTGAATGCCAGGAGCAAACCACTGAACTGAGAATGGGACCCCCATTGAAGGAATCTTAGAAAGGCCCGAAAGAGCTTGAAGGGGCTTGAGACCCCATATGAACAACAATGCCAACCAACCAGATCTTCCAGGGACTAAGCCACTACCCAAAGACTATACATGGAGTGACCCTGGGCTCCAACCTCATATGAACAGCCTAGTAAGAGCACCAGTGGAAGGGGAAGCCCTTGGTTCTGCCAAGACTGAACCCCCAGTGAATGTGATTGTTGGGGGGAGGGCGGCAATGGGGGGAGGATGGGGAGGGGAACACCCATTCAGAAGGGGAGGGGTAGGTGTTTGGGGGATGTTGGCCCAGAAACCAGGAAGGGGAATAACAATAGAAATGTAAATAAGAAATACTCAAGTTAATAAAGATGGAAAAAAATAAATAAAAAAAGAAAGAAAGAAAGAAAATGTCTCCATCAAATTGGCCTATACGCAATTCTGTAGGGCATTTTCTTGATCGATGATTAATATGGGGGGTGGTAATGTAAAGGTACCACTTTGGGCAATGCTATCTCTGGGCAGGTGATTCTAGGTTGCTTAAGAAAGCAGCCTGAGCAAAGCCCTGGGAGCAAGGCAATAAGCAGAATTCCTCTACCATCTCTGTTGCGGTTCATGCCTCTAGTTTCCTGCCTTCACTTTCTGCTCTGATGTCCTTTCATCCTTTTGTAATTAACTGTAAGCTGTAAGGTGAAAGAAATTCCTTCCTCCTCAAGTTGATTTTGGTCAGTTTTGCCATAAGATGAGGATGGAGATCCCCTCTGAACCATATCTCTAGTCTCTATATTTATCTCTTGTACCTAGCTTTGACCAGACTAAACCAATACAGGAAATATAAATCTCACAGTCCCACATTATCCTTGATTCTCAGTAGAAACCTCTTTGAATTGTTTTGTCCTGGAGAGCCTGCACTGGGACTCTCTGTGTATGCTGTGCATCCCCTAACTTTACTGCTCAGTTCCGGATGTTTCCTCCTTAACTTTTTGTTTATGCCTTCATTTTAATTTTCTGTCTTTTCGAGATCTAGTACTATAAAAGTAACTTTTTATCTTCCTGAATTATCAACTCAGAGGCTCACTGCCTCAGTCTGCTAACCTAGGCCTAGTTCTGGAAGCTTTTGGCCTCCATACAGTCTTATCTGGGCCTAGAATGTTTTCAGCCTCTGAGGCTTACTGGTGAATGATCTCATCCCTCCCTAGTTCTTTCTGAACTCTGGTTGGCTGTTTCAACTCAGCTCTTCTACCTCAAAACTCCTCTCCCAGCTGTTATTCCTTCTGGCTTCTCCTGAATCACTCTGCTTAGCATCAGACTAACTCTAGCAGTCCGTTCTAATCTCTGTCTCCTCACTCTCTGGCTCGTTCTGTCTTCACCTGTGTCTAGCTTGTTCTCTCTGCAACATGTCTCTGTAAAACTCTCCTGGTAAGACTGCTTCTTTCCCTCTCCACTCCCCAGCACACTGTAATGTCCTCCTCCATGTGATATTGCAGAACCAGAGAGAGCAGGCACTATGGACAGACATTAGCCTCAGGAGCTAGGTGACCAGAGCCAGACACCATAATTCATATTTTAAACGTTATTTTTACTTTTCGCTTCTGATATGCACAGGATAAATTGGCATGTAGTTGGAAAGAATTTTTACATATTCATTGGACATCTTTAACAGATACCAACAGGTGGCTTTTTGTTATAGTCTGCATGTCTAGATTTCCAAAGAATTAATGTAGAAGCCTAATGCCATGGCCATGGGGCTAAACAGAGGAAATCAGTGGGAGGGAGTAGGCCATGAGGGCCCCTCTCTTATGGATTAGATACTAATATAAAAGGCATGAAGGGAGTAGTCTGGTCCCTTTGACCCCTCTACTATGTGCAGACATAATGAAGGGGACATTCATGAAGAAGGCTTCTCAACAAGGCATCTCATCTGTTGCCTCATTTTAGACTTCCAAGACCTAGATCTGAGAGCAATACATTTCTATCATTTATAAATTATACATCCCAGCTGGGAGGAGACGGTATCTACCTTTAAACCCAGCACTGGAGAGGCAGAGGCAGGCGGGATCTCTGCTCTGTAAATTCAAAAGCAGCCTTGTCTACAGAGTAAGTTCCAGGACAGCCAGGAATGCCCAGAGAAACCCTGTTTCAAAACAACAACAACAGCAAAACAAACAAACAAAGTATACATCCCACAGTATTTTGCTATAGTAACAAGAACTGATTCGAGAGCAATCTAGTGAGACATCTTTCTGGAAGCATAAGTATCAACAGCAAAACCCCACCATATCTGTGCTTCTTACTCTATAGCTCTTTTTTTCTTTTCGGAGCTGGGGACCGAACCCAGGGCCTTGCGCTTCCTAGGCAAGCGCTGTACCGCTGAGCTAAATCCCCAACCCCTTACTCTATATTTCTTATTGGCTTCACCTTGATGCTTTGCTGTAGTGGTGATAACTCGTGTTTATTGTGGTTTCTGGCTTCAGTGGGCCGTTTTTAATCCTACAGCATTAGTCCTGGTGTTTGATCTAGGCTTCATTTGGGTAACTTTTATCATGTTATTGACATTTCCCTTAATTCTTAGTTCTATGTTAAAGTCACATGCCAGGGCTCATGACAACCTACTCTATTCCTGCGTTTGTTTGTTTGTTTGTTCATTTGTTTGTTTTACTGAGACAAGATCTTATGATGTAGCCTGACTAGTGTAGAACTCTTTATGTAGATCAGACTGGCCACAAACTCTCAGAGCTCTGCCGTCTTCTGTGTCTTAGTTATATTGCTATTAAGAGACACTATGATGAAGGCAACATATAAAACAAAACATTGATTTGGGGCTTGCTTACACTTTCAGAGGGTAAGTTCATGACCTGGTAGGGAGGGTGACAGCAGCAGACAGGCAGGCACTGGGGCAGTAGCTGAGTGCTTACATCTGATCCACAGTCAGGAGGCAGAGCCTGAGATGGCAGTGGTGCGTGGAAACCTTTGAAACCTCAAGATCTACCTCCCATGGCACGCCTATAACAAGGCCACGCCTCCTAACCTCCCCAAACAGTTCCACCAAATAGGAACCAAGCATTCAAATCTATAAGTCTGTGAGGGCCATGCTCACTCTTTCCATTAGAAAGCTGAGATTGAAGGCATACACCATCACAGGAAGCCAGTGATAGTGTTCTTTCTTGTTTTCTTTTTATAAAAGGTTTGTGTATTCTCATTTTATATGAAAGGGTGTTTTGCCTACATGTATCTATGCAATACAAACATTTCAGACTACCTTGAGCCTCTATATAGGTGCTGAGAACTAAACCTGGCACATCTGCAAGAGAGAAGCCTGGTATCTTAACCACTGAGCCATCTCTCCATCCTGAGTTTTCTTAATGCTCCTTACTGGAAATAGCATTTGAGGCTGATAAGCAGGTCTGTTCAACCATGTGTAGGCTCCAAAGAGCCTGTGAGTCCAAATTTTATGAGTCAATATCTGGCTGGGGTGGCTCATTTGACCTGCTCACAGCTAAAGACTCTGGATCCCTCCCTTGTGCTGCTATGTGGTTCTGAGTCCATCGTTAGAGCAGCCAGTGACTTGAGGGTCTCCCGACACTTGGCTCTCCTTAGAAGATACCTCTGTACCCCGTGTACACTTGCTTTTGTTTTGAAACCTCCACACTGGTAGGGTGTTTTCTACTTGGGGAGTTTATAATGCTGAGAATAATGGAACCTGAATCTTCCTGCCCTCGGGGTGTGTTTAAGGCCACAGCAGTCTCCAGAGAGGGGTCTTTCAAACAGGGACACTCCACCCTCAGCTGCTTTCCTTCTTGATTCACATTTACTGGCAAATACACCTTTTTAACCTTGTTGGAGACACTATGGCTTGGACTTTTCTGTCACAGCACATGCATTCCAGTAGTGGGACAGCCACTGGGCTTAGCAACATTACTTAGGACAGTCAATCCCTTGGCTCATCCATATTAAGTTCTCAAAGTTTACAGGGTCTGCCATCCTTGTCCTTCAGCCTCCAGCTCCTGGTACCACTCTTTCCTTATGTCAGCTGCCACCTTGCTTTGACTTCTCTGCCTGCTGAGACACATTTCCATAGTGTGCCACTTAACTGCTCTCTCCTTACATTTTCTGGTGCTGGGCACTGAACTCAGGACCTTGAATGTACTAGAGAAGCACTTTACTTGGCTTGGATTGGTTACTTTTCTTACTACTTTGACAAACACACACACACACACACACACACACACACACACATACACACACACACACACACACACACACACACACACACACACACACACACACACACACACCAAACCAAACCAACCAGTCAAACAAATCCAAACAACAATCGACTTGAGGAAGCAAGGGCTTCTCTTGGCTCACAGTGGATACCCCAAATACAGACTATCCCTGGTAGCAAGTGCTTGTACTCTAGTAGGAAAGCAAGTAGCTGCTGTGTACATTCTGCCATGGTAGAAAAGGTGTGCTGTGGTGCAAAAGTGGGAGGCAGCTGTTGGACCTCATTTGCAGTCAGGAAACAGAGATGAACTTGGGTTCCTTTCTCCTTTTATGTAGTCCTGGACCTCAACCTATGGGATGGTGCCACCGCCTACATTTAAGCTTGTTCTCATCTTGATTAACCTAACTGAGAAGACCTCTAGCAGAAATTTGTCTTCTAGATGACTCTAAATCCTGTCAAGGTGACAGGATTACCTGTCACAGCCACGTACTCGGCCCTTGTGACTACTTTAGATACCAAGGCAGAAAACACAGTCACTCTGTGGCCTTTTGGAGTGGCTCACAGTTAGATACACATCAGTCCCCTGCTTTCCCACTAGTGTACATGGCTTGTTACCAGAGAAAGTCTGCATTCATTGACATCCACAGTGCTGGGTTTTCCTGTGGCTGCTTCCTGCCTCTCACCGCATTCTCTTCTTCCTCCTCCCTTTAAGGGCATTTGCTATCCACTTTGCTTTCATGCTACTCAAAGACCAGCCTCATTTGAACTCTCGTGAGACAGCCAGAGGGGTGTGACAGATGGAAAACAAATGCGGTTCCCAATTATAGCGGCTCACACTTGTAATTCTAGATACTTATTTTTTGGACAAGTTCCAAAACTTGAGGTACATAACAAATTCCAAGGCAACCTGAAGTATAGAATGAGATCTTGGCAGGGGAGTGGGGTTCTTTCTTCTTTCCAGTCCTGTATTTAACAATGTCATGGACATTGAACACACACGCACGCACATGCACACACGGGTTGGGGCACACATGAGGGGGAATTTCTGTGCTCTCCTGTTACTCTGCCAGGCTGATGGAAGAATTCTCTGGCCTT